>NC_143049.1:5077500-5437500 GCF_057628025.1 Oncorhynchus mykiss
GAGGGGAGGCGAGAGAAGGTTAGAGTTAGAGAGCTGCCTGTCTAGTCTGAGCCTACAAGCTGTCAATCAAAACGGAGACAGACAAAAAGGAGAGAAATACGTTTCTTTCCAGATTTGACCTCAATTCCCTCTTCATTTATCGCTCTATCTCTCACATTCCCCTTTTCTTATTTCCTCGCTTTCTCTTGCGTTCTCGCTTGTTTTTATGTGGTGTTTAGTATGTTTTAGTTGAATTAGCTGTAACTGTTTGCTCTCCTTTTCTCGTGCCTCTTGGCTCACTGCAGTCTGCGGGAGGTTGAAGGGTGTGGGGTCTTTCCCCTGTTTTAGCAGTGTAATCCTTTACTGCAGGACAAAGCTTCCCCCCCCCCCCCCCTCCAACCACAGGGGTCCATTAGCCCCCCAGCGAGAGAGAGGGCCTCTACCCCTATTAACTAGCTCCCCCTGTAACCACAGACCAATAAATATGTTGTTTTGCCACTGGCAATGCTGGTGATATATTTGTTGTTTTTTGAGACTTTTGGAGGAACCCTGTGAGCTTTCTGATGAGATGATATTACTTCACCCCTTAATACTCTGCATACTCCTATTCAGTTGACCCTGTAGCCCTCCTATTAGTTTCCCCTTCTCTGTATCTCTCTCTTCCTCCTGCTCCCATTCCTCCTGCTCCCATTCCTCCTGCTCCCATTCCTCCTGCTCCCATTACTCCTGCTCCCATTGCTCCTGCTCCCATTGCTCCTGCTCCCATTCCTCCTGCTCCCAAACCTCCTGCTCCCATTCCTCCTGCTCCCATTCCTCCTGCTCCCAAACCTCCTGCTCCCAAACCTCCTCTCCTGCTCCCATTCCTCCTGCTCCCATTCCTCCTGCTCCCAAACCTCCTGCTCCCATTACTCCTGCTCCCATTGCTCCTGCTCCCATTCCTCCTGCTCCCATTCCTCCTGCTCCCATTCCTCCTGCTCCCATTCCTCCTGCTCCCAAACCTCCTGCTCCCAAACCTCCTCTCCTGCTCCCATTCCTCCTGCTCTCATTCCTCCTGCTCCCATTCCTCCTGCTCCCAAACCTCATCTCCTGCTCCCATTCCTCCTGCTCCCATTCTTCCTGCTCCCAAACCTCCTGCTCCCATTCCTCCTGCTCCCATTCCTCCTGCTCCCATTCCTCCTGCTCCCAAACCTCCTGCTCCCATTACTCCTGCTCCCATTGCTCCTGCTCCCATTGCTCCTGCTCCCATTCCTCCTGCTCCCAAACCTCCTGCTCCCATTCCTCCTGCTCCCATTCCTCCTGCTCCCAAACCTCCTGCTACCAAACCTCCTCTCCTGCTCCCATTCCTCCTGCTCCCATTCCTCCTGCTCCCAAACCTCCTGCTCCCATTACTCCTGCTCCCATTGCTCCTGCTCCCATTCCTCCTGCTCCCATTCCTCCTGCTCCCAAACCTCCTGCTCCCATTCCTCCTGCTCCCAAACCTCCTGCTCCCAAACCTCCTCTCCTGCTCCCATTCCTCCTGCTCTCATTCCTCCTGCTCCCATTCCTCCTGCTCCCAAACCTCATCTCCTGCTCCCATTCCTCCTGCTCCCATTCTTCCTGCTCCCAAACCTCCTGCTCCCATTCCTCCTGCTCTCATTCCTCCTGCTCCCAAACCTCCTGCTCCCATTCCTCCTGCTCCCAAACATTCTGCTCCCATTCCCCCTGCTCCGTTTCCTCCTGCTCCCATTCCTCCTGATCCCAAATCTCCTGCTCTCAAACCTCCTGCTCCCATTCCTCCTGCTCCCATTCCTCCTCCTCCCATTTCTCCTGCTCCCATCCTTCCTGCTCCCATTCCTCCTACTCCCATTCCTCCTGCTCCCATTTCTCCTGCTCCCATTCCTCCTACTCCCATTCCTCCTGCTCCCATTCGTCCTGCTCCCATTCCTCCTGCTCCCATTCCTCCTACTCCCATTCCTCCTGCTCCCAAACCTCCTGCTCCCATTTCTCCTGCTCCCATTCCTCCTGCTCCCAAACCTCCTGCTCCCATTCCTCCTACTCCCATTCCTGCTGCTCCCAAACCTCCTGCTCCCATTCCTCCTGCTCCCATTCCTCCTACTCCCATTCTTGCTGCTCCCAAACCTCCTGCTCCCATTCCTCCTGCTCCCAAACCTCCTCCTCCCATTCCTCCTGCTCCCAAACTTCCTGCTCCCAAACCTCATGCTCCCATTTCTCCTGCTCCCATTCCTCCTGCTCCCATTCCTCCTGCTCTCATTCCTCCTACTCCCATTCCTGCTGCTCCCAAACCTCCTGCTCCTATTCCTCCTACTCCCAAACCTGCTGCTCCCAAACCTTCTGCTCCCATTCCTCCTGCTCCCAAATCTCCTGCTCCCATTCCTCCTACTCCCATTCCTGCTGCTCCCAAACCTCCTGCTCCCATTCCTCCTGCTCCCATTCCTGCTGCTCCCAAACCTCCTGCTCCCATTCCTCCTGCTCCCAAACCTCCTGCTCCCATTCCTCCTGCTCCCATTCCTCCTTCTCCCATTCCTATTTTTCCTCAAGTCCAAAGCCATGGACCCTGGGCTACTCACCCCTCAGTGCTGACACACAGACACCCCTCTTTCTCTCCTTATATGCAAACACCCAACCCCCCCCCCCCCCCCCCCCCCCCCCCCCCCCCCCCCCCCCCCCCCCCAAGCAAGTGAGGTAGATAATATACAAAAGTGAAATAAACAATAAAAATTAACAGTAAACATTACACATACAGAAGTTTCAAAACAAATGTCATATTATATATATACAGTGTTTTAACAATGTACAAATGGTTAAAGGACACAACATAAAATAAATAAGTATAAATATGGGTTGTATTTACAATGGTGTTTGTTCTTCACTGGTTGCCCTTTTCTCGTGGCAACAGGTCACAAATCTTGCTGCTGTGATGGCACACTGTGGAATTTCACCCAGTAGATATGGGAGTTTATCAAAATTGGATTTGTTTTCGAATTCTTTGTGGATCTGTGTAATCTGAGGGAAATATGTCTCTCTAATATGGTCATACATTGGGCAGGAGGTTAGGAAGTGCAGCTCAGTTTCCACCTCATTTTGTAGGCAGTGAGCACATAGCCTGTCTTCTCTTGAGAGCCATGTCTGCCTACGGCGGCCTTTCTCAATAGCAAGGCTATGCTCACTGAGTCTGTACATAGTCAAAGCTTTCCTTAATTTTGGGTCAGTCACAGTGGTCAGGTATTCTGCCGCTGTGTACTCTCTGTTTAGGGCCAAATAGCATTCTAGTTTGCTCAGTTTTTTTTTTAATACTTTCCAATGTGTCAAGTAATTATCTTTTTGTTTTCTCATGATTTGGTTGGGTCTAATTGTGCTGCTGTCCTGGGGCTCTGTGGGGCGTGTTTGTGTTTGTGAACAGAGCCCCAGGACCAGCTTGCTTAGGGGACTCTTCTCCAGGTTCATCTCTCTGTAGGTGATGGCTTTGTTATGGAAGGTTTGGGAATCGCTTCCTTTTAGGTGGTTATACAATTGAACGGCTCTTTTCTGGATTTTGATAATTAGCGGGTATCGGCCTAATTCTGCTCTGCATGCATTATTTGGTGTTCTACGTTGTACACGGAGGACATTTTTGCAGAATTCTGCGTGCAGAGTCTCAATTTGGTGTTTGTCCCATTTTGTGAAATCTTGGATGGTGAGCGGACCCCAGACCTCACAACCATAAAGGGCAATGGGCTCTATGACTGATTCAAGTATTTTTAGCCAAATCCTAATTGGTATGTTGAAATGTATGTTCCTTTTGATGGCATAGAATGCCCTTCTTGCCTTGTCTCTCAGATCGTTCACAGCTTTGTCGAAGTTACCTCTCTCTCTCTCTCTCTCTCGCTCTCTCGCTCTCTCGCTCTCTCTGTCTCTGTCTCTGTCTGTCTCTCTCTCTCTCACTCCCTCTCCCCTTTGCATTTCATCTCTCAACCCTCCCTCTCTGCTCCTGTCTTTATAATGCAGTGCCTTTATTCCGTGCTTGGTGGAGGGCTGCCTTGAACTAACATTGTCCCTCAGCCCGCCTCTGGTGGGGAGCACTATTGTGTGTGGGGGAATGGGGAGTTAACATCTATGTCTGAGCCCTCTCAATGGGAGTATTGTGTCTGAATCTTCCTCCACATAACCCCCCTTTGCATAGGCCATCGTGGCTGCACCCCTGACCTCTCTGGTCCCTACTATTTTCTGTCTTAAGCAAACACACTCCCACATAAGAATGCATTGATATGTGAAGGACACACAGATACACACACGTTCTGTACTGCAGTTTTCCACGGAAATACACAGTCAACAAAAACTTGCATTACCAACCTAGATGTCCTGCTCATTTGCATTACTTTTCAAGTCTCCCAAACGTCTCTTACAACCATAGCTATGTTCATCATCATGCTTACCATCCCCATAGGTCGACGTCTCCTGGCCCCTGGATCTTATGGGCATAAATGGGTACATTGGGTGTGTGGTTGTGGTGGGAGGCCCAGGCCAACTCTTTCACAGTGTAGGGGGAAAAAGACAAACTGCCCGATGTGTACATAAAGGAATGTCCATTCTGCTATTACCATCAGAACAGGACTCAAGACACCATCAGAATTGAATATCCCATCAATGCACTTGGGGATGACAGACAGGGAGATGGTTTCAGAAGACTTTGGGGAGGTTATCAGAGAGATATTAGTGTGATTACTGAAATGATGAATTCAAAATCAACCCGATAACAAATCAGATGGCATTGCAGCATATCATTTAAACTAAAACAAAATAAATGGTTGCTTTGCAAGCTTTGTCATCATTGTGTATTACATTGTATATGCCAATAAAACGTGTTATTATGAGCATAAGGTCAACGTGTCCATCGCATGTCTTTTCATTTCTGTAGTGTCTGTTTGTGTTTAGTAGAGCCTAGAGGCAATGTTACTAAAGCACTAGTTGGTGTTTGCTTCCCACGTCTCCATCGTCAAAGTGCTGCTGTAACACATTTGCATGAAAGCCGAGAGTTGTCGAATGCTAAAGGTAAAAAACAAACACTTTCTCTGTATTTTCCTTTCACAGATGGAGAATGTGAAAAAGAAAGAGAGTGGGCGGATGGAGTGAAGGATGAAGGCTGGGTAGACGACTGAACAGAGAGAGAGAGAGAGAGAGAGAGAGGCTCTTACGCGGCTGTTCATCCATTCATCGCCATGGGCTCTTGTCCTCGTCTCTCCTCCCCTGCTCTACCCTCCCATCCCAGGGCCCTTTGAAGCGAGTGCGGCCCCAAAAGGGAGCTCCTGAGTGGGCTGGTGAGGCATGAATAAGTCCCTGCTGGTTACCAGCACCTCTGGAGATGACGGCAAGAGAAATCAATATGGAGAAGAGAATGTGGAGAACAGAGTGGGGTTGTCCAGGTTAGCCCATGGCCTAAGGGCCTGGAGACCTCCAGAGGAGGCCCATCTTGACCTCGCTCAGCCCCAGCCAAGGCTCCTCAGACTGGGCCTGGGTCCCTAACCACACTGGGTGTGTGTGGTTCTGCTGGAAGGGGCCTCCCAACAAACACCACACGATACACACTCTCCTGAGTTATTATTATTATTTTCTTAGAATGCTAAAGGGGATTTCCCTCTCTCTTTATTTCTGCTTTCTTAAAAAAAGATTGACGTATTCCCCCACCTGCACCCTGTAGCTGTGTGTGAATGCTGGTGGGGGGGTTCTGGTTTTTGATCCAGACTTCAGATCCACTCACTGCTTATTCCCGGGGACGCTTTTACATTTGTCAAAGAGACAGTAACATCTCATTTTTACACTTCTATTTTTCTTTTCTACACTGGCGTGCTTCCTCCACAGCGATATACAAACCACAACAACCACTGAAATCGATTTTGTTTTATCAGGCTCTTCATTGTTCAATTCCAATAGAATTTTTCAATTGGCATGATCAAAGAACATAGAACGAAAGACAACAACCCATGAAAAGTAAAACCCAGGTCAGATCCCCTATAAATATAGTTCATTCATTTTGACCAGCTAGAATAAAAGGGACATAAAGGACCCAGGAAAACACAAGGCCATCAACAGGAGCAGTACAGATAACTGGACACTCCCTGGAAAACACAAGGCCATCAACAGGAGCAGTACAGATAACTGGACACTCCCTGGAAAACACAAGGCCACCAACAGGAGCAGTACAGATAACTGGACACTCCCTGGAAAACACAAGGCCACCAACAGGAGCAGTACAGATAACTGGACACTCCCTGGAGAATACAAGGCCATCAACAGGAGCAGTACAGATAACTGGACACTCCCTGGAAAACACAGAACCAGCAGACAGGTATCTTACTCAGTAACAACATACTCTCCCACTGTTACACACACTGACAATACCTTACCCAGTAACAACATACTCTCCCACTGTTACACACACTGACAATACCTTACTCAGTAACAACATACTCTCCCACTGTTACACACACTGACAATACCTTACTCAGTAACAACATACTCTCCCACTGTTACACACACTGACAATACCTTACTCAGTAACAACATACTCTCCCACTGTTACACACACTGACAATACCTTACCCAGTAACAACATACTCTCCCACTGTTACACACACTGGCAATACTTCTTCTTTCAAACAGCAATTCCCTGTAATTACAATCTAATATAAAGCAAAATAATACCTCAAATCCAATTTTATTAGTCACATACACATATTTGCAGATGTTATGGCAGTTGCAGTGAAATGCTGTGTTTCTAGCTCCAGTAGTGCAGTAATACCTAGCAATACAAACCGATAAACAAACATCTAAAAATGTAAATGAAGAGCAATGTCAGAGTCCGGAATTTGTTTTACATATATACTTGTGTGTATAGACAGTATATGTATAGAAAAGATGTGCACAGCAGTATTTGTTCATATGAAGGGGGTAAAACGGTATGTAAACATTTAAAGTGATCAGTGTTCAATGACTATGTGTAGGGGCAGCAGGGTAGCCTAGTGGTTAGACTGTTGGACTAGTAACCGAAAGGTTGTAAGTTCAAATCCCTGAGCTGACAAAGTACAGATCTGTCATTCTGCCCCCGAACAGGCAGTTAGCCCAGTGTGTGTAACAGTGGGAGATGTTGTTACTGAGTTAGGTATTGCCACTAGGCTGTCATTGAAAATAAGAATTTGTTCTTAACTGATTTGCCTAGTTAAATAAAGGCAACATTTTTTTTAAAAAGGGCAGCAGTCTCTAAGGTGCAGGTAGAGTATCGGGTGGTACCCAGCTAGTAACAGTGACTAAGGTTCAAGGTAAGGTACTGGGGAGAGGCTGGCTAGTGGTGACTATTTAACAGTCTGATGGCCTGGAGATAGAAGCTGTTTTTCAGTCTCTCGGTCCCAGCTTTGATGCACCTGTACTGTCTCCGCCTTCGAGATGGTAGCGGGGTACCTGTATTGTGGGACGTAAACTAACACACACAACCCACAAATCTGTATTGGTCTCGAATAGCATCTCTTTCAGATGCACTGTACCCTGCAATTGTCTGGTAGTGTTAGGTACTATGACCAGCCCATAATGGAGGGTCTCCCTCACACCCCTTCTTTTCCTGTGTATGTGCCTACTGTAAGCAGCTGTCTGTTATAGGGCGCTAGTGCCAAGATACCGTCCTAGTCACGGTGATGCAGCGCAGTTGTTTTCATCCAGACGGGCACAGCCTCAGACAAAATGGCCACCACTCTGTTCCTCTGACAAAGATGGCGGCCATCGGCGTCTCAGTTCTCGCGCCATCTGTTTCCTTACCCGCCATCTCTCATTTAATCTCCAATTTGAATTATATACTGATGCAAATCTAGGCTAATTGCCTTTGCATATCCACTTGATTTAGTTACCGTGTGTGTCGACACAGCTAATTGCTCATAATCATGCCATAGAGGTGGTGAGTGTATGTATACTAGGTAGAAAGGCACCGCTGTTGGTTTCCCCTGTGATGTGTGTGTGTGATATTGTGTTTTATAGAGGTAATGTGGCTACAATGAAAGAATGATCTGGCGGTGCCATATGGGGGGGGGGGGGGGGGGGGGGGGGGGTATGAGTCTGGGAAATGCAAATCACTCACTGTACAGAGAGGCAGGGGCTTTTGTTAATCAAACGCCCCCAGAAACACACATGATTATTCGCACGCGCACACAGACATGCAACAGACACGCAACACAAGCACACACTCACACAGACAGACACTCGTTTATTGGCACACACACACACAGACAGACACTCGTTTATTGGCACACACACACACAGACAGACACTCGTTTATTGGCACACACACACGCATATAGACATCCATGTACAGACACACGTAAATGAAAAGCAAGACACACACACAGACTGTAATTAAGAGGGGATGCCCAGGCCCAACGAATTCCAGACAGACCATAATAGCCTCATTATCATGCACACTGGTCTCTCATAGTAGGTTGTCTGGTTTCCATGGCATTGGACACATCTGTGTATGTATATTACCCAGTCGCCAAGCTGTGGAGTAACCCACTCGTCTATTTCAGTATATAATTCAAATTGGAGATTAAATGAGAGATGTACAATGACAGGAATGGAAATAGCATTGAGTCATTCACCTTTGAGCTGATGCTATCCTTATTGCGGAGAGAAATGTCTGATGCTATTGTTTTCAAGTATCTCAGTGTTTTTCAGACAAGTCAGACAGATGGGGGAAAGTACAGAGGAAAATACAGAGGAAAATACAGAGGAAAATACAGTGGAAAATACAGGGGAAAATACAGGAGAAAATACAGGGGAAAATACAGGGGAAAATACAGGGGGAAATACAGGGGAAAATACAGGGGAAAATACAGTGGAAAATACAGGGGAAAATACAGGGGAAAATACAGAGGAAAATACAGGGGAAAATACAGGGGGAAATACAGAGGAAAATACAGGGGAAAATACAGGGGAAAATACAGGGGAAAATACAGGGAAAATACAGGGGAAAATACAGGGGAAAATACAGGGGAAAATACAGAGGAAAATACAGGGGAAAATACAGGGGAAAATACAGGGGAAAATACAGGGGAAAAGACAGTGGAAAATACAGGGGAAAATACAGGGGAAAATACAGGGGAAAATACAGGGGAAAATACAGTGGAAAATACAGGGAAAATGCTACACCTTAAAAACCTTTTGGGTGAGGCATCATTTCACTGCACATTTACTCATCTGAATTCTGAATTTTATAATAACTAGCCAATACTGTCAATTAATTAAAATGTTAAAGTCTGGGAATTGTGGATGGAGACAAATATTTCTCATAAAAGAAATCCTCTAGAGCATTGTTCCCATAGTTACATTTGATTGAGCCTCACAGTTTTTGCCCATTAATTCATTGGAGGCGAATGGTCTGAGTAGCTGAGCAACAATGCTGTCTTCGTATTTGCATTCGCCCATGCAGCCAGGCAGCTGCTGCAGTCAGACCTGTACAGTTGGCTATATGTGTGCAAAATGGCGGTCACGTGAATCATAGGGTATGTCCGATGGTTGTGGGAGCGAGGAAGGGGAGGGGGGGGGGGGGGGGTCTGTATTTGGGGTTTGGGGGATTCTGGGTGAGGAGGAGACTGAGGTGATTTGGGTGTCTAGACCTGGGGGTTGGGGGGTGAGGTGTTCGAAGGGGTAAGAGTTTAGGGGGTTTGGGGAGTAGGGGGTGTTTGCCATGTCTTGGTCTGCGTATATGTGCATGTGTGTGAGTCATTTACATATTCAGCGCAGCGAGGGAGCCAATATGCTGTCCGACGACCCAGACATATACACAACCCGAACGTACACACCACCACTACAGTGAAGAGCTTTAGCCTTATGTTGAATACATTATTGATATTCTGCCTCACTCTGTCCAATGAGAGGATGGAAGGCAGATTACAGCCAATAGAAATGTATAATGGAACAGGAAGAGGAAGCAACGAGGAGGGAAGTAGAGAGAAATCAACAACCCTATAAGCTCGGAGAGAGAGAGGAAAGAGGAGAGGAGAGGGGAGGGGTACTGGTGAAATAGGAAAGCGCTACGGCAGGTTGAGAAGCTGCCACATGGAAACATGCGGTTGTGCCATTCACAGACAATACAACACGACTAAATAAACACCCTCAGAGACAGATGGAAAAAAAATCAACTGACAGCATTTCAACTGAGATGTTCCGTATCTGCAGTGAAGACTGAACACTATTTAGAAATTACACTTCGTTGTCTCCGTTTGTGACAAAGGGAGATAGTTCCACAGTCACAGAGCAATCTGAATAAAGTGAGGATATCGCCATTGGAATTTATAGCGATCGCTCATTAGGAAGTGGCAATAATTTCAAGTGGGGTTTCGGGGGCTCGCCCATACTAATGGTAGGGTTAGAGAGTGCAGAGGTTGTGAGGGCAAAGAAGTCAGACGGCCAGACAGAGAGACATGATGCGGATCTCCATAATGTCCTATAACGAATACTGCTGTGTGCTGGTGATGGAGAGGGGGATGAACAGGCTGGTCCTAGATGTCTGGACCGGGAGCGTGGGAAAGTGGGAAAATACACGCAGAACAGGCAGGCACTGGCTAGACGGCCACCAAGGCCTGAATGCCTCTGCAGCAGGTGAAAGGGAACCCCAGAGTTCAAGGGTCAAGGCCAAACCGGGGGCCTCTCTCGTTGTAAGTGTGCACGTGCTTGTAGGGCCACCACTCGCTCTGTCTGGGTCTAGCTGGATGCTAATGAAGGTTCAGGCCTGTTTAATAAGCAGTAGCCATCTTTTGTTTGCCTTGGAGTTCAGAGTGCCTCTTTCAGGCCAGGAGAGGGTCAGACTGGATGCTGCTGCGGGGATGGTGATGAAGGGGTCCTCCATCATCCGATGTCACTCAGCCCCTCTGGGATAACTGACAGGCAGGCCCCCTCAACTTAGACCTCCCCTACTGAAAGAGTGAGAATGTTTTGTGATTGACATTCTGATTTCAGACATTCCTGGAACTAAGATATGTTAGGAAGCAAGTGACATGTTCAACATGTGTGATGCAGTGTGTTCCGTCAGACCACTGCTTAGTCTATGCTTTCATAAGGCTTTTGACCACATGGTATTTCATTCATTTATTAACAGGCACTATTAAAAGGTCCAAACTCTAACCGATTTGTTTCTATGAAAAGCAGTAATAGAACGGTGTAGCCCAAGCCCTTACTCTCTCACCCATCAAAACCATTCCCTTTAGCTCTCCCTTACTCTCTCACCCATCAAAACCATTCCCTTTAGCTCTCCCTTACTCTCTCACCCATCAAAACCATTCCCTTTAGCTCTCCCCTACTCTCTCACCCATCAAAACCATTCCCTTTAGCTCTCCCTTACTCTCTCACCCATCAAAACCATTCACTTTAGCTCTCCCTTACTCTCTCACCCATCAAAACCATTCCCTTTAGCTCTCCCTTACTCTCTCACCCATCAAAACCATTCCCTTTAGCTCTCCCTTACTCTCTCACCCATCAAAACCATTCCCTTTAGCTCTCCCTTACTCTCTCACCCATCAAAACCATTCCCTTTAGCTCTCCCTTGCTCTCCCCTGCACCTCTATAGCCGCATAGAGTGTGTACCTACGCCTTTAAGAGGGGAAATCATGACCTCACCAGGATCTCTCCAAAGGGAGGAAGTGAGTGAATGGGAGAAGGAGGCCAGCTCTAACTCTCGCTTCTCTTCTTTAATGCATTGGGGTGTAAGCTTCATTAGCTCTGCTTAAAGGGACACCTCCCTCTCCGTCTGCTCAATAGACCCATAGACCATGTCTCCCTGTCCCAGAGTTTTGAGAAGTGGGTGCGTGTAGTCTCCCAACTTTCACACGCCACCAGGCCTCCGTTTCTCTGACTTAAATCAAGCCTAGCAATGAAACCTTTTGAGTCTCGCCGCGTTTCTCTTTCCCGTGTCTTTCTCAGCTCTCTGCCCTGATAGGTCAGAGTGTGTAGTAGCTATATCTGCTCTTCTTCGCCTCCAAAAATCCTTGTTGTATTGAAACATTCACATCTTTCTTTTTCTTTACTCCTCCATTTGCTAATTTCATCCTCCAATTCTCTATTTGCACAATGGCAGATCCTAAGGAAAGATCTCAGGCCAGCGTAGCTAATTCCAATGCAAATAGTTCACACACACACACACACACACACACACACACACACACCATCAGCTGGGCTGAATCAATCCACTGATAAAGAAGAGTGGATTCTATAATTCAATTGTGATGGAGAGAATGTGGAGAGGGACCCCCACCCCCTTCACTTTTACCCCCTCTTCTATGCCACCTCCATTTCCCATCAGGAGCTGTCTGCAGGCGGCTATGTTGGGTCCTAGTCTGGCGAGTGGGAGGAGACATGTGCATCAGAGGGTCCTGGGAAGCAAGAGGCAGGCTAGTGCAGTGATTAGCATGGCTAGTGCAGTGATTAGCATGGCTAGTGCAGTGATTAGCATGGCTAGTGCAGTGATTAGCATGGCCAGCCGCCATCTCTGGTTCTGTTCATTGTAACCAAACTGCATTAATGAGTCTAGAAACACAGTCTAGAAACACAGTTATTCTAACAGATGCCCCGGCAAACATATCTGCTAATACCCACATGTGCACATGCACATCCATGCACACACATACAAACCTGGGACAATGAAATGTTTTTTTTTAGCTAGTGCCCTAAGCCTGAGCCTCTCTTGACTGAATCTCAAGTTGTTCTCTCCCTCTCTCTTTCTCAGTCAAGTTCATCTGCCCCATTCATATCATTACTATTGTCCACTCTGGATCACTCAAAAGTTCAAGAACAATCTGGTGTGAGTTGTTGTAGTGCCCAGTGTAAATCCATATGATGCACTCCAGTGTAGCCCCTGTTGAAATTCCGAGTAACAATAGCACAGGCAGATTCTGTGCACAGACTAGTGACTCGGTTCTAGTATTTGTTTATGTTACTGTTTATTAGTGAGTAAGAAGTGGGACTTTTGCATGTCCTTTAGTCTAGGTCACACCTCACTCCCAAGTTTAAAAAGACGAGTGAAAGTCAAGCGAAGGAAACTATCCAATCCAGGGAAGCAAAGAGGGAACAAGGGATGAGAGGATTGAGTCAGAAATAGCCGCCTTGATATTTGCAGTCGTAGGAGAGAGAGAGAGAGGGAGAGAGAGAGAGGAAGGGAGAGGGATGGAAGAGAGAGGACAATTCTGCGGCCTGGTTCTAATTTTCCACAGGGAGATAAGTGAGTCAGGACTGGGATGGCTGCGTGGGTCTCTGTTGAGACAGCAGAAAACTCGGTGCCCCAGATTGAAAGCTGACATGCCTCTCTCGCTCTCTCTATTTTACCTAGGCCCGCATCATACTGTAGGAACCATTTATGCTGCAGAGTCTTAATTATCTATGCATTCAAGGTTCAAATGACAGAAGTGCTGGGTACTCTCTTGGCAAACTCATAAGCATTAGAAATAGCATTGTTAGTCCAGCCTAGTATTTATGGCACACTTTAAGAGTAAAGGTTAACCCTGTAGGATTTACATGCATGATATACAGTATAATGATATGTAGACAGTAGTGGCATTGCCAAGTAAAGAGTAAAAGCAATTAGTAGAGCGGTAGATGAGAAATGTGTTAAATGACCTTGCCATTTTCCCATTATTTCTCCTCTCATCTATTTCCCTCCATTCTCATCTTTCAGTCCAAGTTTGCTTTCGTGTAGTTTACATAAAAGGCGATTCAGGAGTGTGTGTGTCTGAGAAGAGCGTGCATGCATATGTGTGTGTGTCTAACAGACAGCCCCCGACCCTTGACCCTAGCCTGCTGTGAGGCTGTGGTTCCCATAGGCTGGGGGCCGTAGACAGACACAAACACACGGGCTTTATTGGCAGAACTGTCCTCCAGCCACTCATTCAGGACTCAGTCACGGCCACTTAGAGCACAGCAGACCCAGTGATTCAGACGAGGTGTGATCCAATGACATGTATTTATAATGAGGGGGCCACGGGGAAGTCTTTGTTGGACAGACACAATATCAGGAGCAGTAACAGAAAGAAAGTCTCACTCTCTCTCTCTCTCTCTCTCTCTCTCTCTCTCTCTCTCTCTCTCTCACACACACACACACACACAGACACACACACACACACGCGCACGCACACACGCACACACACACACACACACACACACACACACACACACACACACACACACACACACACACACACACACACACACACATACAGTCTTGGGGATCATTTATTCATATAAAAAAAACACCAGAGACCAGTGTTAGGACAAGGAGTGGGATCCATCTTTTATAATGGAACCCTGCCTTTATATATTATAGACGCTAGTCGATCTGGCAGTACTGATAGAAGAGTTCCCTTTCACCGCAACTACCCCAGTCTGGTGGGTGGACAACCCCCTAACCACCCCTCTACCCCAGTCTGGTGGGGTGGACAACCCCCTAACCACCCCTCTACCCCAGTCTGGTGGGGTGGACAACCCCCTAACCACCCCTCTACCCCAGTCTGGTGGGGTGGACAACCCCCTAACCACCCCTGTCCTACAGTTTGGTGGGGTGGACAACCCCCTAACCACCCCTCTACCCCAGTCTGGTGGGGTGGACAACCCCCTAACCACCCCTCTCCTACAGTCTGGTAGGGTGGACAACCTCCTCACCACCCCTCTACCCCAGTCCCCTCAACCCCAGTCTGGTGGGGTGGACATCCCCCTAACCACTCCTCTACCCCAGTCCCCTCAACCCCAGTCTGGTGGGGTGGATAACCCCCTAATCAGCTCTCTCCCCCAGTCCCCTCAACCTCAGTCTGGTGGGGTGGACAACCCCCTAACCACCCCTCTCCTACAGTCTGGTGGGGTGGACAACCCCCTAATCAGCCCTCTCCCCCAGTCCCCTCAACCCCAGTCTGGTGGGGTGTGTGTGAGCGGCCTCGTCTAAGTTTTCAACAGTGTGAGAGTTGAGGGGGGAGAGGAGGGGCAGGCTGTACCCCTCTGAATATATTAGACCAATCTGCTGGTGGGGGCCACCTTCCATGGGTACGAGAGGCATTGTGCCCTAGAGTCAGAGCAATGACTTTATATGAGTGGGCAAAGCCATCGGTCACTATGTGAAGACTCAATAGCACATTGGTGTTTTGCAGGTACTATTTAATGAAGCTGCCAGTTGAGGACTTGTGAGGCATCTGTTCCTCAAACTAGACACTCTAATGTACTTGTCATCTTGCTCAGTTGTGCACCGGGGCCTCCCACTCCTCTTTCTATTCTGGTTAGGGCCAGTTTGTGCTGTTCTGTGAAGGGAGTAGTACACAGAATTGTACCAGATCTTCACTTTCTTGGCAATTTCTCGCATGGAATAGCCTTATTTCACAGAACAAGAATAGACTGACAAGTTTCAGAAGAAAGTTATTTGCTTCTGGACATCTTGAGCCTGTAATCGAACCCACAAGTGCTGATGCTCCTGATGCTGATGATGCTGATGCTCCTGAAAGAAGGACAGTTAGATTGCTTCTTTAATCAGGACAACAGTTTTCAGCTCTGCTAACAACATTTCAGAAGGGTTTTCTAATGATCAATTAGCCTTTTAAAATTATAAACTTGGATTAGCTAGCACAACGTGCCATTGGGAACACAGGAGTGCTGTTTGCTGATAATGGGCCTCTGTTCACCTATGTAGATATTTCAGAAAAAATCAGCCGTTTCCAGCTACAATAGTCATTTACAACATTAACAATGTCTACACTGTATTTCTGATCAATTTTATGTTATTTTAATGGACAAAAAATGGGCTTAACAAACTATGGTTTTAGTAAGTCGGTTAGGACATCTACGTTGTGCATGACACAAGTAATTTTTCCAACAATTGTTTACAGAGATTATTTCACTTATAATTCACTGTATCACAATTCCAATGGGTCAGAAGTTTACATACACTAAGTTGACTGTGCCTTTAAACAGCTTGGAAAATTCCAGAAAATGATGTCATGGCTTTAGAAGCTTCTGATAGGCTAATTTACCTAATTTGAGTCAATTGGAGGTGTACCTGTGGATGTATTTCAAGGCCTACCTTCACACTCAGTGCCTCTTTGCTTGACAAATCAAAAATGGTAGATCTCCACAAGTCTGGTTCATCATTGGGAGCAATTTCCAATTTCTCATACCGCTCATGAAGGAGACGCGTTCTGTTTCCTAGAGATGAACGTACTTTGGTGCGAGAAGTGCAAATCAATCCCAGAACAACAGCGAAGGACCTTGTAAAGATTCTGGAGGAAACAGGTACAAAAGTATCTATATCCACAGTAAAACAAGTCCTATATCGAAAGGCCGCTCAGCAAGGAAGAAGCCACTGCTCCAAAACCGCCAGAAAAAAGCCAGACTACGGTTTGCAACTGCACATGGGGACAAAGATCATACTTTTTGGAGAAATGTCCTCTAGTCTGATGAAACAAAAATAGAACCGTTTGGCCATAATGACCATCATTATGTTTGGAGGAAAAAGGGGAGGCTTGCAAGCCGAAGAACACCATCCCAACCGTGAAGCACGGGGGTGGCAGCATCATGTTGTGGGGGTGCTTTGCTGCAGGAGGCACAGGTGCACTTCACAAAATAGATGGCATCATTAGGAAGGGAAATTATGTGGATATAAATAAGCAACATCTCTAGACATCAGTCAGGAAGTTAAAGCTTGGTCGCAAATGGGTCTTCCAAATGGACAATGACCCCAAGCATACTTCCAAAGTTGTGGCAAAATTACTTAAGGACAACAAAGTCAATGTATTGGAGTGATCATCACAAAGCCCTGACCTCAATCCTATAGGACATTTGTGGGCAGAACTGAAAAAGTATGTGCTAGCAAGGAGGACTACAAACATGACTCAGTTACACCAGCTCTGTCAGGAGGAATGGGTCAAAATTCACCCAACATATTGTAGGAAGCTTGTGGAAGGCTACCCAAAACGTTTGACCCAAGTTAAACAATTTAAAGGCAATGTTACCAAATACTAATTGAGTGTATGTAAACTTCTGACCCACTGGGAATGTGATGAAAGAAATTATCCTAACTGACCTAAGACAGGATTTTTTTACTAGGATTAAATGTCAGGAATTGTGAAAAACTGGGTTTAAATGTATTTGGCTAAGGTGCATGTAAACTTCTGACTTCAACTGAATATGTATATATATATCCCCTAGTCTATTGCATTTGGATATTGGTTTATTGTCAAAATGCATAGGTCTGAATTGAGTTATTGTTTTAAACCGGCCATGCCTGCCTCCTTTATGACCAATTATTATGATTATTCCTTATCCGTAATGAACGGAACACACCTATACAACAGGTATTGATGATAGCCTCATGAACATCACAGTGTAGAGTCATAGGGCCATGACGTTGCAAAAGCCAGACAAGAGAAGTGTGTCTCTGAGTGAGTCTGGGATTGTGTGTCTGTGTTTTCCCAGAGGTGTAATTTCGGGGGTCCCAGCTGACTGCCCTTCCTCTAGACGTCCCCGTCCCACACCTAGAGGTCAGGGGTTGGGGGTGGGGTGGGGCACAGACACACACACAGGCTGTTTGTGCTGACCTGTGTCTGTGTGCAGACTGAGGGGATCACTGCACTGGGAGATAAGGGTTTGTGTGTGCCCCCCCCCCCCCCCCACATACACACAAATGCACACACACGCAGGCCAACCACAGGACTGATGGTAGGAGATGGGAGAAACACACATGCAGCGACAGTGACATAGGTTCTTAGGTTCACCTAAGAAAAAAAGAGGGGGGTCCTTATGCACATCCCTGCAATCATTACCCACTGCGCGTGCACACACACACTGCATCATCACCCTGTCATCAGCGCTGCTTTACTAGCATATTGAACTGATAGCAATACTATCTTACTGCATTTATGTGTTCAGTCCAAAGTGTGGTTTCAGTATCATTTTAACCACATAACAGCACTGAACAATTGAAAGAGCCACATATCATCTAACCCATTGTCTTTGTGTCCGCACAGATCAACGTGTGAGAGTGAAAGATCGAAGGTCGCTTGTTTGGACCAACCGGATCACATGAGACCTTGTGGAGTGCTCCCATTGGTTCACCTTAGAAAAAAAAGGGGGGGGGTCCTTTGACTTCAAGCTCGCTATAAAGATTCATAGAATGTGGATTATGATGGCCATGCAAAACTGGACAAAATAACAATGCAGAAGTTGCTTCTACAATATTGACATTGACTTTGTACACTCACTTCAGTTCTTCACAGCTGACTGTTGCTCTCTGAAGACATTCTAGATTGGAAAGCAATTAGCAATGATCATTTGTTTTGCTTTTAAGCTGATATTTTCCTGAGGTGTGCATGATATATGATTTATGTTGTGTACAGCTATAATATAACTGAAATAGATCAATAAAAGTGGTTTGTTTTCTGAAAGTATTTTGTATCTATTTGGTTTGGTTTTTTCAATGTCCAATTATGTTTTGACTGGTGGCTATATTTGATAGTCATCATATGATCATCATCTCCCAAGAGACACAGGGCCTACAGAAAATATTCACATCTTTACTTCTTCCACATTTTGTTGTGTTACAGCCTGCATTTCAAATGGATTACATCGAGATTTTTGTGTCACTGGCATACACACAATACCCCATAATGTCAAAGTAGAATTGTTTTTAGAATTTGTTACAAATAATGAAAAGCTGAAATGTCTTGTGTCAATAAGTATCCCTAAGTAAGTTCAGGAGTAAAAATGTTCCTAAGTCACATAAGCATAAGTATTCACACACCTAAGTCACCTTTAGCAGTGATTACAACTGTGAGTCTTTTTGGTTATGTCTCTAAGAGCTTTGCACACCGGGATGGTACAATATTTTCCCATTTTTTTGTTAAAAAAAATCTTCAAGCCCTGTCAAGTTGGTTGCTGATCATTGCTAGACAACCATTTTCCAGTCTTGCCATAGATTTTAACACCGATTTTAGTCAAACTGTAACTAGACCAACATTCAATGTAGTCTTGGTAAACAACTCCAGTGTACAGTATGTTTTGCCTTGTGTTTTAGGTAATTGTGCTGTGAATTTGTCTCCTAGGGTCTGTTGGAAAGTAGACTGAACCAAGTTTTACTCTAGGATTTTTCCTGTAGCTCTATTCCGTTCTTTTTATACAAAAAACCCTCTGTTGTCCTTACCGATGACAAGCATACCCATAACATGATGAATCCACCACCTTGTTTGAAAAAATGAAGAGTGGTACTCAGTGATGTGTTGTGTTGGATTTGCCCCAAACATACCACTTTGTATAAGCACAAAAAGTAAACCTCTTTGCCACATTTTTTGCAGTGATACTTTAGTGCCTTATTGCAAACAAGATGCATGTTTTGTAATATTTGTATTCTGTACAGGCTTCCCTCTTTTCCCTGTCATGTATATGAGTATTGTGGAATAACAACAATGTGGTTGATCAATCCTGAGTATTCTCCTACCCCAGCCATTAAATTCTAACTGTTTTAAAATCACCATTGGCCTCATGGTGAAATCACTGAGCAATTTCCTTCCTTTCCGCCAACTGAGTTAGGAAGGCCGCCTGTATCTTTGTAGTGACTGGGTGAATTGATACACCATCCAAAGTACAATTAATAACTGCACCATGCTCAACGGAGTATTCAATGTCTGCTTTTTTTTACCCATTTACCCAGCGAACCATTGGAAAACCTCCCTGGTCTTTGTGGTTGAATCTGTGCTTGAAATTCACTGCTCGACTGAGGGACCTTACAGATAATTGTACAGAGAAGGTGTAGTTATTCATAAATCATGTTCAACACTAATATTAATACACCGAATCCCTGCAATTTATGTGAATTGTTAGGCACAATTTCACTCCTGAACTTATTTAGGGTTAACAAAGAGGTTGAATACTTACAGATTCAAGACATTTCAGCTTTTCATTTTTAATTAATTTGTAAACATTTCTAAAAGCATAATTCCACTTTGACATCATGGGGTATTGTGTGCAGGCCAGTGACATAAAATCTAAATTTAATCCATTTTAAATTCAGGCTCTAACACAACAAAATGTGTAAGGTCAAGGGGTGTGAATACTTTCTGAAGGCACTGTACATATTATGCAAATATTGTGATGCAAAGAAAACCACTTCCTGATTCGAATTCAAATTCCACTTCACACATCATATACAATAGAACCAATCTAGGAAACATTGAGTTCTACATCCAGTAGAACCCATCTTCTTTCCAAAGCCATGAAGAATGAGCAGATCATAGAAATGAACAAAGAATCTCAATGAATGAAAGGAATAGTATAATGTCTCTGGAACTGGCTCTGGCAGTCCAGTAGGCTCTGCAGGCATTACACAGTGTGCCACCCCCAGGGGAGCCTCAGTGAGCTGGGTGACTGCCCACACAGAGTCCATGCTGAGCAAGGGTGGCATCACCACAGAACAGGGATGGACGTGCTGTCTCTGGCCAAGAACCATCTCAATTTATATTTGCCTGTGCTACTATTAGGCTATTTTTTTATAGCTTATTATAGTAGTGCACACTATCATGGTACCTAGGGCTCCCAAGTGGCACAGCGGTCTAAGGCACTGTATCTCAGTGCAAGATGCGGTTCGAATCCAGGTTGTATCACATCTGGCCGTGATTGGGAGTTCCGCAGGGCAGTGCACAATTAGCCCAGCGTCATACGGTGTAGGCGGTCATTGTAGATAATAATTAGTTCTTAACTGACTTGCCTAGTTAAATAAAAATCATTTTAAACCTTTAAACCTTAAACCTTTAAACCTGTGGAGCACAAGCACACACAAAACAAAGCATGGTTGATGAATATATTCTACTGAAACGATCTGAACGTTTTTATTAGAATCAGAAATGAAAGTTTATTTAAAGCTTGAAGATTATTTGAATGACATTTCATTTGTAAGCTACTGTAAGGGAAATAACGTGCTAGAATCAAAGGTCATAAAATGACCACAATTTGCGATTGGGGAATATGGTTTGGAAAGTCTAATTGACGACTTTAGGCTACAAATTGATTTGCCAACGATACAATTGCTGATTTAGGGGGAATCATGTAATTGATTGTACATTTAAAATGTATTTTTTTGTGGTAAGCCTGACTTTCAAAAATGGTCGGCCTAGGGCTACTGTCCAGTTTAAATGCCAACATTGTACTCATATACTCAAGCCAGGCCTACAATTTATGCCATTTTGGCGAAAAAATAATCAAATTCGGATTATTATATAATCGGTCAAATGTGTATAACAACTTTAGAATAATATTGTACTACGTTTTTATAGCTCGTTGATGTTATCGCTACAACTGGCGTTAATTATTTTGTAATAACAAGGTTCAGGCTAATGTTATATCAACTTTGAAATTCAAAATATTGTTAGATATATATGTATACAAAAAGTAATACATTTATCAGTAAAAAAAAATCAAGCTCTTGAAAATATTTAAGCATCAAAGTCTTATTTTAAACAGTGCTGAAATTGTATTCATTGGCTGGCAAAATTATGCTCCCATAAAGGATCATTTATTTTAACGTTGTCATAATTTGTCACATATTTCAAGAGCAAGTTTGATCAATTGCAAGACACCAAATCTTCATAGTCAATCAAATAGTAGCATGTCAAACAAAACGTCAAACAAACTAAACGAATACGTTTATTAAAAACGAATAATGAGAAGGATAAGATAAATATCTGAGAGCATGGTTATTATTGTCTAAATGACCAAATACATTTCAATTGGTGCAAGAAACAAAAGCTAAATGTGAGGTCATTTATATATATCATCTTGGCGTTTACTGAAATCACAATTCATATTCCATACCTTAATGTAGTTCTGTAGCCACTGACAATAGCCTGTGTTGACCATGCACATACTGTACATGAATATATCCTCCCCAGTACTGTTGTCTGACACAAACATCCATCTAATTAGTTAACCTCATTATTATAAGACAGCTCAACACCAAACACTGAGCTTGCCCACCTCAATAACCCTCGAGCTAGTGTGGCCTATTAGCCTATACGTTGCAGGCTGCTAAAGAAGCCGTGTTTATATTTCAGTCAATTCAAATCCTCGAATAGACTACAGATGTTGTTCTCAGAAATGCAACATACATCAAATAAGAACACATAGTGCGCATAAGACAAATTCATCATTTGGCCTGGATGTATAAATTAAAAATGAATCTTCCTCCTTCTAACTGTATGATTAAATGTTTATCTTAGCCTACATGTAATACAGAAAGCGCACACAGCCACATGAACTGCAGATTTATAAAATACACCCCTCAAAAAATCATCCCATTGGACTTGGGCTCTCCCACTGTTGGAATCCACAGAGCTGGACTCTTCCATCCCTGCATCAAGTTCCGTTACGTATGAGCTCACTTTCGGTACATCAGGAAGCCAATGGGGAGCCTTGTGTGTCTTTGGTTTCCTTGGTGTGCCTGATTAACATAATCACCATAACAACGATAGTAACGGGTCTTTTAACGTGGAGTGATAAGGTGGATTGACTATGCATAAAACATCTTACATCCAATGCAGTATTCTGTGCACAGTGATGGTTCTGTAGGAATATTCAAATACAGTATTGCATATACACTGAACAAAAATATAAATGCAACATGTAAAGTGCTGGTCCCATGTTTCATGAGCTGAACTGCACATGTACATAGCCCACCTATAATTTAGCCCAAACAACTACCTCTTTCCCTACTGTATTTAATTTATTTATTTATTTTGCTCCTTTGCACCCCCATTATTTTTATTTCTACTTTGCACATTCTCCCATTGCAAATCTACCATTCCAGTGTTTTACTTGCTATATTGTATCTACTTTGCCACCATGGCCTTTTTGCCTTTACCTCCCTTATCTCACCTCATTTGCTCACATCGTATATAGACTTGTTTATACTGTATTATTGACTGTATGTTTGTTTTACTCCATGTGTAACTCTGTGTCGTTGTATGTGTCGAACTGCTTTGCTTTATCTTGGCCAGGTCGCAATTGTAAATGAGAACTTGTTCTCAACTTGCCTACCTGGTTAAATAAAGGTGAAATAAAAATAAAACATTTAAAACAAATAAAAGATCCCAGAAATGTTCCATACGCACAAAAAGCGTATTTCTCTCAAGTTTATTGCACAAATTTGTTTACATTCCTGTTAGTGAGCATTTTTCCTTTGCCAAGATAATCCATCCACCTGACAGGTGTGCCATATCAAGAACCTCATTAAACAGCATGATCATTACCCAGGTGCACCTTGTGCTGGGGACAATAAAAGGCCACTAAAATGTGCAGTTGTCACACAACACAATGCCACAGACGTCTCAAGGTTTATGAGAGCGTGCAATTGGCAAGATGATTGCAGGAATGTCCATCAGATCTGTTGCCAGAGAATTTGTATTTCTCTACCATAATGTCATTTTAAAGGTTTTGACAGTATGCCCAACCGGCCTCACAACCAAAGACCACGTGTAACCACGACAGCCCAGGACCTCCACATCCGTCTTCTTCAACTGTGATATGGCCTGAGACCAGCCACCTGGACAACTGATTAAACTGTGGGTTTGTAACACCGAAGAATTTCTGCACAAACTGTCAGAAACCGTCTCAGGGAAGCTCATCTGCATGCTCGACGGCCTCACCAGGGTCTTGACCTGACTGCAGTTCGGCATAGTAACCAACTTCAGTGGGCAAATGCTCACCTTCGATGGCAACTGGCCCACTGGAGAAGTGTGCTCTTCACGGATGAATCCTGACTGGTTTTCTGATCTACACCCCTACCTTTTAAAAATATATATTTGACCAACAGATGCATATCTGTATTCCCAGGCATGAAATCCATAGATTAGGGCCTAATGAGTTTATTTCAATTGACTGATTTCATTCTAAAAACTGTAGCTCAGTAACATCTTTGAAATTGTTTTATTTTGTGTTTGCATGTCTGTTCAATGTATAAGTTATTGCTCCTGATGATAGCCCCTCAAGGCATAAATAAAGTCCTGTTGCCTTGTAGTGTATCATAAACTGTCAGATGCACCTGACAGATTCCGATACAATTCTATCATTTGCTTGTTGTAACCTACCTCTACAGTGCATTTGGAAAGTATTCAGAAAGTATCCAGAAAATCTTGCTTCTCGTGGTCTGAGAATCATTTAGGTGCCTTTTGGCAAACTCCAAGCAGGCTGTCATGTGCCTTTTACTGAAGAGTGGCTTCCGTCTGGCCGCTCTACCCTAAAGGTCTGATTGGTAGAGTGCTCAGAGATGTTTGTCCTTCTGGAAGGTTCTCCCATCTCCACAGAGGAATTTTGGAGCTCTGTCAGAGTGATCATCGGGTTCTTGGTCACCTCCCTGACCATTTCCCTTCTCCTCTGATTGCTCAGTTTGGCCAGGCGGTCAGCTCTAGGAAGAGTCTTGGTGATTCCAAACTTCTTCCACTTAAGAATGATGGAGGCCACTGTGTTCTTGGGTTCCTTCAATGCTGCATAAATGTGTTGGTACCCATCCCCAGTTCTGAGCCTCGACACATTCCTGTCTCAGAGCTCTATGGACAATTCCTTCAACATTATGGCTTGGTTTTTGCTCTGACATGCACTGTCAACTGTGGGACCGTATATATTCCAAATAACGTCCAATCAACCGAATTTACCACAGGTGGACTCGAATCAAGTTGTAGAAACATCAAGGATGATCAATGGAAACAGGATGCACCTGAGCTCCATTTTGGCAAAGGGTCTGAACACTTATGTAAATAAGGTATCCGTTTTTCATTTTTAATACATTTGCAAAAAAAACTAAAAACCTGTTTTCACTGTGTCATTATGGGGTTTTGTGTGTAGATTGATGAGGAAATTGTTTTATTTAATACATTTCAGAATAAAGCTGCCTGAATGCACTGTATATACTGAAACGCATCCTTTAATGACAGCAAATTCATTTATTTTCCCACCTCTTACTCCCATTCAGAGGTGAGTACGGTTGTGGATGCTCCCAATGATTTCTACTGCAGTTGTTTCTATGGGTTTTAGTAAGCACGGTGCCATGGAATGGTTAAACAGGCAGAATGGTTCAACAGTGTGAATTATTTGAATAAACAATCATTGTTTTTCCCCTCTACCTGGCACTCCGCCAAGTACCTATGGCAACCACATCTTGTATCCCTTTCTTTCCATACCCATCTCCTTTCACCCCACATCAGCCCACTTCCACTTCCGTTATACACACACGTTAACGGTTTTAAACGCATGTCAATTGTAAAGTCTTTTTCGTTACGTGTCAGACCAGCTGTCACCATTGGTGTCCGCTAATGGGGATCCTAATAAATCAAATCTTCTGTTAGGATGACGGGTGCTCAATGTAGACTTAAGATTGGTTGGAGGCCAAGGTGGCCCACCACTCACTATTTATGTATTTTATTTAACCAGGCAAGTCAGCTAAGAACAAATTCTTATTTTCAATGATGGCCTAGGAACAGTGGGTTAACTGCAGAACGACTGATTTTTACTTTGTCAGCTCGGGGATTCGATCTTGCAACCTTTTGGTTACTTGTCCAACCACTAGGATACCTGCCGCCCCACTATTAAGTTCAAGAGGAAGGAACAGGTGTCTCAGTCTAATGTGGCTTCGTCGCCTTGTCTCATCTGCACTGATGTGAAACAGGAGAAATCTGGTGTCGGCCGCATAGACCATATTGCCTTCACCTTTACACAACACAGATTCAGGTTGTGTTTTGACCCGGAATCAAGGCTGATGTTTACCAAACTAAAATGACACAACATCCATTCATATGACACAGTGCACAGGTATGGGTTTGAATTAAGAAATTATGAAATTAAGACATGATTGGTCAATACTCTCAAAACACCCTCCTCTCTGTGATCATCTCCAATATTACCTGAAAGGGACTGGGTAGGTTTTCACCACAATAGTACACCTTCAGAATCCTTCTATAGAAGGAGAGGCTACTTGAGACTATAAGGACCCAGGTGTGTGTAAGGCAGGGCAGGACCAAGGAAGCACAAGGCCATCACCATACTAAAACATATTTGCTATAATGGTGTTTCACTGCCATCTACAGAAGGTTCCATTCTGAACTTGATTGCTCTGGGTATGATGAAACCAAGATACGGGATCCCACCAGTTTAGCAGTCATATAGCGCTCTCTTGTGGCCACCACAGTTTGTCTTCCTTGCAGTTTAAAATTATGTACATGATGTTCAGATCATTTTAATGTCACCTTTTTTTCAATAATAAATAAGATCGATTTGTTTTGTATTTGCTTAGTAAATCAGGTGGCTGAGATTATTTTCTTTCGACTGAGGTGGGGGATCAGTTTTTCCTTCCCATCCATTTGATTTTTAGGATTGGAAATGAAAAATGAATTCCACTGACATGGTACAAAGGTAAGAGAAACAGAAGACAGCTGTAGCTTTAGGGTGTATGACAACAGCTTTATTTCAGAGATTTCACAATTCTCTTCAGAAGAACACCGTCAATCAAGACTGTACACATATTCCATGTATAGTTCCATAAATCATGTTGGCACAAATCATGGACATTCATAAAACTGTTAAGTTCATCAATGCACTAAAAACAACAGCTAAGGGTTATGTCTGTGCAGTCACATGTATGAATACTGTTTGCAGGTCTGATCAAGTGGAACAAATATGGACTTAGTCACGTCACATTTGCAACCAAGCGCTCTTTATTTTTTATTTCACCTTTAATTTAACCAGGTAGGCCAGTTGAGAACAAGTTCATTTACAACTGCGACCTGGCCAAGATAAAGCAAAGCAGTGCGACAAAAACAACAACACAAGCAAACATACAGTCAATAACACAATAGAAAAATATATGTACAGTGTGTGCAAATGTAGAAGAGAGGCAATAAAAAGGCCCTAGAGGTGAAAAATAATTACAATTTAGCATTAATACTGGATTGATAGATGTGCAGATGATGATGTGCAAGTAGAGATACTGGGGTGCAAAAGAGCAAGAGGGTAAATAATAATATGGGGATGAGGAAGTTTGGTGTGCTATTTACAGATGGCTGTGTACAGGTACAGTGATCGGTAAGCTGCTCTGACAGCTGATACTTAAAACTAGTGAGGGAGATATAAGTCTCCAGCTTCAGTGATTTTTACAATTAGTTCCGGTCATTGGCAGCAGAGAACTGGAAGGAAAGGCGGCCAAAGTAAGTGTTGGCTTTGGGGATGACTATGGTGACCAGTGAGCTGAGATAAGGTGGGGCTTTACCTAGCAAAGACTTGTAGATGACCTGGAGCCAGTGGGTTTGGCGACGAGTCTGTAGTGAGGGCCAGCCAACGAGAGCATACAGGTCACAGTGGTGGGCAGTATATGGGGCTTTGGTGACAAAACGGATGGCACTGTGATAGACTACATCCAGATTGCTGATTAGAGTGTTGGGGGCTATTTTGTAAATTACATCGCTGAAGTCGAGGATCGATAGGATAGTCAGAACTTACCATAATGCAGCACAGAACACTCCACAAAACCTCAGCCGGGCTAGGTAG
Organism: Oncorhynchus mykiss; assembly: GCF_057628025.1. Classification (NCBI taxonomy): domain Eukaryota; kingdom Metazoa; phylum Chordata; class Actinopteri; order Salmoniformes; family Salmonidae; genus Oncorhynchus; species Oncorhynchus mykiss. The sequence continues at coordinate 5,105,038 of NC_143049.1, forward strand.
GCTCAAAGGTAGTACAATATAGTTGTCCACGGACAAAGATCTAGGGTCAGTTTCACACTTTCTCCCACTAATAATCAAGGTTAGGATTTGGGGAAGTTAAGCTGATCCTAGATCTGTGCCTATGGGACATCTTCAACCTGGAGCAGGCACAGTAGCTACCAGTACCATGTATACAGGACACCAATGCAAAACTATGTTGTAAAGAGACTAAGAATGCAAGCATCACAAAATAATTACACTCAGAAAAGCTGTACAAAGTGGGGGAAGGAAGTCTGTTGCCTTTTCTGTGAGGTGTTGACTTTTATAGCTTCCCTGTGAGGTCATGCTCCCCAATCCTGGACCTGAAAGGCCACTGTGCATGCTGTCCTCGACCTCAAACTGGGCTCCAAGTGAACTACTCTGAAGGAAGGTTGTGCTTTAATCACAGCTTGCACTGAATGATATCACCTGAACCTTATCAGGTGTGCATCCTAATAGTGCTGAAACAATTTATCAACTGCAAATGTCAACCCTGGTAAATAATATACAAATACATTCATAGTTCTGAACATTAATGACAGCCAGCATGCATAGTGCTCTTACAGAAGCAGAATGAGGAAGTGCTGGGGCCTAGGGATACTCACGAGGAGCCAACCGTTGAAATAGATTACAGCAGCTCCAACCTTCTTTATCTATACTGAACAAAAACAGAAATGCAACATACAACAACGTCAAATATTGTATTGAGTTACAGTTCATATCAGTCAATTAAAATAAATTCATTAGGCCCTAAATCGATGGATTTCATATGACTGGGCAGGTGCAGCCATGGGTGGGGAGCCAGGGCCCACATGGGTGGGGAGCCAGGGCCCACATGGGTGGGGAGCCAGGGCCACATGGGTGGGGAGCCAGGGGCCACATGGGTGGGGAGCCAGGGGCCACATGGGTGGGGAGCCAGGCCCACATGGGTGGGGAGCCATGGCCCACATGTGTGGAGGCCAGGCCCAGTCAATCAGAATGAGTTTTTCCCCACAAAATGGCTTTATTAAAAGACAGAAAACAATTTCCTCATCAATCTACACACAAAACCCCATAATGACACAGTGAAAACAGGTTTTTAGTTTTTTTTGCAAATGTATTAAAAATGAAAAACGGATACCTTATTTACATAAGTGTTCAGACCCTTTGCCAAAATGGAGCTCAGGTGCATCCTGTTTCCATTAATCATCCTTCAGATGTTTCTACAACTTGATTGGAGTCCACCTGTGGTAAATTCAATTGATTGGACATAATTTGGAAAGGCACACACCTGTCTATATAAGATCCCACAGTTGACAGTGCATGTCAGAGCAAAAACCAAGCCATGAGGTTGGAAGAATTGTCCAAAGAGCTCTGAGACAGGATGGTGTCGAGGCACAGATCTGGGGAAGGGTACCAAAACATTTCTGCAGCATTGAAGGTCCCCCAAGAACACAGTGTCCTCCATCATTCTTAAGTGGAAAAAGTTTGGAACCACCAAGACTCTTGCTAGAGCTGACCACCCGGCCAAATTGAGCAATGCCTCCCTGACCAAGGAGAAGGGCATTGGTCAGGGAGGCACATGGCAGCCCACTTGGAGTTTGCCAAAAGGCATACTTATTTATGTAAATGTGATAGTGTTTAATTTTTTATAAATTAGCAAAAAGGTCTAAAAACCTGTGTTTGCTTTGTCATTATGGGTTATTGTGTGTAGATGAGGAAAAATAAAAATTTAATCAATTTTAAAATAAGACTGTGACTTAACAAAATGTGAAAAGTCAAGGGGTCTGAATACTTCTGAATGAACTATAAGGATATAGTACATATTGGGTGTTAAGTTAACCCATGCCTGTCTGTTAACCCATGCCTGTCATTCTACAGGTGTGCATAATTCCAGGTTAGTAGGTTAGTGAATAAAAACATCAAACGGCAACAGCTGCGTATGGTCAGCCGCGGTATTCATTGCCCACTGAGTATACAACACATTAGGAACACCTTCCTAATATTGCGTTGCACCCCCCTTTGCGGTCAGAAGAGCTTCGATTAATCTGGGATTGGACTACAAGGTTTCGAAAGGGTTCCACAGGGATGCCGGTCCATGTTGATTCCAATGCTTCCCACAGTTGTGCCAAGTTGGCTGGATGTGCTTTGGGTGGTGGACCATTCTTGATGCACACAGGAAAATGTTGAGCGTGAAAAATCGTGCATGTGACAAATAACATTTGATTTGATTTTGAATCGTCTAAAGGCTTAAAAATCCTTCTTTAACCAGTCTCCTCCCCTCTATCTGTCACGATCGTTATAAGGAGTGGACCAAAGTGCAGCGTGGTTTGGGTTCATAAAATGTATTTTAAATGTGAACCAGCAACAAAACAATAAAGAGTAACAAACAAATGAACGTACAGCCTTGTAGGGCTCAAAAGCAACAATACAAAAACAAGATCCCACAAACAACAGGTGGGAAAAGGCTGCCTAAGTATGATCCCCTATCAGAGACAACGATAGACAGCTGCCTCTGATTGGGAACCATACCCGGCCAACAAAGAAACAGAAAACATAGAATACACATATAAATAATAAATTAGAACACCCCCCAGTCACGCCCTGACCTACTCCACCATAGTAAATAAAGGCTTTCTATGGTCAGGACATGACACTATCTACAATGATTGACGTGCATTTAATATGAGACATCAAAAAGGAATCATCGTTTTCATCTGGTCTGTCTATGTCATGGAAAGAGAAGGTATCCCAAATGTTTTGAACACTCACCATATATTTCCTCTGAGAACTTCACTGTGCCAAATAATGGTCTTAATATCCATCTTCTCTGGTCATAAATGTGATTATTTACAATGACCTTGTAAATCCTTTGGTATAAGTCATAAAAAAAACTGCAGTCAAACAAAACTAAGTCTGATAGGGGAACATTGTCATTTGACAAACAATTGAAATTCAACTCATATGGAAGGTAAGGAAATAGACTGGAATAAGTCATTTGTTTACCAATTCAAATCCAACTCATATGGAAGGTAAGGAAATAGACTGGAATAGGTCATCTGATTGTCACGTTCTGACCTTAATTTCCTTTGTTTTGTCTTTATTTAGTATGGTCAGGGCGTGAGTTGGGGTGGGCAGTCTGTGTGTGTTTTTCTATGTTGGGGTTTTGAGTTCAGCTGAGTATGGTTCTCAATCAGAGGCAAGTGTCGTTAGTTGTCTCTGATTGAGAATCATACGTAGGTAGCCTGGGTTTAAATTTGAGTTGTGGGTGTTTGTTTCCGTGTGAGTGTTTGTTGCCACACGGTACTGTTTCGGTTTTCATTCACGTTTATTGTTTTGTATTTCAGTGTTCAGTTCGGTTCAATTAAAAACTCATCATGAACACTTACCACGCTGCGCTTTGGTCCGATCCTTCTGATCCAGATCCATGTAGTGGGTATAGAAGGTCACCACCCCCTTTCAAATATGTTCACCTTTTCCAGCATTATTTACACTGTAACTTACAATATCCAAGTGATTTTTTTGGGGGGGGAGGGGATTAATTCAAATTAAAAACACTAATACACTCTGTTTGGATAAGTGAACACCCCTGAGTTAATACATGGTGGGTGGAACCACCTTTAGCTTGAATTACAGCCATGATTCTCTTTGAATATGTCTCCACTAACTTTGCACACCTAGACTGTGCAATATTTGCCCATTCTTCCTTGCAGAATTGTTCAAGCTCAGTCAAATTGCATGGTGACCACTCATGGACTTCACTCTTCAAGTCATTCCACAGATTCTCTATGGGATTTAGGTCGGGGCTCTGACTAGTTCACTCAAGGACATTCACCTTCTTGTCCTTCAGCCACCGTACTGTTGCTTTGGCTCATTGTCATGTTGAAACGTGAACCATCATCCCATTTTCAACTTCCTGGCAGAGGGCTGCAGGTTCTCCTCAAGAATCTATTGGTATTTTGCATGGTGTTCTTTGGGTGGAAAGATGTATTGGGTTTTCGCCAAACATATCGTTTTGGGTTCAGTCCAAAAAGTTAAATTTTGGTCTCATCTGACCACAGCACCTTTTGCCACTTGGCCTAAGAGTTTTTTTCTTGCCACCCTCCCATAGACCCCAGATTTGTGGAGTACTTGTGATATTGTGGTCACATGCACACATTGACCAGTCTTTGCCATAAAGTCCTGAAGCTCCTTCAAAGTCACCTTTGTCTTCCTGGTAGTCTCCTTGCCCGGTCATCCAGTTTGGAGGAACACACTGATCTATACAGGGTCTGGGTGGTGCCATGCCCCTTCCATTTCTTAATAATGGTCCTAACAGTGATCCAGTTTGGAGGAACACACTGATCTATACAGGGTCTGAGTGGTGCCATGCCCCTTCCATTTCTTAATAATGGTCCTAACAGTGATCCGAGGGACAAAGCCTTTGAAATCCTTTTATATCCACCCTCTGACTTGTGCCTTTCCACAAATGTTTCATTTGAAAGTACCTTTCCGCCCGTAGTGGATTCTTTGCTTTGAATTGCACTACTGAGCAGTGGAGTCCTCTATGAACTACTGCTTTTATTCTGAACTAATCAAAGTCACTACAATTGATTACAGAAGCAAGAAAGGCCTCTAACGGTAGCTAACCCCGTTCCGTACACATTTGTACAACTGCAGTAATGGAAACTAAAAATGGGGCTGTAGCGACTGTGTTGGCATCCGGGTTGTGAACTATGTTTATATTCAAACGTTGATTGACATGGTAACAGCCAACAGTATTGGAGAAGTTTTAAAAATTGACCCCTGACACTGTACATTAAATGGTGACATGTCACTACGTAATGTACGGCATGCATTATTACCCTCATTGTGTCGTACAGCCTCTTTCCACCAGGTGTAGCGCTTCTCACGCAGATTAAAAACAAGAAATGATCAATGGTGAGTGTAATGGGGAGCGTAAAGTGAATTACTCGTGAGTTCATCGATTGTTAAATTCAAATCAATTGTCATTTTTTGGCCACCATGACTCAAAAGTCGTGACAGCCGTTAAATTAAGTTTAATGAAGAACTTTAGCGCAGCCCCAAAAACCTGATTAAAATTCGACACAAGCCATCAAATAGGTATGTAATGAGACATTATATAAACTCTTTATAGTGTTTTAATTACATTTTAGAGGTGACAAGTTGGACAGGTGGGGTGAAAAAAGCTGTTTCCCCACACAACGTATCTCCCCTGTTAGGTTCTTATTTTTCAGAGTACATACTGTAACTCACGGACACTAGAGAAGCTTAAGCAAGTTGAATTCTTCCCATAGGTTTGACACAGCTGTATTCAGACAAAAGACATGGCTTCCCCCGTGGTGTTGTTCATAACCCACTTTGGGTTGAGTCTCCTCATCTCTTAACATTGCATCCTTCTTGCTAAGCAGGGAACTAAGTGATATGCGCCTTCAACGGTCTCTCCCCTTATCAGTACTGTCACATGCAATTGTTTTCCCTGCACTCAGCACAGTCCAAGCTTAGTTGTCTTACTACAGAGAACCATTAACTTCTCACTCCTTTATATACTATGTGTCTGATCTATCATGTCTTTAATATCTCAATGTTCAAAGTTACCCCGTATCCAACCTTTCACTCAGTAGCTTTCGCTTCCCCACCCACCATTTAAAAAGACTCAACGGAGCTCCATTTCTGCCGTCAACCATGCAGAGACGGGCAGCATGAAGGTCTTGTGCTTTACAATGGTATTCACATTACAGTTGACCTGGAAGTATTACGCTTTTGGGGTGCTAAAAAAAAGGTTAAATATACGGAAGAGAGTACAAAAGTTTGTTAGCTACCATTATATTGTTTTTTCTCGTCTCGATTGGTCAAAGGTAATGCAACAGCAGGGGAGTGCCAGTGCTTTTCAAATGGCAATGCGTTCTCCACACTATAGTCCTCAAGAACATACTCAAGAAAACACCCTCGGAGAACAAACTCGGAGCATGAGAATGTGGAGCGAAGTAGTATGTGTATTGAGAAACACAGAGACAGAGATACAGGGAAGGGTGATAGAGGGACAGGATTCATGTCAGAATGATAGTAGGCTACCTTACATTTAATTATACAGTAGCCAGGCACTACCCCGGTACAGCGTCTTCAAACCGTCCTCACGAGAGATCCGCACAAACAGACTGTGTGTGTGTGCTCTCAGGGGGTAGGGCTAGATATCTTACATCTCCTTGGGCGTGATTGCCACCCTGGCTCGTACCATATCCAGTGGGTAGGTGAGCATGGCAGCTGTGGTACCGGCCATGGAGCCCACAAGTAACCTTGGCACAGGCGGCAGGGCTCTGGAACACAGTAGACATATTACATGCTAAGGGGGGGACTTCCAGTGTGTTCCACAGGGCCTCGGAGGACCCTAATCTCAATCATCAATCACATGTATTTCATACAGCCCTTCTTACATCAGCAGTTGTCATGAAGTGTTTTACAGATACTCAGCCTAAAACCCCAAAGAGCAGGCAATGCAGATGTAGAAGCACAGTGGATGGGAAAAACTCTCTACAAGGCAGGAACCTAGGAAAAAACCTAGGCTCTGGACTAGATGAGTTACGATATGGATGGATACTCGCTTGCCTTGGAAGCCGCTGTATCCTCCCACTAGTCTCTTGTACTGGTCATGGGCACAGAACTGGAAAGCAGGGTAGGGGATGACCCGTACCACGGTGGCAGAGTTGCCCCTCCACAGGCTGAGGAAGCCATCCTCCTAATAGTCTCTTGTACTGGTCATGGGCACAGAACTGGATAGCAGCATAGGCGATGACCCGTACCATGGTGGCAGAGTTGCTCCTCCACAGGCTGAGGAAGCCATCCTCCAGGTAGGTCTGGTAAACCAACCTGTACGCCTCCTGGAGGTAGTGCATATATCATGGGGTTAATAGTCATCATCATCACAAACGTGAATCATCAATCAAAGGTATTTTATACAATAAAAGGGTCAAACAACTCACCTTGGCAGAGAATCTTGCTGAGGACACTATAATGAAGGAAATAAATAGACAAAAATGTATGACAAAAATAAATAATTGAAGGCTGACTATTCAGCATGTGAGAAGTGTGACTGCCTACAGTGGAAGATGATCTTGGTTCTATCCAACGGGGCCACAGCGGATTTGGCCAAAGCTCCAACTAAGGTCCCGGAGAGGAGTGGACCTTGTCTGGGGCTTCAGGCCCTGCACAGACAGATGGACGGACAGAGAGCAGGAGGGGACAAACATGACCGAAATTGTCAATAAATTGATAACTACAAATAAAAAAAACATGTACATCATACATTAGTAGTCAATGTATGTATAAGTAGTGAAACTCATTCGACTGAGGTGGTGGAAATGCACGATTTAACGAGATCAAAAACGTTTCCCTGTCTGGGAGTTCCTTTATTCATTCAAAACAAAATGTTGTTAATGAATTAGGTTAACATGACATATAAAAAAAACACGCATTGTAACTCTACAAGTCCAAACACCTTCAGGCTGTTACATTGATTTATGCCAAGCCTGCATGCCACCCTCCCTTTTATAATGTAGTTATCCATCTAACTTCATATCCCTACATGCATGACTGCAGGTCACGCCTGCCCTGGTTCCACAGACTCTCCCTAGCTGAACCAAGTCTCGTTTGAGTCGCAGTAGATCAATAAGCTTGGCTTGCAGAAGAATAATATAAAATGGCCGACATCGGCCCACTCAGCTCATGCAGAACAAATTAGAAACAGCTAATCATACAGGTCTATTGTTAGAGGAGCAAACAGTTTGAGGAAAAAACGATTTGTTCACCACACAGGCTTTGACACACAGGACTGATGGGAATACTGTTATAACATCTAATGATGTGCCAGCCAGCAGAGAGATAGAGAGAGAAAAAACAAAAGAAGAGCTGGGGGAGGCTGTGTGTCCAGTTGACTAGACTGGCTCAGTTCATCCCACTCCTCCTCTCCTCATTCACTCCATTCCTGAGATGTCTCGCACAGCAGCCAATATAAAAGACAAAAAAAACACTCACATTGCTATGGAAGAAAAGTTTAAAAACATGTCAAAGGATAACCCAGCCTTTGTCAGTGTGGGTTTGTGTGTGCGCAGGGCTGGCTGGGTGACTTTCTAACTGTTAAACCAAAACCACAAGTTATTGCTGATACATCTGGGTTCCACAGAAGAAATGAGGAAGGGGAGCAGCAGTGACAATAGTTTCTGCTAAAGAAACCATCAGAGCACTGAGTTTAATGGTGTTATAAGTGACACCACTAAAAGACAGACTACTAGTCTGTGTGGGCTACGGAGTGAAGCTACACAAGAGAGACTATTGACTGAAAGTCGTCTGACCTCAAATCAGAGAGAGAAATCACATGCTTCCGCCGTGGCAAAGCGGGACACAAAGAGCTGAGAGAAAACGTAAAAGACTGGAAACAAGGAAGAGACATTCCAACGAAAGAGAGACATGTTCATGCTGTTGAGCAAGAGAAAGTGTGAGGGTTCATTTCTTTACTCTCAAATGAGGAGAGACCAACTTATCAAACAGGTCAGAGTGATACCTAAACTAAATCTTTATTCACTTATTAATAAGGGAGCAGGTGAATACAACACACACATATAAAGTGAATCAATTGAGTCTCTACGATAATGATGGCTGGTCGACGAATCACCCTCCGATGATTCGCCGAGAGCCTCGAGACAAAAGTACTCCCGCCTACTATGTACCTTCCTGGGGTTACTGAATTGCTACTGATGCTTCATTCCAAGATTAACAACAAAGCTGAAGCCGCTGCATCCGTTGCTTCATCAGGACAAAACATGGAAATGGACAGAACAATACGAGGAAGCATTCGTGAAAACCAAGGAAACACTCATGAGATCTGAAGCAGACCCACTTCAAGCCATCATCGCCCATCCAACTAGCTTGTGATGCTAATCCCTATGGTGTGGGAGCGGTGGTGTCCTATAAGATAATTACTTTACCCATGGAGGAAGTTTTGGTTGTGGCTCTGTGCACACATAACACATTATCGAAGATAGACAAAGGACAGAGACAAATACAAGCAATTTGTGAGCGATCAATGGTTCATCTGTACACTATTCACAAAATAACACTATCAACTAGAATGTTAGCTGCAAGCTATATCATGCCTTCCGGTGAAGAGAAGCTGATCGCATCGAGGACATTGAACAAAGAAGAAAGGAAAACACACACAGATGCAACAAGAAGCCCTAGCCATTGTTTTTGGAGTGCACAAGTTTCACGAGTATCTGAATGAAAATAAATCCACCCTGCTTACAGATCATCCGCTGACGAGCATCTTCGGACCGCACACTCAGATTCCTTCACTTGCTGACAGCAGAAAGCTGGAGGAGGGCTTTCTTGTTGTCAGTACACCCCTACGACACCAAGCACCGCAAGTCAGAACTGCACTGCAACACAGATGGACTTTCCAGGTTACCACCGCCTGTGGTCAAGCCAAGGTCACTCCAAGTGGACAATCGACTCGTTAGCGACAACGGACCGCAACTAGAGAAATGGCCACGTCCCTACAGGTGAATGGTGTACAGAACGTCAGGTCCAGACCGTATCATCCATCTACCAACGGGCTGGCGGAGAGGTTCGTACAGACCATGAAACAGGTCTTAAAAGCGCCTCAAGTTCAAAGGACACTGCACCAATGCTTGAACAGCTTCCTGCTATCCTACAGGAACACGCTGCATGCAGCCACCAAGTCTTCGCCTGTGTCGCTACTCATGAAGAGAGAGCTACGTACAAGTGTCAACCTATTCAAGCCTCGCAAAGAAGGCAGTACAACATCAACAGAAGAGTCACGCCAAACGTTGTGAACTGCGAGCCAAACACAGGATCTTTTGATCCTGGAGGAACAGTCTCAGCTAGGAACTACCTCAACGGACCAAGCTGGGTTCCTGCTACAGTCATTGCTCAGACTGGTCCTGTGTCCTACATTGTTTAGACAACAGAGGACATCACATATGGAAAAGGCAAACAGATCAGATACTGTTGAATAAACCCACAACGACAGAACCACCAGTTGTGAGTGGTCCAGAACTGTCACTGGATGACATTCTGACCAAGCAGTTGTCATGTCTTTACTATCATTAAACTGAAGACTTGTGGGTTTTTATCAAAGATTCTCTGTAATTAGTATTACGTGATTGGACTGATTAATCATGTAACCGTAATTAACTAGGAAGTCGGGGCACCAAGGAAAAATATTCAGATTACAAGGTTATAATTTCCTAATATAACCTTTCAGACATTTTCATATCTGATCCATTGTCTTCTGATTAATTAATTATTTACTTTACCTCACGTTAGTCTCATTCCAAATGTCGTAAATTGTTGGTTATCTGCACAAACCCAGTCTTCACTATGAGTCATTCATCCATACATAAATTGTCTTAAATTATTTATTTTTTACTAACTAAGTAATTCACAGAAATGCATAAACAAACAAACAAGGTAAATGTGGTTACAAGAAATGATAGGAGAATGTGCCCTTGTGGGCTAAACCGGCATGGCAGCTTGTTAGACAAAAGGGGAAGTGGGGGTCGACTTAGAAGTCACTACAGAGTGATAATTATAACAATTGAAATGCTAATCCTTTGCACATGAACGCACACTCATTCAGGAACAATTTCTCTCTCTCTCTCTCTCTCTGGGATAGTTCAGAGTGACATTCATTTGTTATAGAATAGATGTTTTGGCGGTTGTCGTTCTTCACGTTCAATGATACCGAATTCCTAGCAGCAGACTAGTAATTAATATCAAAGACTTGTTCTTATTCTGTCGGGTATCGATAGTCTAAGAGTTTAACCACGTAGTATGGTTAAAAGATTCAGCAATGTTCTACAACCTTTGTCCTCCCCTAATGGAGAAAAATATGGTCTGGTGATAATTTCTCAAAGTTGGATTTTATTCGGAATGGTAGAAAAGGGCTGTCCCAGGACGCCTGATCCTAACTGGGCTCAGGGGCGGTCCTCTGATTTAGTTAACTCCAATCCCCTTTTTGAGGTTTCCTTCATTAAAGAGTCCAAAATCATATTACACAATTTTACAAACAGTATCATACTCGTTCATCTTATACAACAATTAGATGTAAACAGGGAGAGGGGGATGGGGGCAGGGAGAGGGGGATGGGGCTTGCTATACCCAAAGAGGCCAACGCCATGACACAGTCATCACCTAGGGGCTCACGGTCACATTCTAAGGACAGTGACTCAGCTGCACCCACACAAATGTGTGACCAGACTATGATACAGGCTACTCACATGCCTATGCCTGTGTCAACCTCACAGTTGACAGACATTGTTATCGCCGTTACCCTACGAGAGATAGGCGGGCACACCTAAATGTTTATAAAAAGTTGCACATTTACTAAAAATACAAAACTTAGATATCACATTTACATAAGTGTTCAGGGCCTTTACTCAGTACTTTGTTGGAGCACCTTTGGCAGTGATTACAGCCCAGAGTCTTCTTGGGTATGACACTACAAGCTTGGCACACCTGTATTTGGGGAGTTTCTCCCATTCTTCTCTGCAGATCCTCTCAAGCTCTATCAGGTTGGATGGGGAGCGTCGCTGTACAGCTGTTTTTAGGTCTCCACAGAGATGTTTGATCAAGTCCGGGCTCTGACTGGGCTACTCAAGGACATTGAGAGACTTGTCCCAAAGCCACTCCTGCGTTGTCTTGGCTGTGTGCTTAGGGTCATTGTCCTGTTGGAAGGTAAACCTTCACCCCAGTCTGAGATCCTGAGCAGGTTTTCATCAATGATCTCTGTACTTTGCTACGTTCATCTTTCCCTCAATCCTGACTAGTCTCCCAGTCCCTGCTGCTGAAAACATACCCACAGCATGGTGCTGCCCCCACCATGCTTCACCGTAGGGATGGTGCAAGGTTTCCTCCAGACTTGACGCTTGGCATTCAGGCTAAACAGTTCAGTTTCATGGTCAGAGTCCTTTAGGTGCATTTTGGCAAACTTCAAGTAGGCTGTCATGTTCCTTTTATGGGGGAGTTGCTTCCCTCTGGCCACTAACATAAAGGCCTGATTGGTGGAGTGCTGCAGAGATGGTTGTCTTTCTGGGAGGTTCTGCCATCTCCACAGAGGAACTCTAGAGCTTCGTCAGAGTGACCATCAGATTCTTGGTCACCTGCCTGACCAAGGCCCTTCTCCCCCGATTGCTCAGTATGGCTGTGCGGCCAGCTGTAGGAAGAGTCTTCTCTTCCTACAGAAGTTCCAAACTTCTTCCAATTAAGAATGATGGATGCCACTGCGTTCTTAGGCACCTTCAATGCTGCAGAAATGCTTTGGTATCCTTCCCTGGATCGGTCGCTCGACACAATCCTGTCTCGGAGCTCTACGGACAATTCCTTTGACCTCATGGCTTGGTTTTTGATCTGACATGCACTGTCAACTGTGGGACCTTTTATATAAACAGGTGTGTGCCTTTTCAAAAAATGTCCAATCAATTGAATACATTGAGACATTTTGATGATCTGTTTAGATTTTTGTGCTTAGAGATGTGGAAATGTACCACTGTTGTTCTGTGCCGTTATTTGCCTGTTTGTGGCCCGCCTGTTAGCTTGCACGATTCTTTCCATTCTCCTTAGACTTCTCATCAACAAGCTGTTTTCGCCGAAAAGACTGCGGCTGACTGGATGTTTTGTTTGTCACTCCATTCTTGGTAAACCCCAGACCCTGTTGTGTGTGTGAAAATCCCAGGAGGCCAGCCATTTCTGAGATACTGGAACCGACGCGCCTAGCACCAATGATCATACCACACTCAAAGTCTCTTAGGTCACTGGTTTTGCCCATTCTAATATTCAATCCAACAGTAACTGAATGCCTCAAAGCCTGCTTTATATTGCAAGCCACAGCCACGTGACTCACTGTCTGAAGGAACAAATCATGTCATAAACGGGGTGGTGTACCATTGGCCACTGAGTGTATATCATACTTTATATGTTTATACTTTACAAACATACATTTTCATTGTAGTTCTCAATCTGTAGTAGAAAACTCAGTTTAAAATCTATAGGTTTAGCAAACGGTTAAGTGATTATCAATTTAGAGCAGTTGAATAAAGAAATAGTCAAATGTATTTTAACAAATGAGAAGACAATCATATCAACAGTAATGTGAGCATTGCATTTTGAAAATAAATTACTTTATTTGAACATGTATTGTAATGTGATGATGAAACTCTTTTCAAGTTTGGTGAAAAAAGTGCCTATGATTGTGTTATACTTATTCAATTGAAAATGTGCTTAGCACTTTGAAACAATTGCCTTTTTGATGATCCGTTTTGTACTAAACTTTGCGAAAATGTACCACATTTTTGTATTGCACCAAAGCAATTGGAAAAAACTTTGTATTTCCAGTTTTGTATTTTCAAATAGTGACACAATTTGCATGCAAAACATGTAAACAATGGCCAACCTTAACTGAACTACAGACCAAATGTTGTCCCACCCCATCAGCTGGCACATTTTCCAAGCACCTCCAACTGATTGCGAGGGAACATGCTTCGGATGACAACCTTTGGTGATTGTTTACATATTGTGTATCACGTGCAATGTGTCAGGAGATTGAAAATACATGAGATAGAACCTACCGGCACCGCAAAAAGTCAGGCAAACAATACTTTACAGTGGATATGTTATCTCCACTTCCTACCGTCTTAAGGACCAACAGCACAAACAGCAGGTAAAGCAAGAGTAATATTTTATTCAACATTCTGGCTTGTAGAGACTATTTGCAATCTATTTGAATAATTCTGAGAACTTGGATTGTAAATTACTGAAGACAATAGCGGACGAGATTGCCACGTATTTAATTTAAAATTTATTTATTTCACCTTTATTTAACCAGGTAGGCCAGTTGAGAACAAGTTCTCATTTACAACTGCGACCTGGCCAAGATAAAGCAAAGCTGTCATGTTCTGACCCTAGTTATTGTGTTAATTGTTTGTTTTAGTTGGTCAGGACGTGAGTTGGGTGGGCATTCTATGTTTTGTGTGTCTAGGTTGTTTTTCTGTGTTCGGCCTAGTATGGTTCTCAATCAGAGGCAGGTGTCGTTAGTTGTCTCTGATTGAGAATCATACTTAGGTAGCCTGGGTTTCACTGTTTGTTTGTGGGTGATTGTTTCCGTGTCTGTGTTTTACACCACACGGTACTGTTTTCGGTTTTGGTTATTCACGTTACGTTTATTGTTTTTGTATGTAGTGTTCAGTTTGTGTTTAAATAAACAACCATGGACACTTACCACGCTGCATATTGGTCCTCCGATCCTTCTCGCCTCTCCTCTTCCGACGAAGAGGAGGAAAACCATTACAAAAGCAGTTACTAGAAAGTGGACGGAAGCAAAAGTTATTCCCCTACCTAAGAATAGTAAAAAAAACTTTACTGGTGCAAATAGCCAACCAATCAGCCTGTTACCGACCCTTAGTAAGCTTTTGGGAAAAAATTTTTTTTGACCAGATGCAATGCAATTTCACAGTAAACAAATTGACATCAGACTTTCAGCACGCTTATAGGGAAGGATATTCAACAAGCACAGTACTTACACAAATTACTGATGATTGGCTGAGAAGAATTGATGATAAAAAGATTGTGGGGTCTGTTTTGTTTGACTTCAGTGCAGCTTTTGACATTATCGATGATAGTCTGTTGCTGGAGAAACGTATGTGTTATGGCTTTACACCCCGTGCTGTATTGTGGATAAAGAGTTACCTGTCTACATGAACACAGAGGGTGTTCTTTAATGGAAGCCTCTCCAACAAAATCCAGATAGAATCAGGAATTCCCCAGGGCAGCTGCCTAGGCCCCTTACTTTTTCAATCTTTACTAACAACATGCCACTGTCTTTGAGTAAAGCCACTGTGTCTATGTACAGTACCAGTCAAAAGCTGACACACCTACTCATTCAAAGGTTTCTTTAATTCTGTAGAATAATAGTGAAGACATCAAAAATATGAAATAACACATATGGAATCATGTAGTAACCAAAAAAAGTGTTCAACAAATCAAAATATATTTTAGATTCTTCAAAGTAGCCACCATTTGCCTTGATGACAGCTTTGCACACACTTGGCATTCTCTCAACTAGCTTCACCTGGAATGCTTTCCCATCAGTTTTGAAGGAGTTCCCACATATGCTGAGCACTTGTTGGCTGCTTATCCTTCACTCTGTGGTCCAACTCACCCCAAACCATCTCAATTGTGTATCCCCCTTTCCCTTTCCCTAAACATAAAATAAAGATGTTTATCTGTCTTTCTGTGACCATCGATAACTTCAGAACAAATGTGACTACAAATACAAAGTTGCCAATTTCTTTGTAATTGTTACTAACAAGCGAAGGAAAAAAATATGATTCAATGAAAAAAATATAAATACAGTAGCCTATATGCTACATAGAGCTATATATATTTCAATGATATTGAAATCAATTTCATGTTCATTCAATTGAGTTTTATTTAGCTATTTGTATGCTACTGTCTAATTTTTGCCTCAATATATTCCATGATGTGTAACGGGTGCAATGATGTGCCAAATCTTGATTTAGTGCATTATTATAGGGTAAGCATTAGAGTAAGCCACCTCAATATTTGTAGCCATAGGTGATAATATATCTCTAGGAGCTGATCCGTCGTCAGTATTGTGGAATAGGAATAATTATAATGTTAAGGTAAGATTTGAAAGGGGGAACACTGATACGAGAGCAGCACTGCCTTTCTTTCAATTCTATCAGAACGTTCTTTCTGCGTGGTGTGTTTTGGGAAAATGCATGTTACATCTTCGGCTGTTGTATGAAGATGCATCTTTAAAAACACTCATAAGCCTAAATTCAATCGCAATCGGGAAACTGGGCCCTGGGCCGGTGTCAGATCTGCCTTTAAATTTTTTAAATTTTTATTAACAACAAATCAATACAGAAAGTACATGGGGAACACAAGTATATATAATAAATAATATACAAAGGACAATTGGGCTAGGGGTTACAAGATCACATTACACAAGTACCTTAAGGGACTTGCACTTATAATTCTAACAGCGTTGTTGTTATTTGAGTATTAATTGTCTTAAAAGAGTTCCATTTCTATTTGTAAGGTAAGAAAATGTGTTGTTTTGTTTGTACATTTACATTTGTGAATATGAAATTTAGCCAAAACAACAAATGAAATTAATTACATAAAATTGTTTTAACTTATCTCTATCTATTGGTATAAAAAAAAGTTTCCTTACATGAATACAATGCCAAAAAAAGATGCAACACCATTTCTGGGCGGTCATTACAAAAGGTACAATTTGAATTCGTTTTTTTCTTAAACTTCTTCATATAGTGGTTGGCAGGATAATATTTATGAATCATTTTAAGTGCCAGATCTGACTGCCTATCGAATCAGACTGACCGTCGTGCCGATCTGCATCACAAACAAACGTTTTGTAAGCTGATTCGCTGATTCTCTCCCTTAACTCCGTCCCATAGTTACTGTTGCTAAGACGAATCCGGGCGTGTGAGATCACGGGAGAAGGGAAGTGTGCAGGCCAGGAATTGTTGTGGTGGTCTGGTGGTGGTAAGTGGGATGGTCTCTTCCCGGGCCTGGATGAGGATACTCCCTATTCTCTCCGCCAGCTGGTCCAGATCTTTGGGGTTCTGAGTTGTTACTGCAATATTTGTTATCTTGTCTGTTTTCTTGTAGTTGTATCTTTGCTTTTCAGGTGCTTGTTGGAGTTGGAGAGAGAAGGAGGCAAGGACAGGAAGGTGGTCACTTCCCACGTCGTGGCTGACAGAGAAGCTAAGAAGCTTAGCAGCCAAGTCCGGGGAGCAGAGGACAAGATCAAGGATGTCTGCCGTGGAGTTTGAAGAATGGATGTGTGTGGGCTCGTTGGTGTTGAGGATGGCCAGGTTTGTGCTGTCGAGGATATCCCTTAATGCTCTTCCCGATGTGTTTGTAGTATTACAGTTGAAGTTGATGTGTTTGGCATTAAAATCTCCCATTATGATGGTGTGGCAGTTGTTGTCTGCAAGGGTGGCGATCAATTTTTCGGAGGGTGTTGTTGCGGATGGACAGTATATGGTGGCTACCAGAAGAGTTGTTTGTGCATTTAGGAGTAGTTTCGCTGCAGTGTACTCATTGTTGTTGTGTTCTTCTTTAGTGAGGTTGAAAACGGCTTCAGAGTACTCTATTCCTTCTTTTAAAAGCAGTGCCACACCCCCTCTGCATCCCTCTAGTCGATCCTTCCTTAGAATGTTAAAGCCAGGAATACAGAATCTTACATTAGTACTTAGGAAGGTTTCGTTGATAGAGGCAATGCTGGTTTGCTTTTCTAGAAGAAGTTGCTTCAGCTCCTGCTTGTTTCCCCTTAACCCTCTGATGTTGATATGTAGAACATTTATTGGAGTAGCCATTTGGTTTGGAGTGTATTTAACTTGGAATCGCCTTCTACAGCCTTAAGAGGGGCCATCTCTGTGTTTCCTTATGCTGTCCATAACTCTCTTTACCATTTCTTCATCTCCGCATATTCCTTTCAGATCCTCCTGCAGGTGAGTGGTGCTGGTGAGAGGCTGGGAGCCGGAGAGGCTTGGTGTTGCGAGATGGTTGGTAGTGGCTGTGCTGATGGTGGTAGTAGTCCTGGTGGGATTGGTGGTGGTGAGGGCTAGATAGGTGGGGCATTGTCTGGAGACCGATGAGTGGGCGCCGCCACAGTTGGCACAGCTGGCATAATTTTTCTCTTTGGGGCACTCTTTATGGTGGTGGTTTTCAGCACATCGCAGACATTTGATCTGTTTTTTGCAGTCTGTGGAGACGTGGTTGAATTCTTGACATTTGTAGCACTGTTTGATAATGGCGGGGGGTGGCCGTGCTTTTTCCACCCTGAAGTGGAAGTAGTTCATGTAGAATCCCTCTAGCAGTAGGCCAGGCGCGTCGTCCGGGTTGCTGAGGTGAAAACGGATGAAAGTGGTCGGTTGCTGTGTGGCTCGGCTGACGATCCTGTATACTTTAGTGGTTGTAATGCGCTGCCTCTCCAGCTCTTGCTGGATTTCGTCGCTTGTGGTTTCCATTTGGATGCCCTTGATGATAAGCTGTTTAGTGGGTTTGTTGTCTTGGGTGGTTTGGTTTCCTCTCTGTGCCAACCTACACTTTATCGTTGTCCCGTTGAAGGCCCCTGTGGGCCAGGGGGAGAGGAGGGAGTTCAGGGAGTGGATATCCTTGACAAATACAAGGATTCCACTTCTTCTCATCTGGATGAGCTTTTGCAGCTGGATATTAGGTTTATTGCGTAGGATTTCTTTGTAGATGTCTTTGTTTGAAGGAGGTGGGAGGGCATCACTGTTCAAGAAGTCAATTACCACAGGAGACAGTTTTTGCTTGTCGCTTGTGCTTTCCCTTCTGGCCTGTTTTTGTGGGTGGCTACTGTACAGCATCCCATATCTTCCCATATTGTGGGTGACAATATCAGAATAGGTATCTTGAGGTGGGGATAGAGGTTGAGCTTGTGGAGGGTTAGTTGCCGTGCCCATTTCCATGAGGGTATCTTGTAGTTGGAGAGCAAAGGGGGCAAGATATTGGAGCTGGACTAGTACTTCATGCTATAGGGTCTGTTTTGTCCTTGGTATGTGGTATTTCTTCTCCGGTGGTGATGCTTGGTGGAGAGATTGAGATGGTGTCCTTGTTTGGTTCAATACACTCCTTGGGTGGCCTGGTAGCATTCATTGGTTTGCTAGGTTCTTCAGGGGTGGGTTCGGGAGAGTTAATCTCTCATGCTGTTGACCAATGATGCAGATTTATGCGGCTGGAATACGCCCCTAGGAGAAACGGGGTGTGGTTTCGGCTAACGTTGTTTAGGGGGAAAAAGACGCAGCTGGCAATGGTGAGTCAACAGTGTGCTCTGCTAACTAGCTAGCAACCTATTTTACTGTATAAAATCAGCTTGATTTGGTTTGTATTTATTTTACTTTTAAATTTTGAATAAAGAAGACTCCGTGTCTACTGGGCTAGCTAGCTACATTAACAACAAGGAGAAAATGTGTGTTTGTACATGAGGTTCCAAGTTAGAAGTACTTGTTTATGAAAGTTTGCAAGCTTAATATGGATTTTACCCATATCAAAGTATACAATCTGGAATAATAAAGACATAAAATACAAAAACAACTGGTTTGACAACAACATTATTTGGGTTAAACAATTATTGAATAATGATGGACAACTATATGAGTATCCAGAATTTATGCCAACACACGATGTTACATTCACTCCTGAGGATTATCAAATTGTTATTAGAGCTGTCCTGAAAGGTGTTGTTAGAGCTGTCCCTGAAGGTGTTGTTAGAGCTGTCCCTAAAGGTGCTGTTAGAGCTGTCCCTAAAGGTGCTGTTAGAGCTGTCCCTAAAGGTGCTGTTCTTCTTTTAGGAGAATATAACAATACTCCAAGTGCAACTGTTGAGGATTTTGTAGCCTCAATACATTTAGAAGGAATTGACATTTTAAACTATAAATGTAATAACATGTATATAAGGTAACTATGTCAATGTGTTACTATTCCCTCTGCTAAAATGTACTGGAATTCAGCCCTAGGACAAGTGAACTGGAACAATGTCTCGTTGTTGTCTGGTAAATATCATATATCTAATAAGGTGAAAGAAGTATCATAACTCATTCATAGAATCTACCCTGTAAAGACTTTATTATATACAGATTTAAAATAGCTATTAATAACAAATGTGTATTTTGTGGTTGTGACCCAGAAACTCTTGATCATATATTTTGGGACTGTTCTTATGTCAGAAGATTTTATTTGAAAAGAAAAGACTATTAATGTTAATCTGAGAGACTCTGATATTATGTTTTATTTTGAACCAAATGATATGGACCCTGATTTAACTTTCATTTGTTACAAAAATACCTGCTACAAAAATAACTATCAAAGCAGATTTGACAGTATTGAGTATTGAGCTTTATGGTTTCAGAAAAGAATGTGTCACAGCGCTGTGGGATACCTGTACAGGCTTCATACATTTCCTTTGGATCAGGGGTCAAACTCATTCCATGGAGGGCATATGCAGCGTTCCAATCAACTGGGAACTCGGACAAAACAAGCTCCAACTGGGGGAAAAAAATTGATTTGAATGGTCATCCAACTCCACAAATTTCTTCTTTCTAGATCTCTGACCTGAAGATCACTGACGTCATAATTTGACCTTGTATTTTTCTGAGATCCCAGTTGTTTTGAACACAGCAATAGTGCCTACAGGTTTTTGTTTTTTCCTTTCAATTAAAGCTTAAACAACAATGTGAGGGGATTTATTTACTCATTAGTTACCTTGATTTACCAATCAAGTACAGGGGAGGAGTGAAAACCTGCAGACATTCAGCACTCCGATGAAATAATTTTGACACGTGCCTTGGATGGTAAGATGAAACGGCTCAATATCATCATCTGCCAGCCTTTGGGCTACTAGCTAGCTAGCTGGTTGATAATCAAATAAACTTTTGCACAAGCGTTGATCTCTTCCCTTGTCGATATCCCCGCACCATCTGTGGATCCCACCGAATAAAATATTCAGTTGACAGCCTGCCTCCACCCCAGGGTCTAAGGTTATTTGAGGTTAGTGATGGCGATAGAACTCATTCTACACCCCAAAATAGCAGGGTTAGCTACAGTTGAAGTTTACACACACTTAGGTTGGAGTCACTTGTTTTTAAACCACTCCACAAATTTCTTGTTAACAAACTATAGTTTTGGCAAGTCGGTTAGGACATCTACTTTGTGCATGACACAAGTAATTTGTCCAACAATTGTTTACAGAGACAGATTATTTCACTTACAATTTACTGTATCACAATTCCAGTGGGTCAGAAATGTACATACACTAAGTTGACTGTGCCTTTAAACAGCTTGGAAAATTCCAGAAAATGATGTCATGGCTTTAGAAGCTTCTGATAGGCTACTTGACATAATTTTTTGAAAATTGGAGGTGTACCTGTGGATGTATTTCAAGAGCAACATTCAAACTCAGTGCCTCTTTGCTTGACATCATGGGAAAATCAAACCTGACTCAGTTACACCAGCTCTGTCAGAAGGAATGGGCCAAAATTCACCCAACTTATTGTGGCAAGCTTCCGGAAGGCTACCTGAAACGTTTGACCAAAGTTAAACAATTTAAAGGCAACGCTACCAAATACTAATTGAGTGTTTGTAAACTTCTGACCCACTGGGAATGTGATGAAATAAATAAAAGCTGAAGTAAATCATTCTCTCTACTATTATTCTGACATTTCACATTCTTAAAATAAAGTGGTGATCCTAACTGACTTAAAACAGGGGATTTTTACTAGGATTAAATGTCAGGAATTGTGAAAAACTGAGTTCAAATGTATTTGGCTAAGATGTATGTAAACTTCCGACTTCAACTGTATCTTTCACGTCGATGTTCAGTCTGTCCACGTTTTGCAAACAAAACTCTTGAAAGTGAATGACTTTCGTGTCATTAACATCTTTAGATCCTGGAGGCACTGTCTGTGACATCTGTTTCATGGCCCAAACTATGACTTTAGTAAATTGCACCTTCCATGTTGTTTGTATTTGCTGTGACTGACACTTTTCGTAGCAAGGACGAATGCAGTGGGATTGTGGGAAATGAAGTCAGTGGGAGGTGACGCATGCTTTACTACATTGTCATTGCTTGGATGGTCCGTTTGAGGGGCTTTTTGGTGGGAATTTCTTTGAGTCTTCTATGAATTTTGCAAGTAACTAAACATGCAACAAATATTGTAATTTACGAAAGCGGGCACACATAGTTATATAAAAAAGTTAATATTATTTATGCAGATTCTAATCAATGTTCACAACAAACAGTGCAAGGTCTTCCTTTATAGTTTAGCAAGTGTGTTAGTGATGGGCTGGAGCAAAAGCCTGCACACCATATAAGCTCTTCTGGACCAGTGTCCTATATAGAGATGAAGTTCATGCATACATATATCATGTATGTATTATCCCTAATCTGATATTGTCCCTGGCCGCTGGGCAACCCCTCAACACCCCCTATCGATCGGCCACAGAGGGGCGCCACTGGTCATTTTAGGACGTTTTGTAACTACGGACACCTGGGAACCCAATGTGAATCAATGAGAGAGCTCTGCAGAAAACAACGGAGTGGCTGCCCATTGTGACTCGCTTGTGGGCGTGCTGGCAGCATATGGCAGCCTTATCGGTTGTGCGTCTAGCTATGTTACTTATATCTGCATTGCATGACAAATATCAGCAAGGGCAAGCTTGCAAAATGGTACATGTCATTTGCAGTAAATGCCTTAGCTAGATTATTTATATCCACTGTTTCACAAGACGACAGTCTGGTTTGCTCGTTGTTTCAGGAGCCCCTAAAACATTAAACGACCATAATTACAATTTCAATTTCATACTCATGTCACAACACCCATAAAGCTAGCCTGTTAGTTAGTCAGCTAGCTTGCTAAATCGCGATTTTCGTAAATGAACTTTGACAAGAAAATATGCATAATCGTTTGTCTCTACATTAACTAACATATTCCTCTCAACATGATTCGTTGTGACGTTATAATCACATTTGCTTCCATCCTAGTATTGTTGTCAGCCACCTTTGCTGAAGAAAGTCTCCAGCCTTGGGTCGCATAGCGTCACATTCGTCATGGGAACCACTCGATATGATTGGCCATCGCCCAGCCGTCTCCGCCGGTGATTTGCATAACAGTGTATAACAGTGTATATGTTTCATTTGGCCCCATCAACACCTGGTAACCCTGTGCACATATAGGCCCAACTCCGCGGATAATCTCTCCCTCCAGCAGGTGGTGTTTCGCCCATCAAGCAATACGTTTTGTATGACGAGTTTCAACAAAACAAGAAACTGCTTATTTGCTACATGAGTTTTATTTGATCGAATATAAATGTATTTTGTTACGAGTGTACTGCTGTAGGACACGTGACTCCCAGGAAACAGAAAAAAACACTATCGGAGTTGTCTCGATGGTAATGCATATTCATGTCATGAGGCTAGTCGCACAGCGTCTCTGTCCATTGAATACATGCGGCTGACGTCAACCCGTACCGAATATTTAAAAGGTGTTACAATAATGAGATGTATCCACCAATCCAAAGTCAAAGCCTAAACTGGACAGCCCGCTTTGTGGATAACGACCCCCACTATTAGGGCGGAGAGACATGTCATCTTTTTAGTATATCCATCATCTTTGTCAATGACAATTTACACAATTTAACCACTACATTCACAAGTCAGAGAGCATAACCGATCTTAGATCAGCGCCCTGGAGCAAACTATCGCTGAACAGCGGCAGTCGTGTGATAGCGACTGTTGCTTTTGTTAGCAAAATGGCGACAAGCGGAGAAGCCCCGGAATCTTGGTATCTGGCTCTGCTCGGCTTTGCGGAACATTTTCGCACCTCAAGTCCCCCCAAGATCCGTCTCTGCGTCCACTGTCTGCAGGCGGTGTTCCAGTTTAAGCCGCCGCAGAGGGTCGAAGCCCGAACTCATCTCCAACTGGGCTCGGTACTCTACCACCACACCAAGAACACGGAACTCGCCCGGAGCCACTTGGAGAAAGCGGTGAGCATTCCCTAGGAAACTTCCTGGATATTGTGGAGGGGAAAGTAAGGCCGCAGTTATGGCAAAGCGGTCTGTGTGTTGCAGATCAGAAAAGTGAACCAACGTTGTTGATTTCATCAGTGAGAATATTACATTAATTGTTAGGACATCAACATTCCATGTACAAAACGGATGATTGAAACTAACTTTCGCACTCTGTTTTCTTCCACAGTGGTTCATATCACAACAAGTATCCTTTTGCATTAGAATGGTTGTGTGTGTGTGAGTATGCCTCTAACGCAGTAGTTCTCAAACGTCTCCTCGGGGGACGCCCCGGCCGTTCCATTTATTTGATCTGTAGAACAGCTAATTCAACTTGTTAATGAATCATCAAACCCTTGACTAGGTGAATCAGGTGAGCTAGTTCAGGCCTACAACAACATAGTGAAACATCTGGCGTTCCCCGAGGAGGGGATATACTGTTTATATGGTTGTTGTTGTTGCGAGCCACTGAGTCAATAAGCATCGTTGTATAAATACTATCTCAGGGATGTGTAACTCCAGTCCTGGGGGGCCTGACTTATGTCACACTTTTCCCCAGCTAACACAGCTGACTTCAATAATCAACTAATCATGATTTTCAGTTTAGAATGCAGATAGTTTAATCAACTGTGTTTGCTAGGGATGGGGAAATGATGTCACGCTGTACTTTCGTGGTTCATGTTGCGTAAAATGCTGCCACCACTTCCGCACTGAGTTCTTGAAAAGACAAGGCTGAGAAGCAAGGGACTTTTTGGTGGTTCGAGGCCCGGGGTTTCGAATATGGAGGACAGGGAAGGGAGGTTGATAGGGGTCAAGTACAAGGGGGAAAACCTGATACAAGAGAGGAGGTTGAGAGAGAGAAGTACATACATGGGAAATCATGCTACAGCAGTTCAGAAGGTGGCATTGACAAGAGGAAGATGGGGACAGGGTCAAGGGAACAAGGAAAAACATTGGGGAAAGAGTAGATGGGTGTACAAAAATGGAAACCATACTTTTAGTAGCTCAGAAAGTGAAACTGATGAGTGACATGGAGTTGAAGAGAGCGAGGATAACGTTTAAAATAATAAAATGGAGGAGAGGAGCTGCAAGGGTTGGCGGTTGATGTGTCTGTGAAAGAAAATGAATGGTTCCTGCCCAGTGGGAGTGAGATTGTTGGAGAGATCCTTGCCTTCTGGCTGATAACATATGTGGTGTCAGGTTGGAAAAGAGTTTGGTGACAGAGTCAGTGAAAGGAACTTAAAGTTTTATTCTGTCCAGAGGGAACGGGCGCTCGTCACCACGCGCCTGGGGACAACCGTGACCTGCTTTGCTCTCTGGGAGTGCGGAGCGTTGAAAGGAGTGATACCTGGTGAAGTGTTAAGGAGGATCAACTGAAATGGAAGATTCCCGGTGTCTGATACCGGCCGTTTAGTGCGTCCCAGGCTCCGTGGAGAGTGTGAAACGGAAGACACTGATGTGAGAAGTGTGCAGTCCGGGCATGAGACAAAGGAATGTGTGGTATCGGTGGAAAAAGGTGTGTGTGTGTAACTGTAGGGGTACCCATGGTGCTGGAGATCAGAAGGGTCCTGTGAGAGAGGGGCAGGTTGAGGTTGCCAGGATCAGAGTATTACAGAAGTTGTCGTATGTTGAGTTAGTGAAGAGAGGAAGATAGGATCCCTTGCCCTGAACCCAAGAGGCCCCCCTTTGAGTAGGCATACACCAATAGAGAGTGATGGGAATAATGTGCTTCAGAAAGGTTGGTTTCTTCCCTTTCAAAGCTGTGGTTGTCAACTGTAGCGCAGAAATTGAACGTGAATCTCAGAAGATAGATGTGGTGACAACTGCAGAGAAGAATACTCGGGTGTAGATTTTACTGCAGAAGAGTTACAAGGTGTGTTAAACGATAGTGTCCCCTCCTCCAAGGCTATTTGTCTCCACTTTTCCCTGGCCCTTTTCCCCACAAAGTTGAATGAATTCACACTCCAGAAGAGTAGGTGGAAACACAGGGCTACATAGAAATGTAATCTGGCCTCATACTCCAGAAGAGTAGGTGGAAACACAGGGCTAAGTACAAATGTAATCTGGCCTCATACTCCAGAAGAGTAGGTGAAAACACATGGCTAAGTAGAAATGTAATCTGGTCTCATACTCCAATATAGTAGGTTGCGGTGTATGCACCTCTCGGTTGCAGTCCGCCAATACATATTTAAAGAGAGGTTTGCTAACCTCTGATCTAACTGGAGAAGTGTTGACCTTGCTTTCAATTATTTATTTTTTAATCTTCATTGATTGTAGTGTTGTTGTGCAGATTGCAGAGAAACATTTTTTTTCCTTTACAAATAATACCAGATCCCTCAGTTTGAAGATGTCAAATTTGAGGCTGCAAGTCTTCTGTCAGAGCTCTATTGCCAACAGGTAAGGGAAGTGTTGTTATCCTTGGCACCCTGTTGCCTTCCTCCACCTTGCACTAGGCCATTTCCTGCATTTAAAAAGTTCTGTTCACATGTTTGTCTTTGCGATTTTATTTGTTCATCCTTTCTGTAGTCATTCAACCTTTTTTCAAGATGATGTCATACTCATGTCAAAATGTCATACTCATTCATTTTACTTTTTGGCTGTTATGTCATCACAAAATAAGCTTGATCAGTAATCCTTGCATTGTCTTTTCCCTCATTGAGCTGCTTTTGCATGTAAGTGAACTCTGAAACTAAGATAAAGTAGCATATGGTAGTTTAGAAAACACTTTTGATTGTAGGTTTTGGTAAAAGTGATTTTCTCTGGTCTGTTTTTAGAATCTGGTTGACTCTGCAAAGCCCTTGCTGCGGAAGGCCATTCAGATCTCCCAACAGACTCCCTACTGGCACTGCAGATTACTCTTCCAACTGGCGGTACGTCAATCTAACAACTAAACCTGTACGTTTTGAAATAACCTCTATTTAGTGCCTTCAGAAAGTATTCACACCCCTTGACTTATTCCACATTTTGTTGTTACAGCCTGAATTCAAAATGGAATAAAACAAAAAACATTATCACACATCTACACACAACACCCCATAATGACAAAGTAAAAAAAATACAAAAAGTTTTTAAATGCTTGCTAATTTATAGAAAATGAAATGCAGGTCTCACGTTAGAACCACCGTTGGCAGCTATTACAGATGTGAGTCTTTCTGGGTAAGTCTTTAAGAGCTTTGGACACCTGGATTGTATAATATTTGCAAAAATCCTTCAAGCTCTGTCAAGTTGTGTTTTGATCTTAGCTTGACAGCCATTTTCAAGTCTTCCCATAGATTTTCAAGTAGATTTAACTAGGTCACTCAGGAACATTCAATGTCGTCTTAGTAAGCAACTCCTTGTGTTTTAGGTTATTGACCTGCTGAAAGGTGAATTTGTCTCCCAGTGTCTGCTGGAAAGCCGACTGAACCAGATTTTCCTCTAGGATTTTGCCTGTGCTTAGCGCTATTCTGTTTGTTTTTATCCCAGAACACTCGCTTGTCCTTGCCGATGACAAGCATACCCATAACATAATGCAGCCACCACCATGCTTGAAAATCTGAAGTGGTAGTCAGTGATGTCCTATTGGATTTGCCCCAAACATAACGCTTTGTATTCAGGACATGAAGTTAATTTCTTTGCAACATTTTTTTGTCTCTACAGTTTTATACCAAACAAACGCAACATGTAAAGTGTTGGTTTCATGAGCTGAAAAAAATAAGCTTATTGCTCTCAAATTTTGTGCACAATGCTTCCGGTTTAGCAAGTGGCCATCCTTAAGACACAAATGTATGCACCGACGCTGCACAAATGTCAACCTGCTGTCTCCATTCGCTGGGGAAAGGAGACATTGGGTTTGGATAGGAAGGGAAGGGGAGTGACCTTTGGTCGTGTAAAATGTTTTGTCAGTTTTCTCTTATTTTTGCAAATGCTTGGTCTGTTCACACATTTTTCCTTTCAATATTTTAGATGGCTAATAATAGTAATATTGGAAATAGGTAGGCCTAATCCTATAAAGTTTTTTTTATCTTGGAATACTAAGAAGATGCATAATATTGTCAAGGGTCTTCTCCCAGTTGGAAAAAGCTAACAGCAAAGGTAGTATTTTTTTTACACGAGACCCATTTACTCATTAAAGATCAGTCAAGGCTACAAAACTCCAGGTTCAGTCAGGTTTTCCACTCAGACTCTAACTCCAACTCCATAGCCGGAGGGGTTGCACTTTTGGTTAGTAAAATCATACATTTCTCTACTGTTATTTCAGACACCATTATTTTTCTCGTATTGAGTATTACTTTATTGATCGTAAGTTACTTCCAAATGTCACCGCTTCTGATTATTTACCCATTGTAATTTCTGACCATGGACCTTTAGCCCTCGACACAGTCCTATCAGGACAAACCCGTACTCCTCTCTGGAGATTTAATTATCTTCTCCTGTCTGATTGTAGACTTCTGTAAAGTTATCTCTACTTCTATTGATCATTTTATTTTTTCAAATCATACAAGCTCAACCTCTCATTCTCTTTTATGGGAATCACTTAAGGCCTTATTTTTCTCATTTAAACAAAACTCAGGAAGCTAAACTAGAAGAACTCTAGAGCCATCCTTCACTTAGACCACTAAAATGCCTTGATGCCTTCTCCAGAGCTGTAAAAGCAATGGTTGAACTTACAATCTGAATTCAATCTCTTGTCCACTACAGATGCAGAACGGTTACTATTGCGTTCACGTGGTACCTAGTATGAACATGGCGACAGGGCAAGTCGTCTGCTCGCACACCAATTTAAAAGGCTGCGCTTCTACCCGTCCGATTCCCCAAATTAAAGATTCCTTTCATAGCTTGATTTCTGATACTACTGGGATCAATGACACCTTCAAATGTTTATTCCTCCCTGGCCTGTATATGTCTACATTTCCATCAGATTCTGCCAATATGACTACATTTCTGTCTTAACTGGAGATGCCCTTGATTCTCCTCTCAGCCTTGAGGTTCATCTATCAAGTTGATGCAGAGCAGTAAGGCTCCAGGGCTGATGGGTTTCCAACTTCTTTAAGAAATTCTATACCAAGTTAGCCCCTTTAATTTTGTCTATGTATAATGAATCACTTTAAAGTGGCTCACTGCCACCTACCCTAACATCCCTTAAAGGTAAAGACCCTACTTCCTGTTCTTCATTTAGGCACCTAAGCCTCAATGTGGATGTAAAGGTGCTAGAGGGGTCTGGGAGTAAGTAGTCTTACCAGGACTCTTATCACAGGAAAAAACAGCCTTTTATAAAGGATTATTTGCTGCTGTTAAAAAAAATCTGGATCATTCCTGCAGTGCTCCAGCAGACAGACTTGCCTTTTCAGTTTAAGCTCTCTTTTCTCAAATACCTTGGAGTGAATGTAACTTGTTCATTTCATTCTCTTTTTTCCCCTGCAAACTTTGCTCCCCTGCTTACGCAAATGAAATCTGATTTTCAGAGCTGTGGTAGCTTACCACTGTCACTTATAGGAAGGGTTGATGCTGTAAAAATGAACAGTTTACCAAAATTCCTTTATCGATTTCAATCTACCCCATTTTTAAATTTTTTTTTATAAAGAATTAAAAAATGTTTTTGTTTTTTAAAAGTCAATCAGACTGTTACCACATTTATCTGGGGAGGAAAGGTACCCAGAGTTAGATCTTTACTTCAGAGATGCAAGGTTAGTGGAGGGCTGGCACTGCCCAACTTTTTACACTATTACCAGGCAGCCAACATAATTGCCATTCTGGTTACAAGTTCCAGATACCCCATGCTGCCACCTAGAGGCACATTCTGGTATTTCTGCTTCTCTTCCTGCTTTACTCTGCTCTTCTCTCCCAGCATCCCCTTCTGGCTATACTGGCAATCCTGTAGTGCTTTCCACATTTAAGATTTGGTACCAGTTTTGACGGCATTTTAAAATTCTCCTCTGCATCTACTATGGGCCTTATTGATAAGAGTCACTTATTCTCTGCTTCCCTAATAGATAATAGCTTTCCTTTTCCAGTGAGAGAGCATTAAGTCCTTCCAAGGCTTTTAAATGTAAATGTCATTGTTCTAGTTTTCCCAACCTGGCCTCTAAATACTCTTTGCCTCCATCTCACTTTTTCCGTTACCATCAAATTAGGCATTGTGTCTCCTCCCAATTTTCTGGCTTCCCTGCTCCACCCCCTTGCCAACCCTGGGATGGCTTATTGCCTCTATTACCTCGACAGAGAGCAGTCATTTCTCAGATGTATCTGTGTATTATGTCATTGGACAAACACACCACCAACAACTAAATCTGCTTGGGTACGGGAAATGGTTGTTGAATTTACACAGCAGTGGTGGGATGAAGCTATTGATAGAGTAGAGCTCCACTACATCTTGTGCTCGGCCTCATACAATTTTAAGGTTTTACATAGAGTGCATCCATCCACCTGACAGGTGTGGCACATCAAGAAGCTGATTAAACAGCATGATCATTACTCAGGTGTACCTTGTGCTGGGGACAATAAAAGGCCGCTCTAAAATGTACAGTTTAATCACACAACACAATGCTACAGATGTCTGAAGTTTTGAGAGCGTGTGCAATTGGCATGCTGACTGCATGAGCTGCAGAGCTGCTGTAAAACAGTTTTTCTTTCAGTATACTCTAGTGCCTTATTGTAAACAGGATGCATGTTTTGGATTTTTTTCTTCTTCTGTCATTTAGCTTAGTATTGTGGAGTAACTACAATGTTGTTGATCCATCCTCAGTTTTCTCCTATCACAACCGTTAAAATCACCAAAATCACTCATAGTGAAGTCCCTGAGCGGTTTCTTTCCTCTCCGGCAACTGCGTTAGGAAGGACGCCTGTATTTTTATAGTGACTGGGTGTATTGACACACCATCCAAAGTGTAATGAATAACTTCACCATGCTCAAAGGGATATTCAATGTCTTAATATTTCTACCAATAGGTTCCTTTCTTTGCACGGCATTGGGAACCTCCTGGTCTTTGGTTGAATCCTTTTGAAATTCACTGCTCGACGGAGGGAGCTTACAGATAATTGCATGTGCGGGGTACAGAGATGAGGTAGTCATTCAAAAAAAATCATGTTAAACATTGTACACAGTGAGTCCATGTGACTGAACATGTTTAGGCTTGCCATAACAATGTAAATGGAACCCATTTTAAGTTCGTGCTGTAACACAACTAAATGTGGAACATGTAAAGGGGTGTGAATACTTTCTGAAGGAACTGTACTTTATATATTGATCATTAGTTACTTTGCTCAATGGTCCTGTTTTTCTTCCCCTCAGCAACTGCACACGCTGGAGAAGGATCTAGTGTCAGCCTGTGACCTCCTGGGGGTCGGGGCAGAGTATGCCCGGGTAGTGGGCTCCGAGTACACCAGGTAGTGTATCATGGTACAACATAAGTTGAACCATTTTGAGCAGTTTCCGTCACGCACGTACATTGTCAAGGTGTTTTACTGCTCTGATGACTAGTAGTCTGGTTATGATGTTACTGAACCTTGTTTTCTATCCTCCCGCACAGAGCCCTCTTTCTTTTGAGCAAAGGAATGGTAAGTTGAGAAACATACAGATCATCTCAAGATTCTCTCATGATGATGAATTCAAATTAAGTAATGATAATTTTTATAACGTAAATTCAATATTAAATTCTGCTGGAGGCACTTGGACCATTGCTTCCTGAACTGTTTTAATGAAAGTCTCGATGCCCACCTAATAAACAAAACAAATGTTATTTTGTGCTGTTTAATTAAAGGGATAATCCACCCCTATCCACTAATTCCTAAGATTAACAGTGTTAAATAACACAATGTTCCTTTTTTTTAAGGAAAGTGAAATGTCACCCTGTGTGTTTGTCTAAAGCTGCTGCTGATGGAGAGGAAGCTGGGGGAGGTGCACCCCCTGTTGACTCTGTGTGGGACCATCGTGGAGAACTGGCAGGGAAACCCCATCCAGAAGGAGTCCCTCAGGGTGTTCTTCCTGGTTCTGCAGGTCACACACTACCTGGACGCTGGACAGGTACAGAATCAGTATCGCCTTCTATTCGCCAAGAGCATTTACACATACAGGATAGACTCTATATCACACACACAGTTGAAGTCAGAAGTTTACATACACCTTAGCCAAATACATTTACACAATTCCTGACATTTAATCCTGGTAAAAATTTGCTGTCATAGGTCAGTTAGGATCACCACTATTTTCAGAATGTGAAATGTCAGAATAATTTTAAAGAGAATGATTTATTTCAGCTTGTATTTCATCACATTCCCAGTGGGTCAGAAGTTTACTTACTAATTCAGTGTATTTGGTAGCATTGCCTTTAAATTGTTTATCTTGGGTCAAATGTTTCGGTAGCCTTCCACAAGCTTCCCACAATAAGTTTGGTGAATTTTGGCCCATTCCTCCTGACAGAGCTGGTGTGACTGAGTCAGGTTTGTAGTCCTCCTTGCTCATGCATGCCTTTTCAGTTCTGCACATACATTTTGTATAGGATCGAGGTCAGGGCTTTGTGATGGCCACTCCAATACCTTGACTTTGTTGTCCTTAAGCCATTTTGCCACAACTTTGGAAGTGTGCTTGTGGTCATTGGTCACAAATGGGTCTTTCAAATGGACAATCTTTAACTGATGTCTTGAGATGTTTCTTCAATATATCCACATAATTTTCTTTCCTCATGATGCCATCTATTTTGTGAACTGCACCAGTCCCTCCTGCAGCAAAGCACCCCCACAACATGATGCTGCCACCCCCGTGCTTTAAATAAGCATGCCCCATTCAAGAAATGTAGAACCAGGAACAGATATAGCCCTTGGTTCTCTCCTGACCTGACTGCCCTTAACCAACACAAAAACATCCTGTGGCGTTCTGCATTAGCATCGAACTGCCCCCGTGATATGCAACTTTTCAGGGAAGCTAGAAACCAATATACACAGGCAGTTAAAAAAGCCAGTGCTAGCTTTTTTTTTTTAACACCTCCTCCCAGCTGCCCACTGCACTGAAGATAGGAAACACTGTCACCACTGATAAATTCACTATAATTGAGAATTTCAATAAGCATTTTTCTATGGCTGGCCATGCTTTCCACCTGGCTACCCCTACCCCGGTCAACAGCATTGCACCCCCCCACAGCAACTCACCCAAGCCTTCCCTATTTTTCCTTCTCCCAAATCCAGTCAGCTGATGTTCTGAAAGAGCTGCAAAATCTGGACCCCTACAAATCAGCCGGGCTAGACAATCTGGACCTTTTCTTTCTAAAATTATCTGCCGAAATTGTTGCCACCCCTATTACTAGCTTGTTCAACCTCTCTTTCGTGTCTGAGATTCCCAAAGATTGGAAAGCGGGGATACTCTTGACCCAAACTGCTACAGACCTATATCTATCCTACCCTGCCTTTCTAAGGCCTTCGAAAGCCAAGTCAACAAACAGATTAGCGACCATTTTGAATTCCACCATACCTTCTCTGCTATGCAATCTGGTTTCAGAGCTGGTCATGGGTGCACCTCAGCCACGCTCAAGGTCCTAAACGATATCTTATAACCACCATCGATATGAAACAATACTGGCCAAGGCTTACGACTCTGTCAATCACCACATCCTCATCGACAGACTTATAATTGCCTTCGTTTCTCAAATGATTGCCTCGCCTGGTTCACCAACTACTTCTCTGATAGAGTTCAGTGTGTCAAATCGGAGGGTCTGTTGTCCGGGCAGTCTCTATGGGGGTGCCACAGGGTTCAATTCTTGGATCAACTCTCTTCTCTGTATATATCAATGATGTCGCTCTTGTTGCTGGTGAGTCTCTGATCCACCTCTACACAGACGACACCATTCTGTATACTTCTGGCCCTTCTTTGGACACTGTGTAAACAACCCTCCAGGCGAGCTTCAATGGCATACAACTCTCCTTCCGTGGCCTCACTACTCTGGACGACTCTGACTTAGAATATGTGGACAACTACAAATACCTAGGTGTCTGGACTGTAAACTCCTTCCAGACTCACATCAAACATATCCAATCCAAAGTTAAATCTAGAATTGGCACCCTATTTCGCAACAAAGCATCCTTCACTCATGCTGCCAAACATACCCTTGCATAACTGACCATCCTACCAATCCTCGACTTCGGTGATGTAATTTACAAAATAGCCTCTAATACCCTACTCAATAAATTGGATGCAGTCTATCACAGTGCCATCCGTTTTGTCACCAAAGCCCATATACTACCTGCCACTGCGACCTGTATGCTCTCGTTGGCTGGCCCTCGCTTCATACTTGTCGCCAAACCCACTGGCTCCATGTCATCTACAAGACCCTGCTAGGTAAAGTCCCCCCCTTATCTCAGTTCGCTGGTCACCATAGCAGCACCCACCTGTAGCACGCACTCGAGCAGGCATATCTCTCTGGTCACCCCCAAAACCAATTCTTCCTTTGGCCACCTCTCCTTCCAGTTCTCTGCTGCCAATGACTGGAACGAACTACAAAAATCTCAAACTGGATACGCTTATCTCCCTCAATAGCTTTTAGCACCAGCTGTCAGAGCAGCTCACTGATTACTGCACCTGTACATAGCCCATCTATAATTTAGCCCAAACTACCTCTCCCCCTACTGTATTTATTTATTTTGCTCCTTTGCACCCCATTATTTCTCTCTACTTTGCACATTCTTCCACTGCAAATCTACCATTCCAGTGTTTTACTTGCTATATTGTATTTACTTTGCCACCATGGCCTTTTTTTTGCCTTTACTTATCTCACCTCACTTGCTCACATCGTATATAGACTTATTGTTCTACTGTATTATTGACTGTGTTTGTTTTTACTCCATGTGTATCTCTGTGTTGTATGTGTCGAACTGCTTCGCTTTATCCTGGCCAGGTCGCAATTGTAAATGAGAACTTGTTCTCAACTTGCCTACCTGGTTAAATAAAGGTGAAATTAAAAAAATGGTTGGGATGGTGTTCTTCAGGTTGCAAGCCTCCCACATTTTCCTACAATGTTGGACATCATGGTCAAACAGTTCTATTTTTGTTTCATCAGACCAGAGGATATTCCTCCAAAAAAGTACGATCTTTGTCCCCATGTGCAGTTGCAAACCGTAGTCTGCTTTTTTATGGCGGTTTTGGAGCAGTGTCTTCTTCCTTACTGAGCGGCCATTCAGGTTATGTCGATATAGGACTCGTTTAACTGTGGATATATATACTTTTGTACCAGCATCTTCACAAGGTCCTTTGCTGTTGTTCTTGGATTGATTTGCACTTTTCACACCGAAGTATGTTCATCTCTAAGAGAAAGAACACATCTCCTTCCTGAGCGGTATGATAGCTGCGTGGTCCCATGGTGTTTATACTTGCGTACTATTGTTTGTACAGATGAACGTTGTACCTTCAGGCTTTTGGAAATTGCTCCCAAAGATGAACCAGACTTGTGGAGGTCTACAAAAAAATGTTTAGGTCTTGGCTGATTTTTGATTTTCCCATGATTTCAAGCAAAGAGGCACTGAGTTTGAAGGTAGGCCTTGAAATACATCCACAGGTACACCTCCAATTGACTCAAATGATGTCAATTAGCCTAACAGAAGCTTCTAAAGCCATGATGATATGATGATATGATTTTTTTAATTTTCCAAGCTGTTTAAAGGCACAGTCAACTTAGTATGTAATCTTCTGACCCACTGGAATTGTGATACAGTGAAATAATCTGTCTGTAAACAATTGTTGGAAAAATTACTTGTGTCATGCACAAAGTAGATGTCCTAACCGACTTGCCAAAACTAGTTTGTTATCAAGAAATTTGTGTTGTGGTTGAAAAACGAGTTTTAATAACTCCAACCTAAGCGTATGTAAACTTCCGACTTCAACTGTGTGTGTGTATATCTATATCAGGAATTCACACGCTCTAGGTACAGTAGCTATATACACTTAACAGACAGGGTATGGCCTGAGTAATCATCGCAAAGGCCTGCTTTCTGTATTTGAGTGTGGTGACTAGTCACAAAATATAAGGGCCTGTTATTGAAACCTGTTTGAAATGGGACTTAATCTACACGACAGGAATTGTGAGCAATAAGCACACAGAGATTAAGTTATAATACAACGCTCAGGCATTATTTCATATGTAGCCCGACTTGTAAAGGCACATAACAGATGTGATGAATGCATTGTATTTGGGCTGATAGGTGAAGAGTGTGAAGCCGTGTCTGAAGCAGCTGCAGCAGTGCATCCAGACCATCTCTACACTCCACGACGATGAGATCCTACCCAGTAACCCTGCCGACCTGTTCCACTGGCTGCCCAAGGAGCACATGTGTGTCCTCGTCTACCTGGTGGGATACAGACACTGCACATGACGTTTGACCTCTATGGGTCATATTGTTGTCACTACATATGTTAAAGGGGACTTTCTCCCACAGGTGACAGTCATGCACTCCATGCAAGCAGGCTACCTGGAGAAGGCCCAGAAATACA
This sequence comes from Oncorhynchus mykiss, assembly GCF_057628025.1. Taxonomy (NCBI): domain Eukaryota; kingdom Metazoa; phylum Chordata; class Actinopteri; order Salmoniformes; family Salmonidae; genus Oncorhynchus; species Oncorhynchus mykiss. Next base: position 5,141,135 of record NC_143049.1, read on the forward strand.
CAGACAAAGCTCTCATGCAGCTGGAAAAGCTCAAAAGTAAGTCCTGGGAATCCTCACCTATAGAGGTAATTTAATAGGATCTTTGTGGTCCTCTGAACCATACCGTCTCTCAACAGCTCCCAGTGCTTTTTTTCATTCAGCAGCAGTAGTAGTATTCATGTGTTTGTTGGTAACGTTCTGTTATTGATTGTATTGTTGTGTTTTCTAGTGCTGGACTCCAGCCCCATCCTCTCCACGTTCCAAGTCATCCTACTGGAGCACATCATCATGTGTCGACTCGTCACTGGTCACAAGGCCACGGCACTGCAGGAGGTATGGAACTAACATTCATTCATGTATACAGAGCGCTAGACTGAAGCGCACGTGACCTGCTTGATTTTTCATCTCCCCCCTATTCTCAGATCTCTCAGGTGTGTCAGCTGTGCGCTCAGTCCCCAAGGTTGTTCACCAACCACGCATCCCAGCTACACACCCTGCTAGTGAGTATCAGTCATTTCTCAAGCCTTTTAATGTGATTTCTTGTATCTATACGTTATAAATGGTAGTCATTGTTTCCTGTTTTTCTGTGTTGTGCCAATCACATCCCTTATCATGCTTGTGGTCTGTTCCAGGGTCTGTACTGCATCTCCGTGAACTGCATGGATAACGCAGAGGCGCAGTTCACTGCTGCCCTGCGGGTGAGTGACGTGAGTGTGTCTAAGATACCTATTGGCAACATTTAGTAACCTCTTATATTTCTTGGTGTGTTTACTGAAATACTTGTTTCACTCTTCCAGCTGACGACGCATCAGGAGCTGTGGGCGTTCATCGTGACCAACTTGGCCAGCGTCTACATTAGGGAAGGCAACAGGCACCAGGAGGTCAGAGGGCATCAGCTGCATTCAGAATCGCATGGTTGTAGGGATGAATGGCACTTCTTGACTTGGGTCTAATGTCCCTTTTTTGTTATAACAGCTTTATAGCCTGTTGGAGAGGATAAACCCAGATCACAACTTCCCTGTCAGGTAAGAGAATGTGTTTATGTATTTTGGCAGCTCCAAGTGCAATCTTGCCATGTTTGAGTCTAAATGGACCTCTCTACCCCTCCTGTTCCAGCTCTCATTGTCTGCGAGCAGCAGCTTTCTACATCCGTGGACTGCTCTCCTTCTTCCAGGGACGATACAATGAGGCCAAGTAAGTTCACCTATGACTCTCCAGACATTGTAGCAACAATTTGTTTATGTTTCCAATACATGACATACAAATAATACCTTTGAATACTTGCTCAGTTGGGAAGAAAGCCTAAGAGCACAACTGTGAAGCCTAAACAAATGTGCGTACGACTGTGTCCCATTAGGCGGTTCCTGAGGGAGACTCTGAAGATGTCCAATGCTGAAGACCTGAATCGTCTGACCGCATGCTCTCTGGTCCTATTGGGCCATATCTTCTATGTGCTGGGGAACCACCGGGTGAGATCACAGGGCACTCCAGGGTTTTCTAGCAGTGTTTCCCAGACCACATAAGAGCAATGCTAGGAGGTGTGATTGAATCTGAACCATGCATTTGGTGCTGTGTTTCCTCCAGGAGAGCAACAACATGGTTGTTCCAGCTATGCAGTTGGCCAGCAAGATCCCCGACATGTCAGTCCAGCTCTGGTCCTCAGCTCTGCTCAAGGGTAAGATGACGTGTGTGTGTGTGTGTGTGTGTGTGTGTGTGTGTGTGGTACTGACTGGGACTGTTTTCCTCCCTGTAGATCTAAACAAGGCGTGTGGGAACACGATAGATGCCCACGAGGCGGCTCAGATGCACCAGAACTTCTCCCAGCAGCTCCTGCAGGACCACATCGCTGCCTGCAGTCTCCCTGAGCACAACCTCATCAGTGTAAGGATCCATCAATCAGGCTATCAATATGTATATAATTCATGCACAGCCTTCTAAAGCATAACTTCATTAGAACTCATCAATCAATATCAGTTAGTCATCATACGTCAATATTTTTGTACTGCACCATGGTGAATATTTATCCACCCAAAATGTCCAACATCTACACTACTGGTCAAAAGTTTTACAACACCTACTCATTCAAGGGTTTTTCTTTATTTTGATTATTTTCTACATTGTAGAATAATAGTGAAGACATCAAAACTATGAAATACTACATGATTCCATATGTGTTAACCAAATCAAAATATATTTGAGATTCTTCAAACATCCACCCTTTGCCTTGATGACAGTTAGATAGCGCTTGATGGTTTTTGAGACTGCACTTGAAGGTACTTTCAATGTTCTTGAAATGTTCCGTATTGACTGCCCTTCATGTCTTAAAGTAATGATGGACTGTTTCTCTTTTCTTTGAGCTGCCATAATATGGACTTGGTCTTTTACCAAATAGGGCTATCTTCTGTATACTAACCTTACCTTGTCACAACACAACTGATTGGCTCAAACGCATTAAGAATGAAATTCCACAAATGAACATTTAAAACCTCTTATGGCTGAGATCCCGTTAACGGGATCGACTTAACAGCCAGTGAAATTGCAGGGCGCCAAATTCAAACAACAGAAATCTAATAATTACAATTCCTCAAACATACAAGTATTATACACCATTTTAAAGATAAACTTGTTGATAATCCCACCACAGTGTCCGATTTCAAAAAGGCTTTACGACGAAAGCACACCATGCGATTGTTAGGTCTGCACCTAGTCACAGAAAAACACAGCCATTTTTCCAGCCAAAGAGAGGAGTCACAAAGCAGAAAGACAGAAAATGAATCACTAACCTTTGATCTTCATCAGATGACACTCATAGGACTTTATGTTACACAATACATGTATGTTTTGTTTGATAAAGTTAATATTTATATCCAAAAATCTCACGTTATGTTCAGTAATGTTTTGCTTCCAAAACATCCGGTGATTTTGCAGAGAGCCACATCAATTTACAGAATTACTCATAATAAACATTGCTAAAAGATACAAGTGTTATGCATGGAACTTTAGATACACTTCTTCTTAATGCAACCGCTGTGTCAGATTGCAAAAAAACTTTACGGAAAAAGCAAACCATGCAATAATCTGAGTACAGCGCTCAGGCATCAAAACAAGCCATACAGATACCCGCCATGTTGTGGAGTCAACAAAGTCAGAAATAGCATTATAAATATTGACTTTGCTCTTCATCAGAATGCACTCCCAGGAATCCCAGTTCCACAGTAAATGTTTGTTTTGTTCAATGAAGTCCATTTATGTCTAAATACCTCCTTTTTGTTCGCGTTTAGTTCACAAATCCAAATTCATGAGGGGCGAGCACTAGGTCCAGACAAAGTCAAAAAGTTCCGTTACAGTTCGTAGAAACATGTCAAACGATGTATAGAATCAATCTTTAGGGTGTTTTAAACGTAAATCTTCAATAATGTTCCAACAGGACAATTCCTTTGTATTTAGAAATGCAAAATGGAACGCAGCTCGCTCTCACGGCCGCGTGCATGACTTGGCTCAAGGCCTTCCCACCGCTTACTCAATCAGCTCTTATTCTCTCCTTCACAGTAGAAGCCTGAAACAAGGTTCTAATGACTGACATCTAGTGGAAGCCTTAGGAAGTGCAAGTGTAAACTTGGTCCAATATCTTGGATAGGCAAAGAGTTGAACTACAAACCTCAGATTTCCCACTTCCTGGTTGGATTTTGTCTCAGGTTTTTGCCTGCCATATGAGTTCTGTTATACTCAGACACCATTCAAACAGTTTTAGAAACTTCAGTGTTTTCTATCCAAATCTACTAATAATATGCATATCTTAGCTTCTGGGCCTGAGTAGCAGGCAGTTTACTCTGGGAACCTTATTCACCCAAGCTACTCAATACCGCCCCCCCAGCCATAAGAAGTTTTAACAAGGCACCCCTGTTAATTGAAATGCATTCCAGGTGACTACCTCATGAAACTGGTTGAGAGAATGCCAAGAGTGTGCAAAGCTGTCAAGGCAAAGGGTGGCTACTTTGAAGAATCTCAAATATAAACTCTATTTTGATTTAACACTTTTTTGGGTTACTACATGATTCCATAAGTGTTACTTCATAGTTTTGATGTATTCATTATTATTATTGTACAATGTAGAACATAGTAAAAATAAAAACCCTTAAATGAGTAGTTCTAAAACGTTTGACTAGTAATGTACATGCACAGCTAGAGGAATTAATGTGAGACGGTGAGCTGATGGACTGAATGTTGTTGCAGTGGACGGATGGACCACCTCCAGTGGGCCAGTTTCAGGCACAGAACGGACCCACTACCAGCCTGGCCAGCCTGCTCTGAGCACCACCACGCCATGACCGGCTGAGAGGGGAAGGGACCGGCTGAGAGGGGAAGGGACCGGCTGAGAGGGGAAGGGACCGGCTGAGAGGGGAAGGGACCGGCTGAGAGGGGAAGGGACCGGTAGGAGGATAGAAGTGAAGGGAAAGAAAAGAAGAGGGAGACTCGTAATGCTGCTGATCTGCATACAGCCGGTCTGTTTGAACATTGTTGTTACCATGCCAACGAGAAGCGCTAACTAATGCTGAAATGGAATACTACAGAGAGAGAGAACCTCAGACTGCCACCGGACATTTAATGAAAGTAGAGTACCTTGTAGAGTTGAAACCTCACATCTAATCTTTATTTTTTCTCAAGTTTTTACTGATATCCACATGGCAGTCAAAGCTAGCTTTTTGGTCTAGCCGGTGGTGTGTATGGTTGACTTTGAATTGCTGACAACAAGGGTTCCGTAGAAGGTTTTTACACACAGAGAGAAAAGACACCGCCCCTACCCCAAGTTCAAAGCAGAACAATAAACCAGTGAGAAGACAGTCACTGGAGCGAGAGAACTTAAAAAAATGGTTAGGTCCTACACAACAGTCCTAGTGGGCAATAAAGGCATTGGATTGGGTGAATATTTTAGTCGTTTTTATTATTATTTTATTAGTTTTTACTCAACTTTTTAATGGCAGCGGTGTTGGCACCCCCCTTTTTTCGCATCTAAAAAGTTGTCTGCCTGAACTCTCCTACAGTACCCATTGCAGCCAGAGGGGGGCACTGCAGTCATATTTGAGAAACCTGTTGGTGAAATGGCAAAGGACACTTTTTTTACTTGTATTTTATGAAACCGTTTTTAAATGGTGATAGGTTTTTCAAGAATACCACAATTCTTATTCACTGTGTAATTATGTGACAGTCACTTTTTTCTTTGGTGTTTCACAATGCTGATTCTTATTTTCCAGACTTACAAACCATTTTGCAATGACACCTATGTGTTGTAAATATTAACCATTTATTTTACCAAATGAATCATTTATTAGATTTTGTAAAGTTTAACTATTTATATACCAGGTTTGACAATATATTAGTTTCACTTTTCTTTCTTTATGCAGATATGTTTTTGTAATATGGCATGTAAACATTTAGACTTTTTCCCCGTTGTGCATTTTGCTGTTTCTTATGAATTATTGAAACATGTAGAAGCTAGGTTTGGTCAGTTGTGGAGCAAACTGCTCGAGCTACGACAGCCTTATCAAGTCTTTTATACTGTGGGGTTATTATGGGTTGGTTATTTTCTTTGCTGGTATTGTTTTAAATAATTCAACACGTTATCAAGAAAAGTCTCAAATAGAATTGCTAAAAGGAAATTGAGTTATTTTGCATTGATTTACATTTTTTTTTTTTAAATGCTGATCTGAACACTCCAACATACAAACGTTACCTTCAACTTTTCTTTTGAGACCAAATAAATAGGCTATTACAGAGCATTGGTCCTGATTTGATTTGAGACAACAGATCATCTAACCGCTCTGTTCAACTCATGTAACAGACACCTTGACCCCAATCCTATGAGAATTGGCTTTACACAACACTTAAAATGCTCATTTTCACATTTTTGCTTGAGGGCACATTTATGCCCACAATGTAGGCTGGAAGAGATGTGTGGAAATGGCTGAAGGCCAGGCAATGGTGCTTTGAAATGAATTATTATTAAGAACATTGTTTCTGCATTGGAAATGTCTCTTCCCCTCTATACCCCTTCCTGAGAGAACGGTAAAACCAAAAGTCTAATTGTGTGTAGTAACCAAGGTTTGAATTACACGTTTAAAAAAGTTGGCCAGACCAATCTTCACATTCTTAACCATTTGAGGTTTCCATGTTAATATTGTGAAGCTTATGGGAGAGCCCAGCCCTTCAATGGTCTTGATTTTTGTCCTCCAGACATTGATCAAACCTAAATGAATAATGATGTGAACAGAAATAAATTTATAGAAGTCCCAGTGGCCCTGTCCCAGTGTGGCGTGCGATCTGTATCTGAGGTTGTACACATAATTCTACTTCTTATTCCATATGAAACTAGTCTAACCTTGACTCAGGTCCTTCATTCCTCAACCTCTTTCACAAAATGCAAGTTTCTCCCTCAGACCTTCTCCAATGTGTTTTGAGAAGGTAGAATCAATGACTCAAGGAAAGACATGCGCTTTATTCAATGGTTGCTACCACAGGGAAGTTGGTAGAAGTCCATATTATCATCCCCTAATGGATTGGGCATTGGTCCAGTAAGCGGCGGCGGAAGGTTGCTGGTTCGAATACCCGAGCCGTCAAGGTGAAAAATCTGTCGGTGTCCTTGAGTGAGGCACTTAACTCTAATTTGCTCCAGTGACAACATACTACTATGGCTAGGGTTGTGGTGGCATACACTGATCCTACATATGTAGTTAGAGGCGTCTTCTACCTCGAGCGGACATGAGCCAGTTACTGAGAACGGTCCTTCAGAGACTTGTCGCATAATTCTCTTTATGTCTGACTTGCCGAGACACTGACACCACAGTGGAAGGTAGAAAGTGCACTTAACCGCAGGTCTAGGATCTGACTACCCCTGATCTAAATCTTAACTGTTAGGGAGATGACAAGACATGAATGAGACAATGTCTGCAGTAGTCTTCTATAGTAATATTCTACTCTTTGCTCCTAGCCCTCAATGACCATAATGCTGGTTGTACACAGGAAAGGCCAGGCAAACGGAGAGAAAAGAATGGAATCAAATAAAATCTTATTTGTCACGTGTGCCGAATACAACAGCATTTCACCTTACTGTGAAATGCTTACTTACAAGCCCTTAACCAACAATGCAGTTCAATAAATGGAGTTAAGAAAATATTTACTAAATAATCTAAAGTGAAAAATCAAATACCGAAATAATAACAAGGCTATATATACAGGGGGTACCGGTAACGAGTCAATGGGCGGGGGTACAGGTTAGTCGAGGTCATTTGTACATGTACGTAGGGGTAAAGTGACTATGCATAGATAATGTAAAGGGTGGGATCAATGTAAATAATCTGGGTGGCCATGTTATTAATTGTTCATCAGTCTTATGGCTTGGGGGTAGAAGCTGTTAAGGAGCCTTTTGGACTTAGACTTGGCGCTCCGGTACCACTTGCCGTGCAGTAGCAGAGAGAACAGGCTATGACTTGGGTGACTGGAGTCTACATTTTTTGGTCCTTCCTCTGACACCGCCTAGTATATACAGTTGAAGTCGGAAGTTTACATACACTTAGGTTGGAGTCATTAAAACCAGTTTTTCAACCACTCCACATTTCTTGTTAACAAACTATAGTTTTGGCAAGTCGGTTAGGATATCAACTTTGTGCATGACAAATGCAATTTTTCCAACAATTGTTTACAGACATTATTTCACTTCTAATTCACTGTATCACAATTCCAGTGGGTCAGAAGTATACATACACTAAGTTGACTGTGCCTTTAAACAGCTTGGAAAATTCCAGAAAATTATGTCATGGCTTTAGAAGCTTCTGATAGGCTATTTGACATAATGAGTCAATTGGAGGTGTACCTGTGGATGTATTTCAAGGCCTACCTTCAAACTCAGTGCCTCTTTGCTTGACATCAAAAATGGTAGACCTCCACAAGTCTGGTTCATCCTTGGGAGCAACTTCCAAACGCCTGAAGGTACCACGTTCATCTGTACAAACAATAGTACACAAGTATAAAGACCATGGGGCCACGTACTATTGTTTGTACAGACGAGCGTGGTGCCTTCAAGCGTTTGGAAATTGCTCCCAAGGATGAACCAGACTTGTGGTCTTGGCTGATTTCTTTTGATTTTCCCATGATGTCAAGCAAAGAGGAACAGAGTTTGAAGGTAGGCCTTGAAATACATCGACAGGTACACCTCCAATTGACTCAAATGATGTCAATTAGCCTATCAGAAGCTTCTAAAGCCATGACATAATTTTCTGGAATTTTCCAAGCTGTTTATAGTCAACTTAGTGTATGTAAATTTCTGACCCACTGGAATTGTGATAGTCAAGTGTAAGTGAAATAATCTCTCTGTAAACAATTGTTGTACAAATGACTTGTGTCATGCACAAAGTAGATGTCCTAACTTGCCAAAAATATAGTTTCTTAACAAGAAATTTGTGGAGTGGTTGAAAAACGAGTTTTAATGTCTCCAACCTAAGTGTATGTAAACTTCCGACTTCAATTGTATGTAAGAATGCGGTTCATTGACTACAGCTCAGCATTCAACACCATCCTACCCTCCAAGCTCACCAACAAGCTGGAGGCCCTGGGCCTCAACCCCACCCTGTGCAATTGGGTCCGGGACTTTTTGACGGGCTGCCCCCAGATGGTGAAGGTAGGAAACAACATTTCCACCTCGCTGACCCTCAACACTGGGGCCCCACAAGGGTGCGTGCTCAGCCCCCTTCTGTACTCCCTGTTCACCCATGACTGCATGGCCATGCACGCCTCCAACTCAATCATCAAGCTTGCAGACGACACAACAGTAGTGGCCTTGATTACCAACAACGACGAGACCGCCTAAAGTAGGAGGTGAGGGCACTCTGCGTGTGGTGTCAGGTAAACAACCTCTCACTCAACAAAACAAAGGAGATGATTGTGGACTTCAGGAAACAGCAGAGGGAGCACCCCCCTACCCACAGAGGGGACAGCAGTGGAGAAAGTGGAACGTTTTCAGTTCCTCAGCATATACATCAACAACAAACTGAAATGGTCCACCCACACAGACAGTGTGGTGAAGAAGCAACAGCGCCTCCTCAACCTCAGGAGGCTGACAAAATTTGGCTTGTCACCCAAAACCTTGACTAACTTTTAGAGATCCACAATTGAGAGCATCCTGTCGGGCTGTATCACCGCCTGGTACGAAAACTGCACCACCCACAAACGCAAGGCTCTCTAGAGGGTGGTGCAGTCTACACAACGCATCACCGGGGGCAAACTACCTGCCCTCCATGACACCTATAGCACCCGATGTCACAGGAAGGCAAAAAAGATCATCAAAGACCACAACCATCCGAGCCACTGCCTGTTCACACCGCTACCATCCAGAAGGCGAGATCGGTAAAGGTGCATGAAAGCTGGGAGTGAGAGACTGAAGAACAGCTTCTATCTCAAGGCCATCAGACTGCTAAACAGCCACCACTAACTCAGAGAGGCTGCTGCCTACATGGAGACCCAATCACGGGCCACTTTAACAAATGGATCACTAGTCACTTTAATCAATGCCACTTTAAATAATGCAGCTTTAATAATGTTTACATATTTTACATTACTCATATCATATGTATATACTGTATTTTATACCATCTATTGTATCTTGCCTATGTCGCTCGGCCATCACTCATCCATATATTTATATGTACATATTCTCATTCACCCCTTTTAGATTTGTGTGTATTCGGTAGTTGTTGGGGAACTGTTAGATTACTTGTTAGATAATACTGCACTGTCGGAGCCAGAAGCACAAGCATTTCGCTACACTCACATTAACATCTGCTAACCATGTGTATGTTACCAATAAGATTTGATTTAAACTAACATTACATTTACGTTTTAGTCATTTAGCAGATGCTCTTATCTAGAGCGATTTACAGGAGCAATTAGTGCCCTCGCTCAAGGGCACATCTGCTCAGGGATTCAAACCAGGGACTTTTTGGTTACTGGTCCAATGCTCTTATCGCTAGGCTACATGCCACCTTCATTAGATGTAAGAAGGGCTTTATAAATACATTTGATTGATTGATTAGGGAGGGGGGGGGGGAACACAAAACTGACCTCAGATCAGTTTATAAGGCAACTTTGTTGGGAAGAACAGCAGGACAATTAGCTGACAAAGCATTCACTTTAAGTTTCCCTTCTTGAGTATCCCTTCATAGATACTCCAAAGAGCAGGGGGACCGATCTCCCCTCTTCTCCCCCATCACCCATAACCTGAGTACTTTGGAGTAGGATGAAGTTCACACTGGTCTAAGGTCAGTATGGTTAGCATTTGGGCAGAGCAAGGTAAACTAATCTGATCCAATATCTGTTTGTAGAGGAAACCTAAAAACTCACATCTCCCCACTTCCCTCTCACACAGAGCATGCATTTAGGTGAGCTGTGGTCATTTCTCATTTGGAGATAAACTAGATTAGAAGACTGAAAATGAACATTACACCAAAGGTGGGGTCTCAGTCATACATGCCAATGGGCAGGCTATTCACGATGGTATGATATTGCTGACGTAGAGACAGTTTGTTTCTGTATTATCTTCTGACCTATTATGAAGAGAGAAGGGGATATGGCATCCATCACTGTGCATGTGAATAGGGCTACTCAGATCCATGCCTATGGCAACTGATCTGGGATCAGTTCTACATATTAAAGTTCTCAATATGGCCATTGTAGGCTGAAAAGCAAGTCGGATCCTGTTACAGGTATTGAAGGCAAGAAGCAACCACAAGACCTAGGGACCCTGGCATGGTGGTGCTGCTTTGCCCCTTGATGGTCAGTGGTTAAGATGTGCACTTACAAAACACAGGTTCCTCCCCTCAGACCTTCTCCTCCAATGTGTTTTGAGAAGGAGGTTGAGGAATCAAGGAAAGACATTTGAGATTTACCTCATGGTTGTGCTACCACAGGGACACTGAAGAAGTGGGTAGAAGTACCCCCATACTGAAACAGGTAATTTAATATGTGGATTGGGAATTGGGCCAGTGACCCCAGAAGCCCGCAGCAAAAGGTCGCTGGTTTGAATACCCAAGCCGTCAAGGTGAATCATCTGCCGTAAGACTATGGCTAGGGTTGTGGTTGCATACACCGATCCTACATACAGTGCCTTGCGAACGTATTCGGCCCCCTTGAACTTTGCGACCTTTTGCCACATTTCAGGCTTCAAACATAAAGATATAAAACTGTATTTTTTTGTGAAGAATCAACAACAAGTGGGACACAATCATGAAGTGGAACGACATTTATTGGATATTTCAAACTTTTTTAACAAATCAAAAACTGAAAAATTGGGCATGCAAAATTATTCAGCCCCCTTAAGTTAATACTTTGTAGCGCCACCTTTTGCTGCGATTACAGCTGTAAGTCGCTTGGGGTATGTCTCTATCAGTTTTGCACATCGAGAGACTGACATTTTTTCCCATTCCTCCTTGCAAAACAGCTCGAGCTCAGTGAGGTTGGATGGAGAGCATTTGTGAACAGCAGTTTTCAGTTCTTTCCACAGATTCTCGATTGGATTCAGGTCTGGACTTTGACTTGGCCATTCTAACACCTGGATATGTTTATTTTTGAACCATTCCATTGTAGATTTTGCTTTATGTTTTGGATCATTGTCTTGTTGGAAGACAAATCTCTGTCCCAGTCTCAGGTCTTTTGCAGACTCCAGGTTTTCTTCCAGAATGGTCCTGTATTTGGCTCCATCCATCTTCCCATCAATTTTAACCATCTTCCCTGTCCCTGCTGAAGAAAAGCAGGCCCAAACCATGATGCTGCCACCACCATGTTTGACAGTGGGGATGGTGTGTTCAAGGTGATGAGCTGTGTTGCTTTTACGCCAAACATAACGTTTTGCATTGTTGCCAAAAAGTTCAATTTTGGTTTCATCTGACCAAAGCACCTTCTTCCACATGTTTGGTGTGTCTCCCAGGTGGCTTGTGGCAAACTCTAAACGACACTTTTTATGGATATCTTTAAGAAATGGCTTTCTTCTTGCCACTCTTCCATAAAAGGCCAGATTTGTGCAATATACGACTGATTGTTGTCCTATGGACAGAGTCTCCCACCTCAGCTGTAGATCTCTGCAGTTCATCCAGAGTGATCATGGGCCTCTTGGCTGCATCTCTGATCAGTCTTCTCCTTGTATGAGCTGAAAGTTTAGAGGGGCGGCCAGGTCTTGGTAGATTTGCAGTGGTCTGATACTCCTTCCATTTCAATATTATCGCTTGCACAGTGCTCCTTGGGATGTTTAAAGCTTGGGAAATCTTTTTGTATCCAAATCCGGCTTTAAACTTCTTCACAACAGTATCTCGGACCTGCCTGGTGTGTTCCTTGTTCTTCATGATGCTCTCTGCGCTTTTAACGGACCTCTGAGACTATCACAGTGCAGGTGCATTTATACGGAGACTTGATTACACACAGGTGGATTGTATTTATCATCATTAGTCATTTAGGTCAACATTGGATCATTCAGAGATCCTCATTGAACTTCTGGAGAGTTTGCTGCACTGAAAGTAAAGGGGCTGAATAATTTTGCACGCCCAATTTTTCAGTTTTTGATTTGTTAAAAAAGTTTGAAATATCCAATAAATGTCATTCCACTTCATGATTGTGTCCCACTTGTTGTTGATTCTTCACAAAAAAATACAGTTTTATATCTTTATGTTTGAAGCCTGAAATGTGGCAAAAGGTCGCAAAGTTCAAGGGGGCCGAATACTTTCGCAAGGCACTGTATGTAGTTAGAGGAGTCTTCTACCTCAAGCGGACATGAGCCAGTTACTGAGATCGGTCCTTCCGAGACTTGTCTCTTTATGTCTGACTTGCCAAGGAGACTGTGACACCACGGCGTAAGGTAGAAAGTGCATTTAACCGCAGATCTAGGATCTGACTACCCTACCCCTGATCTAAATCTTAACTGTTAGGGAGATGACAAGATATCTGAACCTGTATCAGATTGTAGAGGCCACTTCTACCCCCTCAGACAGCTCCACTGAAAGGGCAGGAGAAAAACACAAATACCCCCACATAGAATCTGCTTCATCTCAATGCACATGTGTACCCCCCCAATGGTTTTTCAAAGAATAGAGTGAAAAGAGATGAGCTTGGAAAGAGAGGAATAGAGAGAGAAGGAAAAGGAGAGGAGAAGGAGGAGGGGGAGATATTCCAAGGCAATGCTGTAAGCGTGATACTAGCCACGGATACTTATTAGGTAATAGGTGTCTTAGCAAAGCTATGAAGAGGAAGCCACTTCCTGCCAAATAGTGAGTGGGGCTGATAGTGACTGGGACAGCTACTTTGTGCTTTGTTATAGTACTTAATGGGAATTAAGTTGAAGCTGTCATGTTGTTACTGGTGGCCATTACCTCATGCAGGGAGAGTAGAGAAGCCACAGTCCTGACCAAGCCACAGCCAAAGAAACGCAGTGTGAATCTGAAATTAGGACGTGGTTCTTTGTTCTCATCGATTGATCATTATAATGTGTTGTGGTTGATGAATATTTAGCAGAGAGCATTCATTCACATTGTCACGTCTTTATGAAAGACGCATAATGAATGTGGTCTGTTTTCTCACTAATGCTTACTGTAAATAGAGAGAACAACAGAGTGAGTTAGAGAGCGTGAGGGAGTCAGGGAATAAAAGGGGGCCATAGCATGAACAAACTTACATCACAAGCACAACACTTCCATTGTATTACTACATTTACAAACTTACAAGGGTATGGGAAATAAAGTTGTACGACAGGACAGCAGGTAGCTTAGCGGTTAAGGGCGTTGGGACAGTAACCGAATGGTCGCTGGTCCGAATCTGCCATTTAACGCTAATTGCTCCTGTAAGTCACTCTGGATAAAATGATCTGCTAAATGACAAAAAAATGTAATGACACGGCAGTGCTAGAAGGAGGGCTGAGAGTGTTAAAGAAACCCAGTTGCTGTCTGAAGAGAGTGGTATTCAGTCTTCGATGGATGGGTCGCTTCTCGGACTGCAGTAGGTCGTTTCTCACTGAGAGACCAGAACAAAGAAGCCACCTGAATGTCTGCAGTAGTCTTCTATAGTAATATCCTACTCTTTGCTCCTAGTCCCGGGAGTCTGTAGTCTCAGCCTAATGCCACATAGATGAATCCCATCATTAAGTACCCTACGCAAACGGAGCGACGGAGTGTCATATGCGGTTCGTTACAGAATTTGAGCTGGACTAAAGTACATAAAATGTACGCTCAGTCACTGGGGCGGGCACCAAAGCATAGCACACACAATTGCCTCAAGGACTATATTGCTGGTTGTTCACAGGAAAGGAAAGACCAGGCAAACAGAGATGGCAGAATGGAGAGGTCTGGCATCATTCAGGCAAAGGGAGAACAGCCCCATTCACTGCATTAAAAACAAGCAACAAGCTTTACTCTGACACTAGCAGACACAGGAACCTGTGAAGAGATGATAGAGATGTGTGTAGTAACTTAGGGCCAAGGATAAGACTACCCTGCAGCTTACAGGATATATCAGGGGCCTTTTGTGCTCCAGGTATGAGTTACCCATAGGCACAGCCTAATCTATAACTAACATTACATTTACTTTTGAGTCATTAATCAGACGCTCTTATCCAGAGCGATTTACAGGAGCAATTAGGGTTAATTACATGCTCAAGGGCACACAGATTTTTCACCTAGTTGGCTCAGGGATTCAAACCAGCAACCTTTTGGTTACAGGTCCAACGTTCTTAAGCGCTAGGCTACCTGACGCCTTCATTAAGGAGGGGAAACACAAAACTGACCTCAGATCAGTGTTTATGGCAACTTCATCCAGCTCCTCCTTTTGTGTCTTTTGGGATAAACAGCAGGGCAGTTAGCTGATAAAGCATTCACTTTCAATTTCCCTTTTTGAGTATCCCTCCCCCGGTCCCAATGCTCTTTGGTGTATCTATCTCACCACTTCACCCACCTGAGTACTTTGGAGTAGGATGAAATTGACACTGGTCTAAGGTCAGTATGGTTAGCATTTGGGCAGAGAAAGGTAAACTAATCTGATCCAATATCTGTTTGTAGAGGAAACCTAAAAACTCACATCTCCCCACTTCCCTCTCACACAGAGCATGCATTTAGGTGAGCTGTGGTCATGAACATTACACCAAAGGTGGGGGGGGGTCTCAGTCATACATGCCAATGGGCAGGCTATTCACGATGGTATGATATTGCTGACGTAGAGACAGTTTGTTTCTGTATTATCTTCTGACCTGTTATGAAGAGAGAAGGGGATATGGCATCCATCACTGTGCATGTGAATAGGGCTACTCAGACCCATGCCTATGGCAACTGATCTGGGATCAGTTCTACATATTAAAGTTCTCAATATGGCCATTGTAGGCTGAAAAGCAAGTCGGATCCTGTTACAGGTATTGAAGGTAAGAAGCAACCACAAGACCTAGGGACCCTGGCATGGTGGTGCTGCTTTGCCCCTTGATGGTCAGTGGTTAAGATGTGCACTTGGTCCCCCTGGCGTGTTGAAGGGCGCATGCCCACTGCGGTGACGCCGCAGCTCCATGTGTGTTGAGAAGCGCACTATTTGGCAACAGAGGCGATAGCGGGGAGGGCAGAAAAGATACAAGGTATACCCTGAATTTAAAAAAAATACATCGAATAATTGCAGCAATTGTCACCCTAAATACCTTGGACGAAGCGCAGTCGACGGATCGCTGTTGAATCGACCGAGTAAGTTGATTGAGGTGTTCCGAAGTTTTTGGGGGGGAAGTGGATTGAGGGAAGCCTTTTATTTGGATTTATCGAGAGCCAGCTCCTCTTCCTCCACCTATCTGTGACGATAGAGAAACTGATGGGCTGTTGAAAAGTAGCACTTCTCCGCAGAATGAAAGCGTTTACGGTTGGGAACGGGCTTCATACGTTTATAGAAGTTGCATCTCCGGGCTTTATTCTTATGGACACACATAGTTTGACAATATTTCGTATTTTAATTTCACCTCACCAATCTAATTTTAGAATGGGCTCGATCGAACAGAGACTGTCAATCTGGATTGTCGTGGACTGGGATTATTTTTAGAGCAGCACATCGTTACTTAGTTATCTTTTTTTGTCAACCCAGGTAGATGGTTTGCCAGTGCGAATATTCATTATCATGAAGTACTTAACACATGTAATACGTTATACTACTATTTAAATAGAAAGCGACTAGATTTAGCCAGTTTTGGAGTTGGCATTCTCCCCAACGAAGACAAGCTAGCCCTGGCTAACGTCCTAGTAGCTACTTGTTTCTCACGCCTGCTACTTTAGGTTAGTCATTTACTAGATTGGCTTGGTCCAGGTACCTGGTTTATTTTCTAATGCAACAAAAAAAAACTCGCTACCGTAGCGCAATTTGAGCTTTTCGTGTAACTTAAATGCACCAAGTTGTGGTTTCGTGAACTGCGTGTTGGTGTTTCACTTTTTTGGGGGCAAATAAATAACTGGACAGGTACTTGTAGCTGGCAAAGTGGACAATACTAATTCCTTGGCATTATTTATGCTCGCTGGCAGCTAGGTTATTTTCACGGTTGCGCGGTTTCTAGACATGTTGTGGTCGAACGGTCAGAATACAGCGTGGGCTGTGTTTCGTTTTTAAAGGGGGGAGTTTGCCTGTTCGGGATTTTGATGGTTAATGTGGGGTAGACGGTGGCGTAATGGTGGACGGTGCCTTGGTTTGAGCCCCTACCCTAGTCGTGCCACTTAACCCTACCGGCAGCCAGTGTTCTACTGTATCAAAGTAGTCCTTGGTATCTTCCTACTTCTGCAACGACCATGGTCTTCCTCCTCTTAAAGCTGAACGCACACACATTTACACAAACTCGCACACACTTTCTCTCCTCCCTAGCGGTATGAGTCGGTGGATGCAGTGCAAAAGTATCTGAGCCAGTCACTGTACTGTAAGGCATGCACAGATTCAGTGAGTTGTGTTCAGTTGTCAGTTCCTGTACACCTCGGGTGTGTCCAGTTTTCTTTCGGCTGCTCGGAAAAGTGCTTTTTTTAAAATGTGCTTTTTTGTTCACTTATGTCAGTTTTGGGCTCACTTTGGTTGGTGAAATATAGGCCAATAATGCAGAGGATTCTTGTTGCCAGAGTGTCATTTAAGAGTAGCCTCTGGGTATGGGTCCTTAGTTGTTCCTGTTCAGGTCACATAGTCAGGAAATACTCAGGCCCCTAGTTATGTGTAACAAAGTAGTATGCCATTGGCTCCTGTTTTTTTTTTTAGAAACAATTAGCATATGAAAATGGTTTGCATGATAAGGCTATCTGCCTGCTGTCGTGCTGACTGGTTTATCTTAGGGATTCTAGAGTAATATGAAAAAAAGGTTCTGGAATGGTCAATCATTTGTTTGGCAGAGCAATCACTTTGGGGGTTCTTTGCAATGTGTTATCACATGGTTGCATTAATAAGCACCCTAATGGAGACAGAGATCTGTATACAATGACAAGATGCTCATGTTTCCGCCCCAGCAATGGGAGTCGTTGTCCCGAAGGCAGGCAACAAGCATAGGTTCAAAATAAGCCCATAGAAACGCATTGGGCTTATTTTGGCGAGTCCAATCAATTGCTTTGCCTCTTCTTCTCTGACAGGGGCTTCTTTAATCAGGGGGACCTTATAGGGAAAGGTGGATACCTAGTCAGTTATGCAACTTAAATGTGTAATGCATTTAACCCTACTCCTCTGAATCAGAGAGGTGCAGGGGGCTGCCTTAATCGGCATCCACATCTTCGGTGCCCGGGGAACAGTGGCACGACTAGGGTAGGGGCTCAAACCAAGGCTCAGGGGCAGAATAATACATTTTTACCTTGTCAGCTCGAGATTCGATCCAGCAACCTTTCGGTTACTGGTCCAACGCTCTAACCACTAGGCTATTCAGTAAGACATTCTGGGCACATTGTAATATGGACTTGGGTGGAGAGAAGCAGAGTAGAGACTTTATATCACTTGGCAGGCCTAAACAGGCTGCCATTTCAGGCAGTCTTTTCAAAGAGCTCTTACACTGAAAGTGCATCATCAATTTCCCAGTATTATTCCAACCTCAGTGTGTGGAAATATATATCAAACACAGGACAATCATGTTTTTGACTGCACTGGGTCTTCAAGTTAGGAGCACAACATATCATTTAATATTTTTTCTATCAATTTAGATATAGCCTATGGGCATTTTCATGTAAAAGGACCCATGATCACCAAAATGTGAAGTTCATAGGAGCATATCAAAATGGGTGTAAAATGAATGCTAATAGTATATATTTTTGGGAAATTAAGACTTAGATACATTTTTCAACCATTTTACATCTTAAAAATAAGTAAGTAAAAGCTTTGATTTCTGAAGAAACACATGGAAAAGGGGTCTTAGAAAAACATCTACCAGAAAAGGTCTTCAGAAATACATCAAAGCACAATGTTGATAAAGACCCCTGCCAACTAATATGAACACTTTCTGTATTTCGTTTTGGATAACATTTTTGCGTTTTGTAAGTTTAAGAAACATTGCCTTTTGCCTTGAAATGCCATTTCCAAAAACCCACTTTAAGATATTTTCAAATTTCTCTCCCTCATGAGGGAGAATAATGAAAGTTCACAGAAGTATCAAGTTATGTAGACTTATCAATTAGTTATAGTGATTTTACCAATATAAATTTTGTTTTTGAAGTGAATAAAACTCATAATTCCGTTGTTGGGTCACCTGCTACTGTCCTCCCTTCCATACTGTTATGTTCAGTTCATAACTTTTTCTTTGTCTTTCTGTCATCTGGTGTTCAAACCAAGAGTGTTAAACCAGTCTGAGTCTGGAGTCGAGTCTGGACTCTTGCTCTCATATATATATATATATATATATATATATATATATATATATAGAGAGAGAGATATTTATAACTCAGCAAAAAAAGAAACATCCTCTCACTATCAACTGCGTTTATTTTCAGCAAATTTAACATGTGTAAATATTTGTATGTACATAAGATTCAACAACTGAGACATAAACTGAACAAGTTCCACAGACATGTGACTAACAGAAATTGAATAATGTGTCCCTGAACAAAGTGGGGGTCAAAATCAAAAGTAACAGTCTGTTGTGGCCACTAGCTGCATTAAGTACTGCAGTGCATCTCATGGACTGCACCAGATTTGCCAGTTCTTGCTGTGAGATGTTACCCCACTCTTCCATCAAGGCACCTGCAAGTTCCCGGACATTTCTGGGGGGAATGACCCTAGCCCTCACCCTCCGATCCAACAGATCCCAGACGTGCTCAATGGGATTGAGATCCGGGCTCTTCGCTGGCCATGGCAGAACACTAACATTCCTGTTTTGCAGGAAGTCACGCACAGAACGAGCAGTATGACTGGTGGCATTGTCATGCTGGAGGGTCATGTCAGGATGAGCAAGGAGGATATCTTCCCTGTAACGCACACCGTTGAGATTGCCTGCGATGACAACAAGTTCAGTCCGATGATGCTGTGACACATTGCCCCAGACCATGACGGACCCTCCACCTCCAAATCGATCCCGCTCCAGAGTACAGGCCTCGGTGTAACACTCATTCCTTTGACGATAAACGCAAATCCGACCATCTCCCCAGGTGAGACAAAACTGCGACTTGTCAGTGAAGAGCACTTTTTGCCAATCCTGTTTGTCCAGCGACAGTGGGTTTGTGCCCATAGGCGACGTTGTTGCCGGTGATGTCTGGTGAGGACCTGCCTTGCAACAGGCCTACAAGACCTCAGTCCAGCCTCTCTCAGCCTATTTCGGACAGTCTGAGCACTGATGGAGGGATTGTGCGTTCCTGCTGTAACTCGGGCAGTTGTTGTTGCCATCCTGTACCTGTCCCGCAGGTGTGATGTTTGGATGTACCGATCCTGTGCAGGTGTTGTTACACGGTGTCTGACACTGCGAGAACGACCAGCTGTCCGTCCTGTCTCCCTGTAGCGCTGTCTTAGGCTTCTCACAGTACAGACATTGCAATTTATTGCCCTGGCCACATCTGCAGTCCTCATGCCTCCTTGCAGCATGCCTAAAGCGCGTTCACCCAGATGAACAGGGACCCTGGGCATCTTTCTGATGGTATTTTTCAGAGTCAGTAGAAAGGCCTCTTGAGTGTCCTAAGTTTTCATAACTGTGACCTTAATTGCCTACCGTCTGTAAGTTGTTAGTGTCTTAATAACCGTTCCACAGGTGCGTGTACATTAATTGTGAAAGGTTAATTGAACAAGCATGGAAAACAGTGTTTAAACCCTTTACAATGAAGATCTGTGAAGTTATTTAGATTTTTATGAATTATCTTTGAAAGACAGAGTCCAGATAAAGGGATGTTTCTTTTTTTTTGCTGAGTTTATATACACAGTACAAGTCAAACGTTTGGACACACCTACTCATTCCAGGGATTTTCTTACATTTTTACTATTTTCTACATTGTAGAATAATAGTGAAGACATCAAAACTATGACATAACACATATGGAATCATGTAGTTGGCAAAAAAGTGTTAAACAAATAAACAAATATTTGATATTCTTCAAAGTAGCCACCCTTTGTCTTGACAGCTTTGCACACTCTTGGCATTCTCTCATGAGGAAGTCACCTGGAATGCATTTAAATTAACAAGTGTGTCTTGTTAAGTTCATTTGTGGAATTTCTTTATTTTCTTAATGCGTTTGAGCCAATCAGTTGTGTTGTAGCGGTGGTGGTATACAGAACATAGCCCAATTTGATCCATATTATGGCAAGAACAGCTCAAATAAGCAAAGGGAAACGACAGTCCATCATTTCTTTAAGACATGAATGTCAGTCAATCAAGAACATTTCAAGAACTTTGAAAGTTTCTTCAAGTGCAGTTGCAAAAACCATCAAGCGCTATGATGAAACTGGCTCTCATGAGGACCGCCACAGGAATGGTAGACCCAGCGTTACCTCTGCTACAGAGGATAAGTTCATTAGAGTTACCAGCCTCAGAAATTGCAGCCTATATAAATGCTTCAAAGAGTTCAAGTAACAGACACATCTCAACATCAACTGTTCAGAAGAGACTGTGTGAATCAGGCCTTCATGGTTGAATTGCTGCAAAGAAACTACTACTAAAGGACACCAATAATAAGAAGAGACTTACTTGGGCCAAGAAACATGAGCAATGGAGATTAAACCGGAGGAAATATGTCCTTTGGTCTGATGAGTCCAAATTTGAGATTTTTGGTTCCAAGTGCTGTGTCATTGTGAGACGCAGAGTAGGTGAACGGATGATCTCCGCATGTGTGGTTCCCACCTTGAAGCATGGAGGAGGAGGTGTGGGGGTGCTTTGCTGGTGACACTGTTTGTGATTTATTTAGAATTCAAGGCACACTTAACCAGCATGACCACCACAGTATTTTGCAGCGATACGCCATCCCATCTGGTTTGCGCTTAGTCCCACTATCATTTGTTTTTCAACAGGACAATGACACCAACACACCTCCAGGCTGTGTAAGGGCTATTTCACCAAGAAGGAGAGTGATGGAGTGCTGCATCAGATGATCTGACCTCCACAATCACCTGACCTCAAGTGTGCAACGCTGTCATCAAGGCAATGGGTGGCTACTTTGAAGAATCTCAAATATAAAATATATTTTCATTTGTTTAACTTCTTACGGCTGAAATCACTTTAACGGGATCGATTTGACAACAGCCAGTGATATTGCAGGGCGCCAAATTCAAACAACAGAAATCTCATAATTACAATTCCTCAAACATACAAGTATTATACACCATTTTAAAAATAAACTTGTTAATCCCACCACAGTGTCCGATTTCAAAAAGGCTTTACGACGAAAGCATACCATGCGATTATGTTAGGTCAGCACCTAGTCACAGAAAAACAGCCATTTTTCCAGCCAAAGAGAGGAGTCACAAAAAGCAGAAATAGAGATAAAATGAATCACTAACCTTTGATGATCTTCATCAGATGACACTCATAGGACTTCATGTTACACAAAACATGTATGTTTTGTTCGATAAAGTTCATATTTATATCCAAAAATCTCAGTTTACATTGGTGTGTTATGTTCAGTAATGTTTTGCTTCCAAAACATCTGGTGATTTTGCAGAGAGCCACATCAATTTACAGGAATACTCATCATAAATGTTGATGAAGATACAAGTGTTATGCATAGAATTATAAATATACTTCTCCTTAATGCAACCGCTGTGTCAGATTTCAAAAAAGCTTTACGGAAAAAGCACACCATGCAAAAATCTGAGTACAGCGCTCAGGCATCAAAACAAGCCATACAGATACCCGCCATGTTGTGGTCAACAGAAGTCAGAAATAGCATTATAAATATTCACTTACATTTGATGATCTTCATCAGAATGCAGTCCCAGGAATCCCAGTTCCACAATAAATGTTTTTGTTTGATAAAGTCCATCATTTATGTCCAAATACCTCCTTTTTGTTCACGCATTTAGTTCACAAATCCAAATTCACGAGGCGCAGGCACTTAGTCCAGACAAAGTCAAAAAGTTATATTACAGTTCGTAGAAACATGTCAAACGATGTATAGAATCAATCTTTAGGATGTTTTTAACATAAATCTTCAATAATGTTCCAACCGGACAATTCCTTTGTATTTAGAAATGCAAAGGAACGCAGCGCACGCTCATGGCCGTGCGCGAGACTTAGCTCATGGCATTCTGCCAGACCTCTTAATCAAACAGCTCTTATTCGCTCCACCTTCACAGTAGAATCCTGAAAACAAGGTTCCAAAGACTGTTGACATCTAGTGGAAGCCTTAGGAAGTGCAATCGGACCAAATTTTACACTGTGTATTGGTTAAGCGAAGACTTGAGAACCTACAAACCTCAGATTTCCCACTTCCTGTTTGGATTTTTTCTCAGGTTTTTGCCTGCCATATGAGTTCTGTTATCCTCTCTGGGATAGGGGGGACGCTTGCGTCCCTCTTGGCCAATAGCCAGGGAAAATGTAGAGCGCCAAATTAAAATAAAATACTATAAAAATCAAACTTTCATTAAATCACACATGTAAGATACCGAATTAAAGCTACACTCGTTGTGAATCCAGCCAACATGTCAGATTTCAAAACGCTTTTCGGCGAAAGCATAAGATGCTATTATCTGATGATAGCACAACAGTAAACAAAGAGAGAAAGCATATTTCAACCCTGCAGGGGCTACACAAAACGAGAAATAAAATATAAATCATGCCTTACCTTTGATGAGCTTCTTTTGTTGGCACTCCAATATATCCCATAAACATCACAAATGGTCCTTTTTGTTCGATTAATTCTGTCAATATATATCCAAAATGTCCATTTATTGGGAGCGTTTGATCCAGAAAAACACAGCTTCCAATTTGCGCAACGTCATTACAAAATATCTCAAAAGTTACCTGCAAACTTTGCCAAAACATTTCAAACTACTTTTGTAATACAATGTTAGGAATTTTTAAACGTTAATAATCGATCAAATTGTATACGGGACTATCTGTGTTCAATACAGGAAGACCACAAACTAACGCTACCTTTCTGGTCTTGCGCAAGCAGTACACATAACGTGACAGTCATTCAAGATGGCTGTACTTCTTCATTACACAAAGGCATAACCTCAACCAATTTCTAAAGACTGGTGACATCCAGTGGAAGCTGCAAACAAGTCTCTTAAATCTAGTTTCCCAATGAAAACTCATTGAATAGACAGTGACCTCAAAAAAAAAAAAATCTGAATGATTTGTCCTTGGGGTTTTGCCTGTTACATAAGTTCTGTTATACTCACAGACATGATTCAAACAGTTTTAAAAACTTCAGAGTGTTTTCTAATACTAATAATATACATATCTTAGCTTCTGGGCCTGAGTAGCAGGTAGTTTACTCTGGGCACCGTATTCATCCAAGCTACTCAATACTGCCCCCCAGCCATAAGAAGTAAACCAAAAAAGTGTTAACATGATTCCATATGTGTTATTTCATAGTTTTGATGTCTTCAATATTATTCTACAATGTAGAAATAAAGGAAAAACCCTGGAGTGAGTAGTTGTGTCCAAATGTTTGACTGGTACTGTGTGTGTGTGTGTGTACATGCACAAACACTAACGTTCAAACGTTTGTCACTTATTAATGTCCTTATTGTTTTGAAAGAAAAGCAAAAAAAATATTGGCCATTAAAAATATCAAATTGATCAGAATTACAGTGTAGACATTGTTTATGTTGTAAATGACTATTGTAGCTGAAAACGGCTTATCTACACAGGTTTACATATGCCCATTATCAGCAACCAATACTCCCATGTTCCAATGGAATGTTACCTAATCCAAGTTGATCATTTTTAAAGGCTAATTGATCATTAGAAAACCCTTTTGCAATTATGTTAGCACAGCTGACAACTGTTGTGCTGATATAAAGAAGCAATAAACCTGGCCTTCTTTAGACTAGGTGAGTATCTGGAGCATCAGCATTTGTGGGTTTGATTGCAGGCTCAAAATGGCCAGAAACAAAGACCTTTCTTCGGAAACTCATCAAGTCTATTCTTGTTCTGAGAAATGAAGGCTATTCCATGCGAGAAGTTGCCAAGAAACTGAAGATCTCGTACAACACTGTGAACGGTTCCCTTCCCAGAACAGCGCAAACTGGCCCCTAACCAGAATAGAAGAGGAGTGGGAGGCCCCGGTGCACAACTGAGCATGAAGACAAGTACATTAGTGTCTAGTTTGAGAAACAGACGCCTCACAAGTCCTCAACTGGCAGCTTCATTAAATAGTACCCGCAAAACACCAGTCTCAACATCAACAGTGAAGAGGCGACTCCGGATGCTGTCCTTCTAGACAGAGTTGCAAAGAAAAAGCCATATCTCAGACTAGCCAATAAAAATAGAAGATTAAGATGCTCAAAAGAACACAGACACTGGAGAGAGGAAGATTGGGAAAAAGTGTTATGGACAGACGAATCTAAGTTTGTGGTTTTCGGATCACAATTAAGAACATTCATGAGTTCAGAAAAAAATGAAAAGATGCTGGAGGAGTGAACCATCTGTCAAGCATGGTGGAGGCAATGTGATGGTCTGGGGGTGCTTTGGTGGTGGTAAAGTGGGAGATTAGTACAGGGTAAAAGGGATCTTGATGAAGGAAGTCTATCACTCCATTTTGCAACGCCATGCAAAATCTTGTGGACGGTGCTTAATTGGAGCCAATTTCCTCCTACAACAGAACAATAATCCAAAGCACAGCGCCAAACGATGCAAGAACTATTTAGGGAAGAAGCAGTCAGCTGGTATTCTGTCTATAATGGAGTGCCCAGCACATTCACTGGATCTCAACCCCATTGAGCTGTTGTGGGACCAGCTTGACCGTATGGTACATAAGAAGTGCCCATCAAGCCAATCCAATTTGTGGGAGGTGCTTCAGAAAGCATGGGGTGATCTCTTCAGATTACCTCAACAAATTGACAACTAGAATGCCAAAGGTCTAAAAGGCTGTAATTTCTGCAAATGGAGGATTCTTTGATGAAAGCAAAGTTTGAAGGACACAATTGTCATTTCAATTAAAAATCATTATTTATAACCTTGTCAACATCTTGACTATATTTCCTATTAATTTTGCAACTTTCTAAGTGACCCGAACTTTTGAACGGTAGTGTATGTGTGTGCGTCATCTCTCCTGGATCTTACTGACACCTACCCATGAGCCTCCTCTCTTTACGTTTAATGTAACCAGCATCCTCACCCACTGAGTACCAACCGAGTTGAAATATACTTGACATTTGGTCAGTCCACCCTGGCCTGGATGTTAACGTCCACAGACGGACTGGACCAAATCCAAACCCATCATTGATGTTTGGATAGCATAGTATTGAGTACAGACCAGTACAGCACCATACTGTACAGTGAGTTGAGCACAGTACAGTACAATACAGTAAGTACAGGTACTGTATTGTACTGCACTGTGCTGTACTGAAATTAAGAAATATCAGAACGAAGCTGGAATATTTATATATATTATATGTACATATATTTATATCTACATATGGTGGTGTTTTGTATGTAACAGTATTAAAGTGACCAGTGTTCAATGACTAGAATACAGTATATACCTTGCGTTTGAAAAGTATTTAGACCAATTGACATTTTCCACCATTTGTTATGTTACAGCCTTATTCTAAAATTGATTAAATTGTTCAGGGGAAAAAAACTATCTACACACAATATCCTATGATGATGAAGCAAAAACTGTTTTATTAATTTTGGCAAATGTATTCAAAATAAAAAACTGAAGGGCTTCCCGGGTGGTGCTTGAGTCCCGGGTTCGATCCCAGGCTGTGTCACATTGCATTTCCTTGTCCCATTGTGCTCTAGCGACTCCTTGTGGCGGGCAAGGGCACCTGCAAGCTGACCTCAGTCGCCAGCTGGATGGTGTTTCCTCCGACATGTTGGTGTGGCTGGCTTCCGGGTTAAGCGAGCAGTGTGTCAAGAAGCAGTGTGGCTTATATTGTGCTTGCAAAATAAACAAATGTGACTCTGGGTGACAACATAAGGAAGACCGTTTTTTCCAACATTAGTACTGTTTTCCTCAAAACATTTATTCAAATCAAAAGGAAATTTTATTTGTCACATGCGCTGAATACAACAGGTGTACAGTGGAATGCTTACTTAGAAGACCTTAACCAACAATGCAGTTTTAAGAAAAATAAGTGTAAAGTCAACATTTAAAATAACAAATGGTTAAAGAGCAACAGTAAAATAACAGTTGCGAGGCTATATACAGGGTATTACGGTACAGAGTCAATGTGGAGGCTATATACAGGGTATTACGGTACAGAGTCAATGTGGAGGCTATATACAGGGGGTACCAGTACCAAGTCAATGTGGAGGCTATATACAGGGGGTACCAGTACCGAGTCAATGTGGAGGCTATATACAGGGGGTACCAGTACCGAGTCAATGTGCAGGGGCAGTCGAGGTAATTGAGGTAATATGAACAGTTGAAGTCGGAAGTTTACATACACCTTAGCCAAATACATTTAAACTCAGTTTTTCACAATTCCTGACATTTAATCCTAGAAAAAAGTCCCTGTTTTAGGTCAGTTAGAATCACCACTTTATTTTAAGAATGTGAAATGTCCGAATAATTGTAGAGTTATTTATTGTAGCTTTGACGGCTGCGTGGTCCCATGGTGTTTATACTTGCGTACTATTGTTTGTACAGGTGAACCTTCAGGCGTTTGGAAATTGCTCCCAAGGATGAACCAGATTTGTGGAGGTCTGCAATTTATTTTCTGAGGTCTTGGCTGATTTATTTTGATTTTCCCATGATGTCAAGCAAAGAGGCACTGAGTTTGAAGGTAGGCCTTGAAATACATCCACAGGTACACCTCCAAGTGACCCAAATGATGTAATTTAGACTAACAGAAGCTTCTAAAGCCATGACATCATTTTTGGGAATTTTCCAAGCTATTTAAAGGTACAGTCAACTTAGTGTATGTAAACTTCTGACCCACTGGAATTGTGATACAGTGAATTATAAGTGAAATAATCTGTCTGTAAACAATTGTTGTAAAAATTGCGTGTGTCATGCACAAAGTAGTTGTCCTAACTGACTTCCCAAAACTAGTTTGTTAACAAGAAATTTGTGGAGTAGTTGGAAAAACGCGTTTTAATGACTCCAACCTATGTGTATGTAAACTTCCGACTTCAACTGTAGGTAGAGTTAAATTGAGTGCATAGATAATTATCGAGAGTAGCAGCAGCCTAAAAGAGGGAGGGGGGGGGGCAAATGCATATAATCTGGTTAGCCATGTGATTAATTGTTCAGCAGTTTTATGGCTTGGGGGTAGAAGCTGTTAAGGAGCCTCTTGGACCTAGAATTGGCGCTCCGGTACTGCTTTTCGTGCGGTAGCAGAGAGGGTCTGGAGTCTTTGATCAATTTTAGGGCCTTCCTCTAACACCACCTGGTGTAGAGGTCCTGGATGGCAGGAAGCTTGGCTCCAGTGTTGTACTGGGCCGTATGCACTACCCTCTGTAGTGCCTTGAGGTCGGAGGCTAAGCAGTTGCCATACCAGGCAGTGATGTAACCATGCTCTTGATGGTGCAGCTATAGAACTTTTTTAGGATCTGAGCACCCATGCCAAATCTTTTCAGTCTACTGAGGATAGTCTTTGTTGTGCCCTCTTTATGACTGCCTTGGTGTGTTTGGACCGTGGTAGTTTGTTGGTGATGTCAACACCAAGGAACTTGAGTCTCTCAACCTGCTCCACTACAGCCCAGTCAATGAGAATGGGGGCGTGTTCGGTCCTCCTTTTCCGGTTGTCCACACTGCCAGGTCTCTGACCACCTCTCTCATCGTTGTCGGTGATCAAGCCTACCACTGTTGTGTCGTCTGCAAACTTAATGAGGGTGTTGGAGTCGTGCCTGGTCATGCAGTCATGGGTGAACAGGGAGTGCAGGAGGGGACTAAGCACGCACCACTGAGGGGCCCCCGTGTTATGGATCAGCATGGCAGATGTGTTGTTACCTACCCTTTCCACCTGGGGCGGGCCTGTCCAGGATTCAGTTGCAGAGGGAGGTGTTTAGTCCCAGGGTCCTTAGCTTAGTGATGAGCTTTGAGGGCACTATGGTGTTGAATGCTGAGCTGTAGTTAATGAATAGCATTCTCACATAGGTGTTCCTTTTGCCCAGGTTGGAAAGGGCAGTGTGGAGTGCAATAGAGATTGCATCATCTGTGGATCTGTTGGGGTTGTATGCAAATTGGAGTGGGTCGAGGGTTTCTGGGATAATGGTGTTGATGTGAGCCATGACTAGACTTTCAAAGCACTCTATGACTACAGACGTGAGTGCTACCGGTCTGTAGTCATTTAGGCAGGTTGCCTTAGTGTTCTTGGGCACAGGGACTATGGTGGTCTGCACGAAACATGTTGGTATTACAGACTCTGTCAGGAACAGGTTGGAAATGTCAGTGAAGACACTTGCCTGTTGGTCAGCGCATGCTCGGAGTACATGTCCTGGTAATCCATCTAGCCCCCCGGCCATATGAATGATGAATGTTGGCCTGTTTAAAGGTCTTACTCAGATCTGCTACGGAGAGCGTGATCAGCGTTTCCCGGAACAGCTGATGCTCTCATGCATATGCCTCTCATGCATGCCTCAACGCTAGCATAGAAGTCATTTAGCTGGTCTGGTAGGCTCGTGTCACTGTGCAGCTCAGTCTGTAATAGTTTGTAAATCCTGCCACATGTGACAAGTGTCGGAGCCAGTGTAGTATGATTCAATCTTAGTCCTGTATTGATGCTTTGCCTGTTTAATGGTTTGTCTGAGGGCAGAGCGGGATTTTTTTGTAAGCTTCCGGGTTAGATTCCTGCCCCTTGAAAGCGGTAGCTTTCATTGTGGATGTTGCATGTAATCCATAGCTTCAGGTTGGGGTATGTATGTATGTACAGTCACTGTGGGGACGATGTCATCGATACACTTATTGATGAAGCCAGTGACTGATGTGGTGTACTCATCAATTTCATCAGAAGAATCCCGGATCATATTCCAGTCTGTGCAAAACAGTCCTGTATTGAAGCTTCATCTGACCACTTTCTTATTGACCGAGTCACTGGTGCTTCCTGCTTTAGTTTTTGCTTGTAAGCAGGAATCGGGAGGATAGTCTTATGGTCAGATTTGCCAAATGGAGGGAGAGCTTTGTACGTGTCTCTGTGTGAAGTCAAGGTGTTCTGGAGTTGTTTTCCCTCTGGTTGCACATTTAACATGCTGGTAGAAATGAGGTAAAACGGATTTAAGTTTCCCTGCATTAAAGTCCCCGGCCACTAGGAGCGCCGCTTCTGGATGAGTGTTTTCCTGTTTGTTTATGGCCGTATACACCTCATTGAGTGCCAGCATCGGTTTGTGGTGGTAAATAGACAGCTACTAAGAATATAGATGAAATCTCTCTTGGTGAATAGTGTGGTCTACAGCTTATCATGAGATACTCTACTTCAGGTGAGCAAAAGCTCGAGACTTCCTTAGATTTTGTGCACCAGGTGTTGTTTGCAAATATTCATAGACCGCCATCCCTTGTCTTACCAGAGGACACTGTTCTGTCCTGGCGAAAAGCTTAAAACACGTCAGCTGTATGTTATTCATGTTGTTGTTCAGCCACGATATTACAGCTTTTAATGTCCCGTTGGTAGGATATACGTGATCGTAGTTCGTCTATTTTATTTTTCATGGATTGTACTTTGGCTAATAGGACCGATTTAGTAAAGGAGTGGCAGGTAGCCTAGTGGCTAGAGCATTGGGCAAGTAATCGAAAGGTTGCTGGATCGAATCCCCGAGCTGACACGGTACAAATCTGTCATTCTGCCCCTGAACAACCCACTGTTCCCCGGTAGGCCGTCATCGTAAATAAGAATTTGTTCTTAACTGACTTGCAAAGTTAAATATAAAAAAATAAAGGAAGATTACCCGCTCGCCGTCGGTTCCTTACAAGGCACCCAGACCTTTGCCCCCGATATCTCCGTCTCTTTCTCCTGTGAATGATGGGGATGAGGGCCCTGTACGGCTCGTTAAAGAGAAAGTATTCCTCCAGTACTGGGTGAGTAATCGCTGTCCTGATATCTAGAAGCTCTTTTCGGTCGTAAGACACCAGTTACAACAATGAGAAGTCCCACATTTGCATCAATATTGTTAGATTGA
Organism: Oncorhynchus mykiss; assembly: GCF_057628025.1. Taxonomy (NCBI): domain Eukaryota; kingdom Metazoa; phylum Chordata; class Actinopteri; order Salmoniformes; family Salmonidae; genus Oncorhynchus; species Oncorhynchus mykiss. Next base: position 5,171,814 of record NC_143049.1, read on the forward strand.
CCTCATTCAAATTTGACCATTGCTGATTTCCTTTGTGATGAGAATTTCTCTATGAGTGTATACTTCTGGAAGTTTGATGACCACATACCTCAAGTCCATTTGTTTTGTAACAGCCCACTGGTTTCCTCTGTCCCATTGTCTTTAACTGAATGCCCGTTCTCTTTCCCCTGACGTTGAGGTCTGACAACCTTCTCCGTACAGAATGTTGCTGAGCTGCCGGTATATAAAAACTCATAGGTCTGTATGATTTTGTTTTCTTTAGTATGTTTGATTTGCACAGGCACGATGGCGAGACGACAGCCTTTGTTGCCGACCCCAGTGTGGCCACTAGTGGAAAGAGAAACCATAGCATTGCACACAGTGTCCTCTGTTGTCTCTCCAGCAGACTCTCTGGAAGACCTTTCAACCCTGTCCTTTAAGCGTGCGGAGCACACTGGGTGTTTTTTTCCGGCAGAGTTTTTATATACAGGCAGCTCAGCAACATTCTGTACGGAGAAGCTTGTCAGACCAAGTGTAGCATAGCTTCCTGACTTCAGCTGAAGCTTTGGTTTGACAGTATTGCTTTTGGAGTTCTATTCCCAATGAAAGGGTCTTGGATATCTGCCTCTCAATGAAAAGCACAAGGTTAGTTCATTCTTGAATATCACAGGCTACAGAACTCAAGTTTGAATGGTCATTTTAAAAGGATTATTCTCATGTTTGAGGTGCTATTCACTTAATCCATAAATCCAATATGTTGTATAGCATTGCAGCATCCTTGCACGAAAAGTGCGTTTGTGTGAAGAGCTGACTTGCCTAGTTAAATTAAATAAATACAATTACCATCCTCAGTTTCAATGGCAGACCAGCCCAATTCTCCATGTAAGCAGTAGATATTATCATTTCACTTCCAAAATGCTGTTCTAATAGCCTCCTAGCTTCCCTGTAACCCACCCCAGCTTCCATATGATGACAGCTGCAGACTAGTTCTCTTGCTTGACCATTTGTAAGAAATAAATCTTGTCTTGACTCCTGTCAGCTTTACTGTCTATACTGTGCTCAAAGGCTCTTATGAATGACTGGAATTTCTCTGACAGGAAGTAGACAACCTTTGCTGCTTGACAATGTGTTTAGTCACTTTGCTTTGTCTGTGTAGAACAGCAGCAAATATATAAATTATATAAATTGTTTGGCATATTGGTGCCACCTGTTGGCCATGATGATATATGCTGGTGGCTACTCCTAGGCCATACATCTTGACTGCGCTTTGGGTTCAGGCGAGGACTATTGTACATTTCATCCTCCTCTGGTGAGTTCTCCACAGAAGACGGATTTACCTTTTCCAGGGTTCTAAGAGGCCTCATTATTCTGAACTCCTCATGATATAAATTCATGCAAATCCTTTTGTGTCTTTGGTCCCATTTGTAAGGAATCTTCATGTTCTTCCAGAACTTTTACTTTGGCATTAGATGGGCTTGCATTTCCAGGTTTTACTTTTTGGCGTTTAGCTCAGCTAGTATTTCTGCTTCTGAGTGCTTCTGCCTTGGCCAATAGAGCAGCTCTTATCCTACTTGAAGTTGTGGAGGAAGCCTTTGAGGATCTCCTCGAGTTTTGTGACGCACTGTCATCGGCATCTATTTCAGGGTGATGTTCAGTCACCAGAGATTTTGCATCACCAACCCATTTATCCATAAATTCAACAAACCTTATCATTTTTGGGTCAAACCAATCCATTTGATCCCCACCCTTGTCAGCATCCGACAATAGAGTTTGAACGGATTTATGAAGCTGTATTTTTTTAAACATTTTTTAATTTATTTAACCTTGTATTTAACCAGGAAGGGCTCATTGAGATTTGACATCTCTTTTTCAAGAGCATCCTGGCCATGATAGGCAGCACCAAGTCATTACACAATTACAGACAGACAACATGAAAAACTACAGGTAATCTAGTAAAAAAAATTATAAAATTCACAAGAGTATAACAATAAAACAGCAAATTTAAAAACTTTGACAGGTCAGGGAATCAGCCTCAAATCCTTCTTCAATGATTTAAAAACACCAATCGGGACAAGTTCTTCCAGTTTAAAAGTATTTTGTAAGGCGTTCCAAGTAAAGGTCGACCGATTATGATTTTTCAACGCCGATACCGATTATTGGAGGACCCAAAAAGCCAATACCGATTAATCGTCCGATTTTATTATTATCATTTTTTTAATGTATTTGTAAATATAACAGTTACAACAACACTGAATGAACACTTATTTTAACTTAATATAATACATCAATAAAAATCAATTTAGCCTCAAATAAATAATGAAACACGTTCAATTTGGTTTAAATAATGCAAAAACAAAGTGTTGGAGAAGTAAAAGTGCAATATGTGCTATGTAAAAAAGCTAACGTTTGAGTTCTTTGCTCAGAACATGAGAACATATGAAAGTTGGTGGTTCCTTTTAACATGAGTCTTCAATATTTCAAGGTAAGAGGTTTTAGGTTGTAGTTAATATAGGACTATTTCTCTCTATACCATTTGCATTTCATATACCTTTGACTATTGGATGTTCTTATAGGCACTATAGTATTGCCAGTTTAACAGTATAGCTTCCGTCCCTCTCCTGGCCCTACCTGGGCTCGAACCAGCAACACATCGACAACAGCCATAATCAAAGCTGCGTTACCCATCGCTCCACAAAAGCCGCGGCCCTTGCAGAGCAAGGGGAATAACTACTCCAAGTCTCAGAGCAAGTGACGTTTGAAACGCTATTAGGGCGCACCCTGCTAACTAGCAAGCCATTTCACATCGGTTACACCAGCCATTAGGCTGATAGGCTTGAAGTCATAAACAGCACTGTGCTTGCGAACTTGCTTGCGAGCTACTGGAAAAACGCACGAAAGTGCTGTTTGAATGAATGCTTACGAGCCTGCTGCTGCCTACCATCGCTCAGTCAGACTGCTCTATCAAATCATAGACTTAATTATAACATAATAACACATAGAAATACGAGCCTTTGGTCATTAATATGGTAGAATCTGGAAACTATCATTTCGAAAACAAAACGTTTATTATTTCAGTGAAATACGGAACCGTTCGGTATTTTATCTAACGGGTGGCATCCCTAAGTCTAAATATTCTTGTTACATTGCACAACCTTCAATGTTAAGTCATAATTACGTAAAATTTTGGCAAATTAGTTCACAATGAGCCAGGCTGCCAAAACTGTTGCATATACCCTGACTCTGTGTGCAATGAACGCAAAAGAAGTTACACAATTTCACCTGGTTAATATTGCCTGCTAACCTGGATTTCTTTTAGCTAAATATGCAGGTTTAAAAATATATACTTCTGTGTATTGATTTTAAGAAAGGCATTGGTGTTTATGGTTAGGTACAGTCGTCCAACGATTGTGCTTTTTTCGCAAATGCGCTTTTGTTAAATCATCCCCCAGCGTTGCATTGATTATATGCAAAGCAGGACACACTAGATAAACTAGTAATATCATCAACCATGTGTAGTTATAACTAGCGATTATGATTGATTGATTGTTTTTTATAAGATAAGTTTAATTCTAGCTAGCAACTTACCTTGGCTTCTACTGCATTCGCATAACAGGCATCCTTGTGGAGTGCAACGAGAGGCTGGTGGTTATAGCGTTGGATAAGTTAACTGTAAGGTTGCAAGATTGGATCCCTCGAGCTGACAAGTTGAAAATCTGGCATTCTGCCCCTGAACAAGGCAGTTAACCCACTGTTCCTAGGCCGTCATTGAAAATAAGAATGTGTTCTTAACTGACTTGCCTAGTTCAATAAAAAAAAAAAAAAAAAATTTAATTCGGCAAAATCAGCGCCCAAAAATACCGATTTCCGATTGTTATGAAAACTTGAAATCGGCCCTAATTAATCGGCCATTCCGATTAATCGGTCGACCTCTAGTTCCAAGCTGATGGCGCGGAGTACATAAAAGCCCTTTTTACCAAGTTCAGTTCGGACATTTGGAACAGTTAGCAGGATAAAGTCCTGCGAACGAAGAGAGTACCCACCACATTTCTGAACAATAAAAATTCTCAAATAAAAGGGTACTAAACCCAAATGGCTTTGTAAATAAACGTATACCAGTGACTGAGTCTACGAGTGACTAGAAAAGGCCAGCCAACCCTGGTATATAAAGTGCAGTGGTGTGTAAGGGTTTTGCAGTTTAAAATAAATCTCAATACTAAAATAAAATCCCAACTTCCGATTAAATTTTTTTGTAAGTTGTTGAATATGCAATTTAAAAAAGAGGCCGTCATCAATTAAAATTCCAAGATATATATGAGTTTACAGTCTCAATCTCATTGCCCTGACATGTCGTAATAGGTGAAAGGTTCAGTGGTCTATTTCTTGCTTTAGAAAACACAATTATTTTAGTTTTGTCATTATTGAGGATAACCTGTTACGGCTGTTTCGACAACATCCGGTGAAATTGCAGAGCGCGAAATTCAAATTAAATTATTAGAAATATTTAACTTTCATAAAATCACAAGTGCAATAGACCAAAATAAAGCTTAACTTCTTGTTAATCCAGCCACCGTGTCAGAATTCAAAAAGGCTTTACGGCGAAAGCAAACCATGCGATTATCTGAGGACAGTGCCTCATCATACAAACGCATAACAAATCATTTTCAACCAGGGAGGTGCGACGAAAGTCAGAAATTGCGATATAATTCATGCCTTACCTTTGAAGATCTTCTTCTGTTGGCACTCCAAAATGTCCCATAAACATCACAAAACATAAACATCACAAATGGTCCTTTTGTTCGATAAATTCCTTTGTTATATCCCCAAAATGTCCATTTATCTGGCGCATTTGATTCAGAAAAACACTGGTTCCAACTCGCCCAACATGACTACAAATGATCTAATAAGTTACCTGTAAACTTGGTCCAAACATTTCAAACAACTTTCCTAATCCAACTTTAGGTATCTTAAAACGTAAATAATCGATAAAATTGAAGACATAATATACTGTGTTCAATAGCGGATAAAATCAAAGTGGAGCGAGCAGCAGGTCGGGCGCCCCAAACAAAAGAGTCCACTTGGCTTGACACTCACTCAGTCTGAACAGCTACTTCTTCATTATTCAAAAGAAAAACATCAACCAATTTCTAGACTGTTGACATCTAGTGGAAGCCATAGGAACTCTAACCAGGTGCCTCATAAATCTAGTTTCCCATAGAAAACGAATTGAAAACACAGTGAACTAAAAAAAAAAAAATTCACCAAACTTGTTGAGGTCTACAATTAGATTTTCTGAAATCTTGGATGATTTCTTTTGATTTTCCCATGATGTCAAACAAAGAGGCACTGAGTTTGAAGGTAGGCCTTGAAATACATCCAGAGGTACACCTCCAATTGACTCAAATTATGTCAATTAGCCTATCGGAATCTTCTAAAACCATGAAATAATTTTCTGGAATTTTCCAAGCTGTTAAAAGGCACAGTCAATTTAGTGTATGTACACTTCTGACCCACTGGAATTGTGATACAGTGAATTACAAGTTAAATATTCTCTGTAAACAGTTGGAAAAATGACTTGTGTCTTGCACAAAGTAGATGTCCTAAACGACTTGCCAAAACCATACTTTGTTAACAAGGAATTTGTGTAGTAGTTGAAGAGTTTTAATGACTTCAACCTAAGGGTATGTAATCTTCTGACTTCAACTGTATCTTGTTTCTTGTCACAAGTTCAGGAATGGTTAAAAAAATCACAACATGCACTTAAAATGAACCTTACAAATAACAATGTTGGGTGATTTGGAAAGCCATAGCCAGTCAATAAATAATATAATAATACTCACAGGAAAGGTTTTCATCTTTCACAATCTGTGGATACTGTACGATTTAGAAAGATTATGTAAAACATCACTGCACAATTGAAAAATATATGGCACATGGAAACCAAACGAGGATAGTCTATGGTGATAGGTGGGATGGACTGAGGGTTGGGTTAGAGAGCTGAGGTCTATGGTGATAGGTGGGATGGACTGAGGGTTGGGTTAGAGAGCTGAGGTCTATGGTGATAGGTGGGATGGACTGAGGGTTGGGTTAGAGAGCTGAGGTCTATGGTGATAGGTGGGATGGACTGAGGGTTGGGTTAGAGAGCTGAGGTCTATGGTGATAGGTGGGATGGACTGAGGGTTAGGTTAGAGAGCTGAGGTCTATGGTGATAGGTGGGATGGACTGAGGGTTGGGTTAGAGAGCTGAGGTCTATGGTGATAGGTGGGATGGACTGAGGGTTGGGTTAGAGAGCTGAGGTCTATGGTGATAGGTGGGATGGACTGAGGGTTTCCCTGCCCCCCCGTGTGTCTAATTTTTAAAGATCACATGTGTTTTGGAGGAGCCTTATGTTGGCAAAATGCCAGGCCCAACCATGATTCTAGAGCTATCATAACGTGTGGCTCTGCATAGATCCTTTGAGATCGGTCGAATCCCGCGGTGCGGATTGAAAAATGTCTTCTCACCAGGGTTAAGGTCTGTATTGGTGAGTAAACAGCAGGCTGAAGACTGATGTGGCTGCAGATGACAGCTGCTGAGATTAATTTTTTTGCTGATTATCTGATCTTGGAAAATCAGCAATATCATTGCAAGCATACCTACATCTGTATCCAATAGTTGGAATCAACCTGTCAGGTAGCCTGTTTTCCTGTTTTCTCCATGTCGTGTGTTGATGATGTCCTAAAGTTGATACTTGGATATCAGGAACAAAATTATATAGATATGATACTCAAAACAATCTTCAACATCTTGTATACAATTAGGCCTAGTTGGACAGGGACGTACAGAGATTGGGTGAATAGCGGAGTAAACAAAAATAGTATAATTTGGTCAGGAAGGACAAGATGTCACGGAGACAAAGGACTGAAATACCACAGAACAAACAGATGCAGTGATGCAGACGGAGACGCTGTGTTAACTCCTATTGGTCGGTGGTGGTTGTGCAGACACCCTCAGCGTAATCTGCAAAAGTCTGGTTTTCAGGGGAAAAGGAAGAAACCCTGTAACTTCTGCTTTTGGACGTGCCTCGCTGTTTACAGTCCCCGGTGAAACATGTTGCTTTTGGACGTGCCTCGCTGTTTACAGTCCCCGGTGAAACATGTTGCTTTTGGACGTGCCTCGCTGTTTACAGTCCCCGGTGAAACATGTTGCTTTTGGACGTGCCTCGCTGTTTACAGTCCCCGGTGAACCATGTTGCTTTTGGACGTGCCTCGCTGTTTACAGTCCCCGGTGAAACATGTTGCTTTTGGACGTGCCTCGCTGTTTACAGTCCCCGGTGAAACATGTTGCTTTTGGACGTGCCTCGCTGTTTACAGTCCCCGGTGAAACATGTTGCTTTTGGACGTGCCTCGCTGTTTACAGTCCCCGGTGAAACATGTTGCTTTTGGACGTGCCTCGCTGTTTACAGTCCCCGGTGAAACATGTTGCTTTTGGACGTGCCTCGCTGTTTACAGTCCCCGGTGAAACATGTTGCTTTTGGACGTGCCTCGCTGTTTACAGTCCCCGGTGAAACATGTTGCTTTTGGACGTGCCTCGCTGTTTACAGTCCCCGGTGAAACATGTTGCTTTTGGATGTGCCTCGCTGTTTACAGTCCCCGGTGAAACATATTGCTTTTGGATGTGCTTCGCTGTTTACAGTCCCCGGTGAAACATATTGCTTTTGGACGTGCCTTGTTTTGTCACATATTTGTCACATGTGCTGAATACAACAGTGACATTACAGTGAAATGATTACTTACAAGCTCTTACCCAACAATGTAGTTTTAAGAAAAGTAAGTGTTAAAGTATTTACTAAAATATAAACTGAAGTTAAAAAATATATATATTAAAAATAATACATTGAAGGAAATAGAAAAATAACTTTGGGGTAGAAGCTGTTAAGAAGCCTTTTGGACCTAGACTTGGTAGCAGAGAGAACAGACTAGGGTGGCTGGAGATTTTGGCAATTTTTGTGGTCTTCCTATGACAATGCATATATAGATATAGAGGTCCTGGATGGCAGAAAGCTTGGCCCCAGTGATGTACTGATCTGTACACACTACCCTCTGTAGTGCCTTGCAGTCAGATGATGACAATGCATATAGAGGTATAGAGGTCCTGGATGGCAGGAAGCTTGGCCCCAGTGATGTACTGGTCTGTACACACTACCCTCTGTAGTGCCTTGCGGTCGGAGGCCGAGCAGTTGCCATACCAGGCGGTGATGCAACCAGTCATCTGATCAGGGGACCCATGCCAAATCTTTTCAGTCTCCTGAGGGGGAATAGGCTTTGTCGTGCCCTCTTCTCGACTGTCTTCGTGTGTTTGGACCATGGTAGTTCGTTGGTGATGTCGACACCAAGTATCTTGGAAGGTCTCAACCTGCTCCACTACAGCCCTGTTGATGAGAATGGGGGCGTGCTCGGCCCTCCTTTTCCAGTAGTCCACGATCATCTCCTTTGTCTTGATCACGTTGAGGGAGAGGTTGCTATCCTGGCACCACACTGCCAGGTCTCTGACCTCCTCCATATAGGCTGTCTCATCATTGTTGGTGATCAGGCCTACCACTGTTGTGTAGCCGGCAAACTTAATATTGATGTTGGAGTCATGCCTGGCCATGTAGCCATGGGTGAACAGGGAGTACAGGAGGGGACTGAGCACGCATCCCTGAGGGGCCCCCATGTTGAGGATCAGCATGGCGGATTTGTTGTTACCTACCCTTACCACCTGGGGGCGGCCCATCAGGAAGTCCAGGATCCAGTTGCAGAGGGAGGTGTTTAGTCCCAGGGTCCTTAGCTTAGTGATGAGCTTTGTGGGCAATATGGTGTTGAACGCTGAGCTGTAGTCAATGAATAGCATTCTCACATAGGTGTTCCTTTTGTCCAGGTTGGAAAGGGCAGTGTGGAGTGCGATAGAGATTGCATCATCTGTGGATCTGTTGGGGGGGTGTGCTACTTGGAGTGGGTCTAGGGTTTTTGGGATAATGGTATTGATGTGAGCCATGACCAGCCTTTCAAAGCACTTTTTGGCTACAGACGTGAGTGCTACGGGTCAGTAGTTTATTTAGGCAGGTTGCCTTGGTGTTTTTGGGCACAGGGATTATGGTGGTCTGCTTGAAACATTTTGGTATTACAGAATTGGTCAGGGAGAGGTTGAAAATGTCAGTGAAGACACTTTCAAGTTGTCCCTCTCCTTGAAAGCGGCAGCTCTACCCTTTAGCTCAGTGCGGATGTTGCCTGTAATCCATGGCTTCTGGTTTGGGTATGTATGTACTGTCACTGTGGGGAAGACACCTGCTACATTAGGTTATTGTGCAGAGGCCTGATTGTGTGTTGTTATTGGCTGATAACTGTTGTATAAGAGAACCAGCGGTCAACTTCCAAAGGTGATGGTGGAGATGATGTTGGTGATGATAAAGATCATGCCGATGTAGACCTGGTAGCCTAGTGGTTAGAGCGTTGGGGTTGCTGGATTGATCTGTCGTTCTGCCCCGGAGCAAAGCAGTTAATCCACTGTTTCCCGGGCGCCGAAGACGTGGATGTCGATTATGGCAGCCCCCCGCACCTCTCTGATTCAGAGGGGTTGGGTTAAATGCGGAAGACACATTTCAGTTGAATGCATTCAGTTGTGCAACTGACTAGGTATCCCCCTTTCTCTTTCCTGTGTGTAGCGAAGGGGGAGAGCTTTCTGATGGACATGTCATCTTGGTGGATGTGTGTGAGCTGCCATAGAGATGTAACCTGATACATGTCTGCCATTACGTCATTCAGATCCTTCCCTGTTAAAAAGCTGAACTGCCCTTGGGCCGGCTGCTGACGTGGTCAACTTCCACTACACTCTATAGACAGTGACACTGCACTTTTCACTGTAACAATAGGATCAAGTAGAGTTTAAACCAGGGGTGGGAAATGAACTAAATATACTTTAAAATGACTGAAACCAAACGGTGTAGAAATGATAATGGACTTACGTTCATAGACAGTCAAAAATGAGTTTGACACTAATCGAAAGTTAGTTTTGCGATTTCTGCCCTAATAGATGAGTTTAGGATTTGAGGAGGGTGAGCTGATCCTAGACCTGTGCCTTGTTGGCCCTACTGCCTAGGGCCTACAGAAAAGTTCTACCCAGAGTTGTAGTCTTGACAGCAGCAGACATGAGTGTGCTTCAGTATTTTGGGCGATTTATTCCTCCCTCCTTCTCTTTTTTTTCTTCCCTCATCTTCCCGGCAGACGTGTGTTTTGGAACGCTACCTCCCTCAACCCCCCCCCCCCCCCTCTTTCCCCATTCCTCTCGTCCCCCCCCCCCTCTCTCACTCCCTATCCCTAATACAAGCGTCTGTTAGTGTAAAAACTGAGTTTCTGTTCTGGCCCTCAAAGGGTTAAAAACTGCTTCAGCCTCTCTCACACACACACACACACACAAAATCACTCGCCATCCGGTTTAGACTGGTTCTTAGAAAAAGTGCTTTGTGTCTCCCTATGAATCCTGGGAAGGGTCATGTGTGCCTCAGTGATGTCAGAGAGGTTGAAAACAACTTGAGTCAGCTTTCTTTTATCAGATGAGATGTGTGAGCGCGTCTGTGTGGCCCAGGTACAGCCATGAGTGTGGCAGTGTGTGCTGCATATTTGCCGCCATAACTACCCTGTTCTGAGAAAAGGAAAAAGGAGGGTGGTGAAAGGGTTAATGTGGCAGTTTTTTTCCCGAAGCCGTAGCTTCCTGCCGTGCGTCACTGGGCAGACAAGGGGCCTGAGTGAGTGAGTGTTCTGTTTATTTATGGAGGACAGCAGTGGGACCCCAGTCCACATGTATGACGCAGGACACAACTCCTCACACTACTGTCTGTCTGTTTCTTAGTATGACTGTGATTAGTCTTGGAGTATCTCCTACAGACAGTCTAGTCTTGTCTCAGTCTAGTCAAGTCTCTCAACTTCTTGTTTCCTGGCACCTCCTCTGTCTGTCTGTTTCCCTATTGCTGTGTGTGTAAACGGGAGGTAGGGATTAAGACCCGCTAGCATCTGGGTAGTGGGCACCAAGGTGGTCATGTGTGTTCCAATCCCATAGCCATCGGTCGCATTGACAGACAAGGGAGAGGAGAGAGCGAGAGAAAGAACTAGCTACTGTAAGTCTGTCTCCATTCTGTTCCACAGGACAACATCGGGAGCCCACTTAGCGAGGTTAATAGAGAGGGACTGAATCTGGCGTTGTGTTTTGCCTTTGTCCTCAGTAAATGCTTCAAGGTCAGCTGGGCTTTATCTCTAAAAAGGGATTCACGGTCAGCTATGCCTGTCCAAGTTCTATAGACTTTATGTTTTACAACTGATTTGAGGTCAGCTATACCCATCCTGGTCCAAGGCTGTATGCTTTACTGTCTATTGTTGTCAGCTTTGTCTATTCAAGTGAATGTCTGACCAAGTCTTCTTCTGTCTCTTTGTAGGGGGATGTCTGAGGAGGCTGTTCGCCAGACGCGCAGTCAGAAGAGGGCGCTAGTGAGAGAAGTCCCTCCCACTGAGTCTGACCGCAAGAAGCCCAAACTAGACCGGGCAGAGACTGGAGCTCCAGACCAGGATGATGAGAGCTCAACTAAACCGAAACCACAACCCGAAACCACAAAAGATGACCTAGACCAATTTAAACATGTGGTCATGCCTGAGAAGGCACCAGAACTACCCAAGTTAAAATTATCGCTAGTGTTACCATCCCAACCAGCAAAGGAGCCAGAGCGGGACCGGGCCCCGAAACGGTCAGATCCAAGCTTAGACAACTGGACTGAGAGGAATGACCACAGCGACCAGGTCAGGGTGAAGAGTGAGGTGCCTCTAGATGGGCGGAACAGGACCGTGAAGTCTGAACCGATGGTGGCTAGTGGTATGATGACGGCAACGGAGGTGAAGGCTACCATTAAAGTTGAGGTCCAGACAAGAGAGCAGGCGCTGGACATGAGCACCTCTAGAGGGTGAGACCACACTATTTATTATCCTAAAAACTGATGTGAGATCAGCTCCTTTTACTATAGTTCTAGTACCATTTACTCTATGCCATTCAAAACTGACTTGAGGTCAGTTTCACTGTCTACTCAAGTAGTTTCAAGATGGCACTTAGTTAGTTTTAGAATTCTGTTCTGACTGAAGTCAAGTCTTTAAAACCTGTTTGGTGTGTGGGGGGGGGGCATAGTGTGAGATCAATGAGAGTGTGTTTTTAAGAAGATTTTGCAATTGTTATCTAAATTGCTTTTATTGAATGGAGTACCTACTATTGGGGGGAGGTGCAGTTTTTAAAATATTTTTTTTCAAAAGAAAACGGTCCTTCAAAACTTCCAGTGTCTGTCCCTCCCTCCATTTCCCCTGTCACCACCTGAACCCTAAAACTCCCCTCCACAAAATGAAGCCTGTGTTGTCACAAACCGGTTCCAACCAGCCGTTGCCATGGTTTCCACTGTGGAAGGAAAGGGGGGGGACGTGAGAGGCAGGGTCACGTGATGATGCCTGAGTGGAGGGTCATGTGACCTGCTTTGGATGAGTGATTAATCCACAGGAAGTGGTAATGGGGCGACACACACACACTCTCAAGGTGCTAAGCCCTGGGGAGGAGAAGGCTGCGTATTGTAATGCCCACTTCTGAGGATTGACAATCTGTCTCATTCGAGTTCATAATTTACTCTACATTTAACTTTCATTTTCCAATCTAAACTGGGTTATTCATATCCATAAATGTTTACAGCAATCCACATTTCAATGATGCTGATCAAACTCAAACAGAATGTCATTAGACTAGCGGCAACTGGCAAGCCCACAGAAGCTTCTGGACCCGGGTCGGACATACAACAGATATAAACTGGTAGCCTTCCAATACAAACCCTGCTACTCCTTATCAAATCAAATTGATTTGTCACGTGCAGAATACAATGGATGTAGAATTGACCATGAAATGTTTACTTACGAGCCCTTTCCCAGCAATGCAGAGTTAAGATGTATGACAATTTGCAACAACAACAATAAAGATAGTAACACAATAAAATAACAATAATATACAAGGAGTACCGGTACTGAGTCAATGTGCTGGGGTTATGAGGTAATTGAGGTAATACTGTGTGTACATGTAGGTAGGGGTAAAAGTGACTAGGCAATCAGGATAGATAATAAACAGTAGCAGCAGCGTAATGAATAATGGCGCCGGAGGGGATAGCTGCCGTTTTACGGGCTCCTAACCAACAGTGCTATTTTGTTTGTAACTCATTTTGTACATAATGTTGCTGCTACCGTCTCTTATGACGGAAAAGAGCTTCTGGATATCAGAACAGCGATTACTCACCTCGAACTGGACAGTGATTCTTTCTTTAATGAGTCTGACGCGAAGGATTACCCGAGACCAGGCACAAATCCCCGTCATCAGCTTGAAGAAATGATGGAAATAATTGGCGAGTGGGTAAACCGCCTTTACCATCCGTTCTATTGGCCAATGTGCAATCACTAGAAAATAAAAAGTGGATGATCTTCGATCGGGACTATACTACCAACAGGACATTAAAAACTGTAATATCTTATGTTTCACCGAGTCTTGGCTGAATAACAACACAGAGAATATAGAGCTGGCTAGGTTTTCCATGCATCGGCAGGACAGAGCAGCTTCGTCTGGAAAGACGAGGGGCAGGAGTGTGTGTCTATTTGTCAATAACAGTTGGTGCGCGATGTCAAATATGGAAAAGTCTTGAGGTATTCCTCGCCTGAGGTAGAGTACCTCACGATAAGCTGTAGACTACACAATCTACCAAGAGAGTTTTCATCAATATTATTCGTAGCCATCGATCTACCACCGCAAACCGATACTTGCACTAAGACCGCACTCAACGAGCTGTATAAGGCCATAAGAAAATGCTCATCCTGAAGCGGTGCTCCTAGTGGCCGGGGACTTTAATGCAGGAAAACTTAAATCCGTTTAACCTAATTTCTACCAGCATGTCACATCTGCAACCAGAGGAAAAAACAGAGACGCATACAAAGCTCTCCCTCACCCTCCATTTGGCAAATCTGACCATGATTCTATCCTCCTGATTCCTGCTTACAAGCAAAACTAAAGCAAGAAATACAAGTCACTCGCTCAATATGGAAGTGGTCAGATGGCGCAGATGCTATGCTACAGGACTGTTTTGCAAACACAGACTGGAATCTGTTCCGGGATTTATCCAATGGCATTGAGGAGTATAGCACCTCAGTCACCGACTTCATCAATAAGTGCATTGACAACGTCGTCCCCACAGTACGTACATATCCCGACCAGAAGCCATGGATTACAGGCAACATCTACATCGAGCTAAAGGCTAGAGCTGCCGCTTATAAGAAATCCCACTATGCCCTCAGACAAACCATCAAACGGGCAAAGCGTCAATACAGGAATAAGATTGAATCCTACTACACCGGCTCTGACACTCGGTGGCTGTGGCAGGGCTTGCAAACTATTACGGACAACAAAGGGAAACGCAGCTGTGAGCTGCCCAGTGATGCAAGCCTACCAGACCAGCTAACTACCTTTTTTTATGCTCGTTTGTAGGCAAGCAACACTAAAGCATGCATGAGAGCACCAGCTGTTCCGGATGACTGTGTGATCACGCTCTCCGTGGCCGATGTGAGCAAGACCTTTAAACAGGTTAACATTTCACAAGACCGCAGGGCCAGACGGATTACCAGGATGTGTACTCAGAGCATGCGCAGACCAACTGGCAAGTGTCTTCACTGACATTTTCAACCTCTCCCTGACCGAGTCTGTAGTACCTGTTTCAAGCAGACCACCATAGTCCTTGTGCTCAAGAAAGCGAAGGTAACCTGCCTAAATGACCACTGCCCCGTAGCACTCACGTCGGTAGCCATGAAGTGCTTTGAAAGGCTGGTCATGGCTCACATCAACATCATCATCCCGGAAACCCTAGACCCACTCCAATTCACATACTGCCCCAACAGATCCACAGATGATGCAATCTCTATCGCACTCCACACTGCCCTTTCCCACAGATCTAGGGAAGGGTAACAAAACATGTCTGCAGCATTGAAGGTCCCCAAGAACACAGTGGCCTCCATCATTCTAAAAAATGGAAGACGTTTGGAACCCACAAGACTCTTCCTAGAGCTGGCCGCCCTGCCAAACTGAGCAATCAGAGGAGAAGGGCCTTGGTCAGGGAGGTGACCAAGAACCCAATGGTCACTCTGACAGAGCTCCAGAGTTCCTCTGTGGAGATGGGAGAACTTTTCAGAAGGACAACCATCTCTGTAGCACTCCACCAATTAGGCCTTTATGGTAGAGTGGCCAGATGGAAGCCACTCCTCAGTAAGATGCATATGACAGCACGCTTGGAGTTTGCCAAAAGGCACCTAAAGGACTCTCAGACCATGAGAAACAAGATTCTCTGGTTTGATGAAAACAAGATTGAACTCTTTGGCCTGAATACCAAACATCTCGTCTGGAGGAAACCTGGCAATATCCCTACGGTGAAGCATGGTGGTGGCAGCATCATGCTGTGGGGATGTTTATCATTGGCGGGGAGTGGGAGACTAGTTATGATAGAGAAAAAGATGAATGGCGTAAAGTACAGAGAGATCCGTGATGAAAACCTGTTCCAGAGCGCTCAAGACCAGTGCCAAGTATGTAGCATCATATCCAAGAAGACTTGAGGCTGTAATTGCTGCCAAAGGTGCACCAACAAAGTACTGAGTAAAGGGTCTGAATACTTATGTAATATTTCAGTTTATTCATTTTTATTAATTAGCAAACATTTCTAAAAACCTGTTTTTTCTTTGTCATTATTGGGTATTGTGTGTAGAATTAATCACTCTTTTCTTCTTTGATTAGCGCTTTAAAGAGGGAGAAGTGTTCCCTGTCCCCAGACGATGATGTCATTGTCCTGTCGGATAATGACTCCTGCAGTCCGCCAATGAACGGCTTGAACCACCTCAAGGAGCTGAACACAGACCTACTTATGGTTAGTGAAAGAACTATACCAGTACCCTGAACTTTAAGTCACTGTTTCTACCCAGTACTTAATCCTGCACCTTCGAGACTGATGCCCCATGTACATTGAACACTGGTCCCTTTAATAATGTTCGTTTTCTAACCACTTCATATGTACAGCACATTCAGAAAGTATTCAGACCCCTTCCCTTGTTACGTTCCAGCCTTATCCTAAAATGTATTAAATTGTTTTGAAATATACCATTTACTTAAGTATTCAGACCCTTTACTCAGTACTTTGTTGAAGCACCTTTGGCAGTGATTATGGCTTTGAGTCTTCTTGGATATGACGCTACAAGCTTGGCACTAGTGATGCACCAATATGACATTTTTGATATCTAATATTTTCCTTGCCAAAAAAAAACGATACCGATATTTCAACTTTTAACGGCCTTTTAAGCATTCTAGTACAGTTTAAATAGTTAACGCACACACATGGACACAGCGGCCTAAGGCACTGCATCTCAGTGCAAGAGGCGTCACTACAGTCCCTGGTTCGAATCCAGGTTGTATCACATCCGGCCGTTATTGGGAGTCCCGTAGCGCGACACACAATTGGTCTATCATCGTCTGGGTTTGACCGGGGTAGGCCGTCATTGTAAATAAGAATTTGTTCTTAACTGACTTGCCTAGTTAAATAAAGGTTACACACACACACCACACTGACCAAAAAGTTATTTTGTTAGGATTTACCTATGTCCCCATTACCAGTAAAACATAATCAAAACCTATTTCTTTCACTGTGCTGTTTCATTGTTCATTTGTTCAGTCTCAACCAGGATTTCATCATACATGTCAAGCAGTGGAGTTTCAGCTCCGTCTGTCCGTGGCCTCTTCTTCGGTGCGCACGGTCACTGTGGCTGTTTCCATCTTGTCCAGCTGTGTCTAACATTCCACGTAAACCCTGTTTCTTGTCTGCATCGAAGTAGCGGTCCTTGTACCTAGCATCGAGCATAGTTCACAGCCTGTGAACCATGCTCTTGTTCACAGCCTGTGTCGGCAGTTTTGTTGAGCAGGCGTTTCAGTGCCATGACAGAGGGTATCACATCTGCTGCAGGCACAGTTGATGAGCTTATTTCTCAAGTCAGTTGTTCGAATGGAGCTAACCAATGTGTTCATGTTTCCAAGTTTTCAAACACCATTGAAATGGCAGCAGCGGTGTGACAACCAGCACATTCATGAGCATACAATATGACTTTCCTCAGTACGAAATCCTCGACGACCCACTGTGCTGTCAGACTCCGCATGCCCATGGGGCTGATATCGCTGGTCCAAGTGTCAGTCGTGACGCTAATAGCAGTGACGCTGTTACTGTGTAACTCCGGTAGGGCAACATCTGAAAAATAGCGCACTTGGTCACCCACGACAGAGAATGGTTGTCTGTCAAGGACAATGAATTCCGTTATCTTGAAGTTAATGGATTTCGCCATTGAGTTGTCTCTCTGAAATTTTCTTACTCTTTCAAATGACTGCTGGACTTGTTGACTGCTCGAACCACACAGCAGACATTCTGGGTTAGGTTAGGAATGCTGTGTTGCACGTGTAGCGCCACATTTTACGTTATATAGGAATGCATGTCAGCTTTAACATCGGTTTTGCACATCAGCGTTAAACTAGACATCGTCCGATACCGATGTTGGCATTGTAAGCTAATATTGTCCGATTCCAATATGTTCACCGATATATCGTGCATCCCTACTTAGCACACCTGTACTTGGGGAGTTTCTCACATTTTTCTCTGCAGATCCTCTGAAGCTCTGTCAGGTTGGATGGGGAGCGTCGCTGCACAGCTATTTTCAGGTCTCCACTGAGATGTTCGATCAGGTTCAAGTCCAGGCTCTGGCTGGGCCACTCAAGGACATTTAGAGACTTGTCCCGAAGCCACTCCTGCTTTGTCTTGGTTGTGTGCTTAGGTTTGTTGTCCTGTTGGAAGGTGAACCTTCGCCCAGTCTGAGGCCCTGAGTGCTCTGGAGCAGGTTTTCATCAAGGATCTCTCTGTACTTTGCTCCGTTCATCTTTCCCTCGATCCTAACTAGTCTCCCAGTCACTGCTGCTGAAAAACATTGCTACAGCATGAAGCTGCCACCACCATGCTTCACCGTAGGGATGGTGCCAGGTTTCCTCCAGAAGTGATGCTTGGCATTCAGGCCAAAGAGTTCAATCTTGTTTTAATCATACCAGAGAATCTTGTTTCTCGTGGTCAGAGTCCTTTTAGGAGGTTTTTGGCAAACTCCAAGCGGGCTGTCATATGCATTTTCCTGAGGAGTGGCTTCTGTCTGGCCACTCTACCATAAAGGCCTGATTGGTGGAGTGCTGCAGAGATGGTTGTCCTTCTGGAAGGTTCTCCCATCTCCTCATAGGAACTCTGGAGCTCTGTCAGAGTGACAATCGGGTTATTGATCACCTCCCTGACCAAGGCCCTTCTGCCCCGATTGCTCAGTTTGGCCGGGCTGCCAGCTCTAGGAAGAGTCTTGGTGCTTCCAAACTTCTTCCATTTAAGAATGATGGAGGCCACTGTGTTCTTATGGACCTTCAATGCTGCAGAAATGGTACCCTTTCTTCGACCTCATGGCTTGATTTTTGCTCTGACATGCACTGTCAACTGTGGGACCTTATATAGACTGTGGGACCTTATTTTCACAGGTGTGTGCTTTTCCAAATCATGTCCAATCAATAGAAATTACCACAGGTGGACTCCAATAAAGTTGTAGAAAAATCTGAAGGATGATCCATGGAAACAGGATGCACCTGAGCTCAATTTCAAGTCTCATAGCAAAGGGTCTGAATACTTATATAAATAAGGTATTTCTGTTTTGTTTTTGTTTTTTTAATTGGCAAAACTTTCTAGAAACCTTTTCTAGAAACTTTAGCATTGTAGATAATTAACAACTTTAGCATTGAAGATCATTAACCACTTTAGCATTTAAGATAATTAACAACTTTAGCATTTTAGATCATTAACAACTTTAGCATTATAGATAATTAACAACTTTGCAACTACTTACTACTTTTTAGCTTCTTCTCTCTGTCTGCTGTACTGGTCTCTCTCTCTCTCCGTCTCTCTCTCCGTATCGCTGTCTCTCTCTCTCCGTCTCTCTCTCTCTGTCTCTCTGTCTCTGTCTCTGTCGCTCTCTCTCTCTGTCTCTCTCTCTCTGTCTCTCTCTCTCTGTCTCTCTCTCTCTGTCTCTCTCTCTCTGTCTCTCTCTCTCTGTCTCTCTCTCTGTCTCTCTCTCTCTCTGTCTCTCTCTCTCTCTCCGTCTCTCTCTCTCTGTCTCTCTCTCTCTCTGTCTCTCTCTCTCTCTGTCTCTCTCTCGCTCTGTCTCTCTCTCTCTGTCTCTCTCTCTCTGTCTCTCTCTCTCTCTCTCTCTCTGTCTCTCTCTCTCTGTCTCTCTGTCTCTCTCTCTCTGTCTCTCTCTCTGTCTCTCTCTCTCTGTCTCTCTCTCCGTCTCCGTCTGTCTCTCTCTCTCTGTCTCTCTCTCTCTGTCTCTCTCTCTGTCTCTCTGTATCTCTCTCTCTCTGTCTCTCTCTCTCTCTGTCTCTCTCTCTCTCTGTCTCTCTCTCTCTCTGTCTCTCTCTCTGTCTCTCTCTCTGTCTCTCTCTCTCTCTCTCTCTCTCTGTCTCTCTCTCTGTCTCTCTCTCTCTCTGTCTCTCTCTCTCTCTGTCTCTCTCTCTCTCTGTCTCTCTCTCCGTCTCTCTCTGTCTCTGTCTCTCTCTCCGCCTCTCTCTGTCTCTCTCTCTCTCTCTGTCTCTCTCTCTCTGTCTCTCTCTCTGTCTCTCTCAATTCAATTCAATTCAAGGGCTTTATTGGCATGGGAAACATGTGTTAACATTGCCAAAGCAAGTGAGGTAGACAACATACAAAGTGAATATATAAAGTGAAAAACAACAAAAATTATATATATATAGTCTCTCTCTCTCTGTCTCTCTCTCTGTCTCTCTCTGTCTCTGTCTCTCTCTCTCTCTCTCTCTCTCTCTCTCTCTGTCTCTCTCTCTCTCTCTCTGTCTGTCTTTCTCTCGTCTAATTGGTCTTTATCTGGTCTCTGTGTGTAGAAGACCAGTCCAGAGGACAGGGATCGCATCATAAAGCAGTTGAAAGAGGAGCTGAGGCAGGAGGAGGCCAAGCTGGTGCTGCTGAAGAAACTACGACAGAGCCAGATACAGAAGGACACACTGCAGAAGGTATGGACGCATATAGCCAAGGTGAGTTGTCGTGATGAGGTAGCCCTGCCTGTGACATAAAATCAGTGTCACCCTCTGCCCAAGAAGGAATTTGGTTTCCCAAAGCAGAAAACAGGAGTTCAGATCCCAGCTCTCTCACACTCACTCTCACACTCACTCTCACACTCGCACTCGCACTCGCACACACACACACACACACACGGTACAGAAAAAGCCACACAGGTAAACACATACATTCACCCAGATGCATACTTCCACAAACTTACAAATAGACACACACACACCCAGCTCATTCTATCCATCTCTGTCTTGTTCCACAGCCATCAGTATTGTCAGGTTCTGCAGCTCCTCCATCTCTGATCCGGGGATCCATTACAGCCAGCAAAGGCTCCCAGCAGGTCAGACATCTCTCTCACACAAACAAGCTTGTATATTCACACAGAAGTTTTTTTAATGTTTACCACGTTTCTGTTATTGAATAGTTTAGTTTAAGACCGAGACATGAGTCCGAAGACTTTATTTCATCCCCAGGTGGGGTCAAGTAGGAGTTCAGGCACAGTCATTCCTCCTCCTCTGGTGAGGGGCGGGCAGCAGATCTCCTCCAAGCATGGGTCCCACAACTCCCAGATCATCATGCCACCCCTAGTTAGAGGGGCACAGGTAAGAGAGACCACAATCTACCTGCCAAACTGGTCATCAGATGATATCAATCCACACTACTAATGACTGACTTGTGTGTCACCTGTTTTTTTATTTTCTCTCTCTTTTTGTCTCGGTCTCTTTCATTCCCCTCTTGTCTCTCCACCCTCCCTTACATATTGCTGCTGTGTCCCTCATCCTCTTCTTTCCCATGAGCTGTCCAATGCTCTCTTCTATATGCCCTCTCTCTGTCCAATGTTGGCCCTCTTTATCCCTGCCCTGTCCCTCTTCTCCTCCTCGGTCCAATCTCTCCCCTGACCCCCTTTTGTAGCCAATTGCTGTGTCTCCTCAGCAGATCCAGTCTCTCCGGCAGCAGCAACTGTCAGGGTCTGGCTCTGGAGGCTCTGGCCCCCCTCCCCTGCTGCTGGCCTCCAGGGCCAACGTACCCGGCACCCAGGCCCAGAGAGGCCTCATCAGGGTGGGAAACGTCAACAATACCAGCCTGCTGGTCAACATCTCACAGGTGGGGCAGAGGAAGGGCTCTATTTTTTTTTATAGATTCAAATGCAGCCTATGTGAATTCTAGCTACTTCTGAAGCACATGTTGTGCCCTCACCTAATGTGTAACCCTGTAAAGACATTTGTTTATCATAAAAACCTAAAATGTTGATATAAATACCTGTGATTGAAATAAAAAATTAATTTGTGGAATATTAGGTTTCTACATGATTTAAAAGCACTATTTTCCTAAAATTGTACACTGCCTCTTAAGAGCATCACGTTAGTGTTGATAATAAT
The DNA here is from genome assembly GCF_057628025.1 of Oncorhynchus mykiss. Taxonomy (NCBI): domain Eukaryota; kingdom Metazoa; phylum Chordata; class Actinopteri; order Salmoniformes; family Salmonidae; genus Oncorhynchus; species Oncorhynchus mykiss. The sequence continues at coordinate 5,193,414 of NC_143049.1, forward strand.
AACAACTAGATGGTTTTTTCCATTAATAAAAATTGTGACTTCCTTCAGTATTTTTGTGGCAGTGGATAGAATAGCCTGAACGTGTGAAAATTGCTTTGGTGTCTCATCTTGAACAGTTCAAGAGTTAGGAAAGGGAAAGAGGGATACCTAGTCAGTTGACCAACTGAAATGTGTCTTCCGCATTTAATCCAACCCCTCTGAATCGGAGAGGTGCGGGGGGCTGCCTTAATCTACTGTTGGTGGGACATTTTTATGCTCATTTATACAGTTATAGTTGATTAACGTTTTAAGGAATTTGAAGTTAGGATAGCCAGAACATGTGCAAGTTGGTTTGGGATATCTAGCTTGAACGGTTCAAGAGTTACTGTTGGTATGTTGCTTTATGCTAATTTATGCAAATGTATATGTAGGTAGTTGATAAAGATTCTAAAGAACTTGAAGTTTGCATAGCCTGAATGTTTTGAAGTTGGTCTTGTAGCTTCATTGGCCAAGGAGCAGAACCATTTGTATTCCTATGTGTTTATGCACATTTTAAATGGTTATAGTTCCAAAAGTATATATCAACTCAGCAAAAAAAGAAACATCCTCTCACTGTCAACTGCGTTTATTCTCTGCAAACTTAACATGTGTAAGTATTTGTATGAACATAACAAGATTCAACAACTGAGACATAAACTGAACAAGTTCCACAAACATGTAACTAACAGAAATTGAATAATGTGTCCCTGAACAAAGGGGGGGGGGTCAAAATCAAAAGTAACAGTCAGTATCTGGTGTGGCCACCAGCTGCGTTAAGTACTGCAGTGCATCTCATGGACTGCACCAGATTTGCCAGTTCTTGCTGTGAGATGTTACCCCACTCTTCCATCAAGGCACCTGCAAGTTCCCGGACATTTCTGGGGGGAATGGCCCTAGCCCTCAACCTCTGATCCAACTGGTCCCAGACGTGGTCAATGGGATTGAGATCCGGGCTCTTCGCTGGCCATGAACACTGACATTCCTGTCTTGCAGGAAATCACGCTCAGAACGAGCAGTTTGGCTGGTGGCACTGTCATGCTGGAGGGTCATGTCAGGATGAGCCTGCAGGAAGGGTACCATATGAGGGAGGAGGATGTCTTCCCTGTAACGCACAGCGTTGAGATTGCCTGCAATGACAACAAGCTCAGTCCGATGCTGTGATACACAGCCTCAGACCATGATGGACCCTCCACCTCCAAATCGATGTAACACTCATTCCTTTGACGATAAACGCAAATCCGACCATCAACCCTGGTGAGACAAAATCACGACTCGTCAATGTGCCCATAGGCGATGTTGTTGCCGGTGATGTCTAGTGAGGACCTGCCTTGCAACAGGCCTACAACGGGCCTCTCTCAGCCTATTGCGGACAGTCTGAGCTGGGAAGGGATTGTGCATTCCTGGTGTAACTCGGGCAATTGTAGTTGCCATCTTGTACCTGTCCCGCAGGTGTGATGTTCAGATGTACCAATCCTGTGCAGGTGTTGTTACACGTGGTCTGCCACTGCGAGGACCATCAGCTGTCCTTTCTGTCTCCCTGTAGCGCTGTCTTAGGCATCTCACAGTACGGACATTGCAATTGATTGCCCTGGCCACATCTGCAGTCCTCATGCCTCCTTGCAGCATGCCTAACAGGCTGACCACACTGCTCGTGTCGCGTGCGTGAGCATTGCAAAATAAATTTAGAAATCCATGTTTTTCAATTATTCCAACCACACTGCTCGGGTGCGCCAACGAGCGTCTGCGTTGCCAAGGGCTAAAATAGAAATCAGTTCTATTTCTGACGCAGATCGCGCTGCAAGTCCTGCCTCTCCCATCTCCTCATTGGTTTATAGAAGCAGGTACCCATCTCTTCATTGGTTATACCCACGTGGGTGACTGAAAGACGAACGAGGTCAGTGACGGTAATGCAGCTAATTTATGAAAGTTGCCAATCGCAATATAAAGTTAAGGCCTGGAAGGAAGAGATGACTAGAAACGATTTGGTTGACCGTTTTATGTGTGGATTAATTGTCGGAGTAGAGGACCTTGTACATTACAGGTAAAATAACAACTCAATGTTTATATCCCAGGACAAATTAGCTAGCAACAGCAAAAGCTAGCTAAATTAGACAAATTGGTATATATATACTAATTAATATACTAATATACTATACTAACAATTTGATACCACAAAATTGGGGAGAAAAGGAAAAAATAAATAAAGAAATATATATATATATATATATATATATATATATAAATATATATATATATATATATATTATATTTATATATATATATATATATATATTGTATATATATATATTATATTTATATATATATATATATTATATATATTTATATATATATATATATTATATATATTTATATATATATATATATATTATATTTATATATATATATATATATATTATATTTATATATATATATATTATATTTATATATATATATATATATATATATATATATATATATATATATATATATATATATATATATATATATATATATATATATATATATATATATATATATATTATATTATATATTTATATATATATAAATATTTATTTTTTTATTTTTTATTTTTTTCCTTTTCTCCCCAATTTTGTGGTATCAAATTCAGGTCAGGTTCAGTCAGGTTCTTCCTTGGGAGCAATTTCCAAATGCCTGAAGGTACCACGTTCATCTGAACAAACAATAGTACGCAAGTATAAACACCATGGGACCACACAGCCGTCATACCGCTCAGGAAGGAGATGCATTCCGTCTCCTAGAGATTAACATACTTTGGTGCGTAAAGTGCAACTCAATCCCAGAGCAACAGCAAAGGACCTTGTGAAGATGCTGGAGGAAGCAGGTACAAGGTATATATATCCACAGTAAAACGAGTCCTATATCTCGACATAACCTGAAAGGCCGCTCAGCAAGGAAGAAGCCACTGCTCCAAACCACCATAAAAAAGCCAGACTATGGTTTGCAACTGCACATGGGGACAAAGATCGTACTTTTTGGAGAAATGTCCTCTGGTCTGATGAAACAAAAATAGAACTGTTTGTCCATAATGCCCATCGTTATGTTTGGAGGAAAAAGGGGGAGGCTTGCAACCCGAAGAACACCATCCCAACTGTGAAGCACGGGAGTGGCAGCATCATGTCATGTGGGTGCTTTGCTGCAGGAGGGACTGGTGCACTTCACAAAATAGATGGCACGATGAAGAATGAAAATTATGTGGAAATATTGAAACAACATCTCAAGATGTCAGTCAGGAAGTTAAAGATTGGTCGCAAATGGGTCTTCCAAAATGGACAATGACCCCAAGCATACTTCCAAAGTTGTGGGAAAATGGCTTCAGGACAACAAAGTCAAGGTATTGGAGTGGCCATCGCAGGACAACAAATCCCTGACCTCAAAAATCTGTGGGCAGAACTGAAAAAGCGTGGGTGAGCAAGGAGGCCTACATACCTGACTCAGTTACACCAGCTCTGTCAGGAGGAATGGGCAAGAATTCACCCAGCTTATTGTGGGAAGCTTGTGGAAGGCTACCCAAAATGTTTGACCCAAGTTAAACAATTTTAAAGGCAATGCTACCAAATACTAATTGACTGTATGTAAACTTCTGACCCACTGGGAATTCTGACAATAAAATGGTGATCCTAACTGACCTAAAACAGGGAATTTTTACTAGGATTAAATGTCAGGAATTGTGAAAAACTGAGTTTAAATGTATTTGGTTAAGGTCATTAGTTTTGTATTTGTGATCAGTAGTTGTGTGGTCAGTAGTTGCGGTTGATAGCTGTGGTCCGTCGTTTTGGTAAGTAGGTGTGTGGTTCAGTAGTTGTGTGGTTGTGGTCAGTAGTTGTGTGGTCAGTAATTGTGGTGATTAGATGTGGGGTCAGTGGTAGTGTGTTTGTGGTCAGTAGATGTGGTCAGTAGTTGTGTGGTTGTGGTAAGTAGTTTATTGTTCAGTTTTGTGGCCAGTAGTAATTGTGTGGTCAGTAGTTGTGTGGTTGTGGTCAGTAGTTGTGTGGTTGTGGTAAGTAGTTTTGGTTAATAGTTTTGTGGTTCAGTAGTTGTGTGGTCAGTGGTTTTGGTCAGTAGTTGTGTGGAAGTGGTCAGTAGTAGTTGTGTGGTTGTGGTCGGTAGTAGTTGTGTGGTCAGTAGTTGTGGTTGTGGTCAGTGGTTGTGTGGTCAGTAGTTGTGGTGATTAGATGTTTGGTCAGTAGTAGTGTGTTTGTGGTCAGTAGTTGTGTGGAAGTGGTCAGTAGTAGTTGTGTGGTCAGTAGTTGTGTGGAAGTGGTCGGTAGTAGTTGTGTGGTCAGTAGTAGTTTGGAAGTGGTCAGTAGTAGTTGTGTGGTCAGTAGTAGTGTGGAAGTGGTCAGTAGTAGTTGTGTGGTCAGTAGTTGTGTGGAAGTGGTCAGTAGTAGTTGTGTGGTCAGTAGTTGTGTGGAAGTGGTCGGTAGTAGTGTGGTCAGTAGTTGTATGGTTGTGGTCAGTGGTTGTGTGGTCAGTAGTTGTGGTGATTAGATGTGTGGTCAGTAGTAGTATGTTTGTGGTCAGTAGTAGTGTGTTTGTGGTCAGTAGTTGTGTGGTTGTGGTCAGTAGTTGTGTGGTTGTGGTCAGTGGTTGTGGTCAGTAGTTGTGTGTTTGTGGTCAGTAGTTGTGTGTTTGTGGTTACTAGTTGTGTGGTTGTGGTCACTAGTTGTGTGGTTGTGGTCACTAGTTGTGTGGTTGTGGTCACTAGTTGTGTGGTTGTGGTTAGTAGTTGTGTGGTCAGTGGTTTTGGTCAGGAGTTGTGTGGTTGTGGTCAGTAGTTGTTGGGTCAGGAGAGGTTGTGAGAGGTTATTTATTAGATTAAAGAGGTTATTTATTAAATAGATATATATAATTATTGCTAGTTATCAGTAGGTCTACATACAAACCTATTCTACATAGTTCTTCAACTAACACAAAAATAATTTTTAAAGAGCTGTCATCACTAGATGCACCATCATATTTCTCTCCCCAAATAATAACCTAAAACGTTCTAATCATTACATCATCATTCAACTAAAATCAAACTTAATTTACACTGAATGCTTTACAAAAGTGTATCGTGTATCTATTTATCTGAAACCCACAGCATGAATATGATTCAGTTGCTTTGCTTTCCTACAGGTGTTGTCCACATCGTGCCCTTTATTGCCATCTTCTGATAGAAGATCACTTTGTCTTTCTTCTTTCAATTGTTTAGACATTTTTGTGATCTAACTGCCCCACAAATCAAAGTTAGAACGTTTGAGAAAGTAGTCTATCAAAGTAATCAGACCAATTATTTTACTGAATTTAACTTTGACTATATTAAACTGCTTTGCTTTAAATATTAAGGTAAAACTTTTTAAACTCCATAACGTAAAATGTTATAGAGGACTAAAGTACTGATGACGTTCTTGAAAACTTGACATCTGACATGCAAAACATTTTAGAACTGTATCAGTGGACTAATGGGGGAACAATACAAACATTTTAGAACTGTATCAGTGGACTAATGGGGGGGGAAATACAAAACATTTTAGAACTGTATCAGTGGACTAATGGGGGGAAAATACAAAACATTTTAGAACTGTATCAGTGGACTAATGGGGGAAAATACAAACATTTTAGAACTGTATCAGTGGACTAATGGGGGGAAAATACAAACCTTTTAGAACTGTATCAGTGGACTAATGGGGGGACAATACAAACATTTTAGAACTGTATCAGTGGACTAATGGGGGAAATACAAACATTTTAGAACTGTATCAGTGGACTAATGGGGGAAAATACAAACATTTTAGAACTGTGTCAGTGGACTAATGGGGGGAAAATACAAACATTTTAGAACTGTATCAGTGGACTAATGGGGGGAAAATACAAACATTTTAGAACTGTATCAGTCGACTAATGGGGGGAAAATACAAACATTTTAGAACTGTATCTGTCGACTAATGGGGGGGAAAATACAAACATTTTAGAACTGTATCTGTGGACTAATGGGGGAAAATACAAACATTTTAGAACTGTATCAGTGGACTAATGGGGGAAAAATACAAGCATTTTAGAACTGTATCAGTGGACTAATGGGGGGGAAAATACAAACATTTTAGAACTGTATCAGTGGACTAATGGGTGGAAATACAAACATTTTAGAACTGTATCAGTGGACGAATGGAGGGAAAATACAAACCTTTTAGAACTGTATCAGTGGACTAATGGGGGGAAAATACAAACATTTTAGAACTGTATCAGTGGACTAATGAGGGAAAATACAAACATTTTAGAACTGTATCAGTGGACTAATGGGGGAAAATACAAACATTTTAGAACTGTATCAGTGGACTAATGGGGGAAAATACAAACATTTTAGAACTGTATCAGTGGACTAATGGGGGGAAAATACAAACATTTTAGAACTGTGTCAGTGGACTAATGGGGGGAAAATACAAACATTTTAGAACTGTATCAGTGGACTAATGGGGGAAAATACAAACATTTTAGAACTATCAGTGGACTAATGGGGGACAATACAAACATTTTAGAACTGTATCAGTGGACTAATGGGGGAAAATACAAACATTTTAGAACTGTATCAGTGGACTAATGGGGGAAAATACAAACATTTTAGAACTGTATCTGTGGACTAATGGGGGAAAATACAAACATTTTAGAACTGTATCAGTGGACTAATGGGGGAAAATACAAAACATTTTAGAACTGTATCAGTGGACTAATGGGGGAAAATACAAACATTTTAGAACTATCAGTGGACTAATGGGGGACAATACAAACATTTTAGAACTGTATCAGTGGACTAATGGGGGAAAATACAAACATTTTAGAACTGTATCAGTGGACTAATGGGGGAAAATACAAACATTTTAGAACTGTATCTGTGGACTAATGGGGGAAAATACAAACATTTTAGAACTGTATCAGTGGACTAATGGGGGAAAATACAAACATTTTTTTGAGTGTGAAAATGGATCTTGTTCATGAAAGATTAAATGCATGAAGTTTTTTGCAACATTCTGGTTTTGATCAGCTGATGCCCACTAGATGTGGTTCACACTTGACTAATCTTAAAAATGGCACAACTACCAATCTCTATTTCTTTTCACCGAAAAGGATGGTCCAAAGTGGTTATGGTAAATTCACCTCAAATATGATCATTTATATAATTATAAATTAGAACACACACGCAATGCATTTAATATACTCATAGCATCATCTGAACTTTTTCATTGCTGGCGCGAGCTTGCTGGCAAGTTACAGTACTTGTCTATGTCATGTAGCAAGTCAAAACAATATTTATCACGTCTCAACCTACTGTCTATGATATCAGCATATTGTACAAAATAACGTTTTGCGTGTATACTTTTAGCCATTTCTAATTAGCTAGCTAGCCACTCAATACTGTTGCATCTTTTCTGGCCTCCCTGTAGTGGCCATTCAAACTGTAGCCATCAATGGCATTCATGTTTCAGATATATTGAACCACTCGAACTCAGCTACCCTTTCCCCCTGAATGTGACACCGTTTTAATGAATCTGATCTGTCATGCTGTATTTGCATGACAACCTCAACTGGACACCTCTCCCCCACTTGTCTCCGGAGTGGCGCAGCGGTCTAAGGCACTGCATCGCAGTGCTAGAGGCGTTACTACAGACCTGGGGACGATCCCGGGCTGTATCACAACCGGCCGCGATTGGGAGTCCCATAGGGCGGCGCACAATTGGCCCAGCGTCGTTCGGGTTTGGCCGGGGGAGGCCGTCATTGTAAATAAGAATTTGTTCTTAACTGACTTGCTTGGTTAAATGAAGGTTAAATAAAAGATCTTACCCCCTTCTTTCTCCCTCTCAACCCCTTCTCATTCGTCTCTCCCCCAGGCCTCCGCAACTAACATGAAGGGTCCTTCTATGACCTCCCAGTCTGGAAACAGCAGTGTGTCTGTGGTCAACGTGAACGACTCTCCTGCTGCCTGTCAGGCCGCAGCTAAGCAAGCCCTGCGTAAGCAGCTGGAGAAGACCCTTCTGGAGATCCCTCCTCCCAAACTTCCCACCCCAGAGCTAAACTTCCTGCCCTCGGCAGCCAACAACGAGTTCATCTACCTGGTGGGCCTGGAGGATGTGGTGCAGAACTTGCTGGACTCCATGATGAGAGGTACTATACATATTATGCTTGTGTAAACACTATATAACACTATGCTATCAGAGGTGAAAACACTACATACAGTATTCCATCATATTACATACAATTAATTTACACAATAATATCACTTCCTTACTCACCCCTCCCCCTGCTGCGCTATCCTTTTTGTGTTCTCCAGCTAAAACAGGGAAGCCCCCGGTCAAGCCCTCCATCAAAGAGCCCTTCACCTGCACCCAGTGCAGCACCGATTTTACCTGCCGTTGGAGGCAAGACAAGGCCAAGGGCGGGACCATCCTCTGTGCGGATTGCATGTCCTCCAATCAGAATAAGGCCCTGAAGGCCGAGCACACCAATCGGCTGAAGGCTGCGTTTGTCAAGGCCCTGCAGCAGGAACAGGAGATAGAGCAGCAGATCCTCCAGCAGGCTGCCACCCCCGTCTCTCACACCCCCTCCTCCTCTTTCTCCTCCTCATCCACCTCTCCGTCGGTGAAGGCGGAGCATCTAGTGTCCCAGCAACTGAAACAGGCCCAGGCCCAGGCTAGGGCCTCCTCTCTGCATCACCATCACCAACAGCACAACAGAGGACAGAGCATTGCACGCCACCACTCAACCAACATCAAACAGGTAGGGGTGACACACTACTCCGCAGTTCCCTGAAACTGTCACATCATCACCTGTGCCACTCCAGGCCCTGTCACATTCAATTACTACAGGCCCTGTCACATTCAATTACTACAGGCCCTGTCACATTCAATTACTACAGGCCCTGTCACATTCAATTACTACAGGTCCTGTCACATTCAATGAGTACAGGTCCTGTCACATTCAATGACTACAGGTCCTGTCACATTCAATTACTACAGGTCCTGTCACATTCAATGACTACAGGTCCTGTCACATTCAATGACTACAGGTCCTGTCACATTCAATGACTACAGGTCCTGTCACATTCAATTACTACAGGTCCTGTCACATTCAATGACTACAGGTCCTGTCACATTCAATGACTACAGGTCCTGTCACATTCAATGACTACAGGTCCTGTCACATTCAATGACTACAGGTCCTGTCACATTCAATGACTACAGGTCCTGTCACATTCAATGACTACAGGTCCTGTCACATTCAATGACTACAGGTCCTGTCACATTCCATTAGATATAGATGGTATTGGTGGTATATTATATATGGTATATTATAATATTCACTTACATATGGTTCCCTTTTTAATATTTTGAACAACTACAATACAACATCAATACAAATGGCTGCTCCCATCAGTGGGTGTTCTGATCAGTGGTTACGCTCGCCCCCACCCGGCCTGAGATGCTTTTCCAAGGGCGGGAAGGACCAAGGCCCGCCGACGCCCGGGCAGGCATGGAAGCAAGTGCACCCATAACCACCAGGACCAGCACACCCTTTGCTCACAGCGTGAAACGAAAACACAAAACACACAACTCAACGCACCCCCACCCTCAACCCTGATTAGAGGACCTCAAACCTTTCCACTGTGCATGTGTGTATGTATTTATCCCATCACTCATTCATTCCAACATGCAGCCACAGATCACCCCATCTTTCCCATTAGATCAGCATTGTATCATTTCCTGTTGCAGTACATCCCTACATTCTACCATGGTGTCTCACTAGGGACTTGAACCTCCCCATCTGCAACAGCCCAATGGTTCCCTTGGCTTGTGTTGTATGTTCTTGTCACTCAATCTTCTTTTTCCTTCTCCCCCCCTCCCTTCCACCTCAGGGCCAGCTCTCCCGTGGCGGTGTCCCGTCTGTGGGGGTGAGGGGCGCGTCCCACTCTTTCTCCTCCTCTCAGCTGCAGAGTGCAGTGGCCGCTGCAGGCTTGGTCAGCCGGCCAGGTAAGCATGCCCATGTGCGCTCGGCTGCCCAGGGTTCAAAGGGCAGCTCCAGTGGGAACAGCAGCAGTGGTAGCGCCCAAGCCACTGCATGGAGGAAGCAGAACAACATCAACACAGGTAGACTAATACCGTCTCGGACTCCAACCCACCACCACACCTCACTGCCCCCCCCTCCCCCCCAACCTCTATCTCTACACCCTGAACTTTTGTCCTGTCCAAAAAATATCCCCTAGCCCCTTTTACTAGTCACCCCCACCGTGGTGTTTGCAGGTCTCAATGAAAACAAGTACAAGCATTTAAGCAATATGGCTGGGGCTCCTTTTCGCCCATCAGAGGGTTAGATGGATCAGGCCAGGGATTGTTTTTTGACTAGGCATCTGACTGCTCTTTGTGTCCCCAATGCTCTGTTTCCTTCTCTCTGCTTCAGTCCCTCTGGTGGCTGGCATTCTCCTTTGACTCCCTGGCTAGCTCACCTCCCCAATAGTAGAGTTGGTCCATGATTTCCCTGCTATGATATCAATGTTATGTGTGTGTGTTTTATTCTGCTCAGTGCACCCTCCCACTCAGAGACTGACCCCTCTCCCCTCTTTCTCTCCAGGTGTGACCATGGCCTATGTGAACCCCAGCCTGTCAGTCCATAAGACCTCGTCCACAGTGGACGCCCGCCAGAGAGAGTACCTCCTGGACATGATCCCCTCGCGCTCCATCTCCCAGACAGCTAACACCTGGAAATAATCATCTCATTATCAATAACCTTTTACCAATAGCTACTGTTGTCAACGCAAACAATGCAATTTACAGTTAAGGAAACGCAGTCTTCAAACTTTTGAGGAGAAGCATTCTCCTTTCTTTTTTTTTTTGTTGCAGTGTTTTTGTTTCTCTTATGTTATTTTTCATGTCTATTGTTTGTTCTGAAGTTCACCGATGTTTGGTCAGTGTGCATAATCAGCGATTTACTCCGAAGGAAAGAAATACACGTGCCTAAAGGGCTTCCTTCCATTTGTTCGTCAGCCATGATGTCTGCGAGTTCATGATGGTTTGAGAATGCTGCTTTTCTGTGCATTGATATCCGACCATGAAAAGGATGTATGGAGCTTTGCCTATTGGACGGAACAATGAGCTGATTGCCCTTTTGTCATCACAGACTCAGCCATGGGATGCAGACAAACTGTCGAGGTGTGTTCAAGATTAAATGACTGACTAGTTGAACTGTTTGCCTTATATTCAAGAGTACCCCCAAAAAATATAAAAGACAAAAAATATGATCAATAAACTGAAAAGTTAGCTTTTTACAACCAAATCTCTATTTTTCATGTAAATTGCATGTTATAGAAGGGTCCACACACTTTCTGCGATTTCCCTTCAAAAAGAAATGTACTTACCTGAACCAACAATTCACTTCCTCATGTTCATTGTCCAGTACGGGGGCTCTGAAAAAACATGAACAAATGCTCCAAAAACACCTAAATACAGAAACGCTCTCAGTATAGTGACGCAGGTCTTTAGATGTTGTACACATGCAATTGTGTCATTCCAAACTTCATCCGCAACGTTATATTCCATTTTGTACAACATCTAAAGACCTGAATCACAATAGAGCATTTCAGTCTCTAAAAGGGTGTTTTTAGAGCATTTGTTCATGTCTTTTCAGAGCCCCCCGTATGGCACAACGAGGGTGAATGGCTGTTTGGGGTAAGTTTCTCAAAAACAAGTGAAACTGGGAAAAAAAAGTGTCTAGACCTTTCGAAAACATGCTATTTGCTTATAGAAAAGGAAAATTCTCTTTTTAAAGAAACTGAGCCGTGATGATTTCAGTGTATAAACTCAAACGGTTGACTTAGATATGTTGGGGTATTTACAGTAAGTTATTGGTTATTTTTTGGGACTGATGTATAAATGAACAATTCCTGTTTTGGTGTTATGGTTTTAAAAACTGAACAATTAATACTCGCCTCATACACATGTATGTTATTCAGCTATTTACAGTTTGACAGAGCCTCTCCTTTCATATGTTTCGCATACGCAGAACAAGTAGAGATGATCTCTTTATTATATTGTCTGTAGCCTCTGCTTTGGTTTTACATCATTTAATTCCCGAGTTGCCCCTTCATATGTGTAATAACATGTCTGTAAAGAGAACTAGTGGCATAATAAAGACTGTCTGAATTACATGCAAACAAAGTTTCAGTGGAAGACAATACTCTAGACTCACAGGAGTCGTATCCCAGATCATTTTACAAAATTATCTCATCTGGTGATAAGAAAAAAAGTTAACATTGCAGGTATTGTCACCTGCTCAGGTACATTTCAGGTTTTTGGATTCCATGTCATGAAGCTTGGTTAGGTACGGCAACTTTTTGGTGAAGTTTGAGGATGTACAAAAGACCTTAGGAGAGAATAAACATGTCTTATATTGAAATCACTCATTGATTGTGTATGCTTGGCATCAGGACCAATAACTTGTATCTCAGACAGGCCTGTGGTGAGGAAATTGGGTTTACTACAGTGCTTCTGTAGGCTCATTTTACTTCCTCAACTACAGTCTCATACTCGCTTTTCAGTTTTGTTCTCTTCTACTGTAATTCTCTTCTGTAAAAGTTCCATAGGCCTGCTATGTGGTTTATAAATGAATTAACATCTGTGTTTGGGTTTCTGTCTACTGCTGTCAAAATTGTTTAGGAAATCATTTTCAGTGCTAGTTCAGATGCCATCACTGAGAAATATGAAAAACGTGACACCTAGCGCAAGAACTGAAGTTGGACCACAGAACCACTACGCAACACTGATCGCCTGCAACCACCCCGTTTCTTAGGGTAGCTTGGGCTCTTCACTGTCAAGCGTAACCCCCCATCCCCCCCCCATCCCTTCATGGAAACTGATTGTCCAATTTGTTTGGTTTAATGTTTCCCAGCTCCAAGAAGTACCAATAAAAATACAAAGTCATTTGAACTCTTTCATTTGGTGGGAATGTGTCATTAAATTGTTGCTTCTGCCAGTCATAGTATTATTTTTCAGGACTTGATTTTCTATTACACTTTTGCTTGGTCCGGGGGCGAAAGAGCCCATTCTCCCGTGGTGGTTGTCGCGCTAGACAAGAAGTCGATTAATATGGTATCACGCTCAGATGACCGAAAGTGACTTTTCGTAGCAGGTTAGGATCGCATTTTACCTAACCCTAAACGTTTTCCTAATGTAACCTTATTCTCCTAACCTGCTGCACAAAATATCCTAACTCCTCAATTACACAGACAGGGAATTTGCGTTTTGGTACACCAAAAGTAGATACATTTCCAGAGGCAGTGTGTTCTCGAACATATGCATAACGTGTATGTGTTGAAGGCTTGGCAGAAAGGGTAGCAGAAGGAGAATGTGGTTGCGCACATATCCAGATGATGCGATTGGACACTCGGTGTGATCGAGGCGTTATTGTGCAAATTGGCACGCAAGCATCATCTGGATATGTGTGCAAAATAAATTCAACATTCACCTTCTGATACCATTTCTGTCAAGCAGTTTGCATACAATATGATGTATACATTCGGTAAATGCAACGCCACCCAGAACAGATCGCACTGCAACTGCCTCTGCAACGCAATATTGAAAGGCACTTCTGGTGTTCCAAAACGCAAAACATTGTGTGGGATCGAGGAGTAACCTCCTACGAAAAGTCACTTCCGGCCGTAGCTGTATACCACCTTGTCAAAACCGTCACGCTCCGGTCTGTTTTGGAGAAGGGAAGGAGTGGAAGATGGCGGCGTCCAAGGTGAAGCAGGACATGCCTCCTCCTGGAGGTTATGGCCCTGTCGACTATAAGAGAAATCTCCCGAAACGGGGACTTTCTGGTCAGTATACTAGTTACAGTTGTAATGGCCGAAGTTCTGAGGAGATCATTTTACAGTCAAACAATTACGCCAATGCTAGTGGCTAACAAGTTCAATATTTTAGCTAGCTAGTGATATTAGCTATTTATTCTACCATGAAATAGTTGTTACCATGTTTATTATCCCACTATTGTACTTTATAAATATGGAAACCGATGTAGCGACGTGTAGTTGCTACCAACTATAGTTTGTTGGTTCAGCTTGCTAGCTTAGCTGGCAAACTAATCAGTTGCCTAGCTTCATGGTGAAGTCCAATCAGTTGCCTAGCTTCATGGTGAAGTCTAATCAGTTGCCTAGCTTCATGGTGAAGTCTAATCAGTTGCCTAGCTTCATGGTGAAGTCTAATCAGTTGCCTAGCTTCATGGTGAAGTCTAATCAGTTGCCTAGCTTCATGGTGAAGTCTAATCAGTGAAACATCATGTACATTCCCCCTTGTCAGTTGTTTGAAAATTAAGGCTGTGGTGTCTTTATTGGAACGTATGCCATGCATGGCGCAGTAATGTAAACAATAAACAGATCAGTCCAAGTTCAATTTAACAGATCTAACTACAAAACAGTAGTAGCTAGGTTTCCATCCAATTGGCCAAAGATTTTCATTGGAATATTCAAAACTCACCATAAAAACAATGTGCATTTTCCCACCAGAGATACGTTTCCATCAAATTGACTTGTGGCGGATAAAAATATTTGCTTGATGAAGTAGTGCACATAAACAAACAGTTTGCGGATAAATTCACATGTACCGAATAAAACAATAGAAGTTAAATGAGTTTCCATCGAATTTGAAATAGTGAGTGTGCCCACTGGTATATTGGCATATGCCAACAGCTCGCAGATACAGTGCAGGTAGGATAGTCTACACCACGTGTTCCCAAACTTTTTCACTCAGGCCCCCCTTCCAGCATTGGGGAACATCTTGTGCCCCATCCGTCTATTTCTATGAGCACAAACACTGTTCATGACAGTTTGCCTAATTTAAGTTTGTGACAAAACTACTTAGTATAGCGTAGAGAATCATTGTACAATATAAACCAATGTGAAATATGTGTTCCATAACCAAAAATATTAGATTTTCGTCTGTTTGAAGCTGGTGTACAAAACTAAGTAAAAAATGAATCTCAAGCATGGAAATGGCACACAAAATATATCTACAACTTCTTAAACTTGCTTTCAATGCCAGTAACATCTATAACACAGATTTCTATGTGAATTTGGTCAGGTGACCCAAAAAGTAACATATTGCAGCTTTAAAGCTAAGTGTCTTCAATTCTACACATTTTGCCATGTCTAATGTGTATTCATGTGATATTTGAGGGATTCAAACATTACAACAAAAGGCCTATTCACATTTTTTTTTTTTTTATCAGATATGTACTTTACTTGCATAAAGGTTGGATGGAAACCTGATTAGTAACTTGCATTAGTGGTCAAATTGGTTGTTGTGATTCTTATCTTGCTGAAATAAATGGCTGACAATTAATATACATTCTTATTTTCAGGGTATAGCATGCTCACCATTGGAGTTGGTGTCATGTGTTTCGGTTATTGGAGACTCTTCAAATGGAACAGGGAGAGGAGGTAAGAATTGCCATAATCCAGTTAATGTCACTGATTCATTGCACCAATTCAGATCATTGTGACGTTATTGTTGGTCAATGTTCTGCTGGTGTGTTGTAGGCGGTTGCAGATTGAGGAGCTGGAAGCGAGGATAGCTCTTCTGCCTTTGCTGCAAGCAGAGCAGGACCGGAGGTAAGGGAGAGAGAGTCAAAGGCTACTTCAACAGGGGTATAGGTGATGTGCCAATGAACAGTGTTGGGGGTAACGCATAATCAGATTACTTTTATGAGTAAGGGAGTGAAGTAAAGCATTCTTTTTCCTAATTAGGTAATATTATTAGTCTGTACAGCTGTTTGGCTTACAGTACATATGACTAATTAAGCAGCTGATATGATAGTGCAGCACTTGTAGACTAGCACAGGAAAGCAGCGCCACGGATGAAAGGAGAAACTAGTGATCAAACCTAAGTTAGTAAGTAGCCTATCTTTTACGACTCGGGGAAACCATGCAGTTTAGGCTACCGATGAAATAAGTTATGATGAACTTCATAGGGTGGTGAAAGTGCAAGGTCATTCCAATAAATATCAAGGGTTTTATTCTGGTGACATGATGGTCGATGCTTGACTACCGTTTGGGAAAAATATAAATATATTTAATACATAGTGGCTTGCGAAAGTATTTACCCCCTTGGCATTTTCCCTATTTTATTGCCCTACAACCTGGAATTAAAATTGATTTTTGGGGGGTTTGTGTCATTTGATTTTCACAACATGCCTACCACTTTGAAGATGCAAAGTATGTTTTATTGTGAAACAAACAAGACCAGAACTTGAGCATGCATAACTATTCACCCCCCCAAAGTCAATACTTTGTAGAGCCACCTTTTGCAGCAATTACAGCTGCAAGTCTCTTGGGGTATGTCTCTATAAGCTTGGCACATGTAGCCACTGGGCTTTTTACCCAAATGTTTCCCCTTAAACCACTCGAGTGTTGCTTCAGCAGAATGCTTAGGGTCATTGCCCTGCTGGAAGGTGAAACTCTGTCCCAGTCTCAAATCTCTTGAAGACTGAAACAGGTTTCCCTCAAGAATTTCCCTATATTTAGTGCCATCCATCATTCCTTCCATTCTGACCAGTTTCAAGTTTTTTTTTTTTTTTTTTCCACTTCACCAATTTGGACTATTTTGTGTTTGTCCATTACATGAAATCCAAATAAAAATACATTTAAATTACAGGTTGTAATGCAACAAAATAGGAAAAACGCCAAGGGGGATGAATACTTTTGCAAGGCACTGTAATAATCTTATCATGTAGACTAGCCTACCTGCACATATCTGCACTGTATCGTGCTATTGGCTAGCGCAAACATGCCAAGACCAGACTAGGCACATGTACTATTTACGTGTTTGTGGCAAAATTATCAGTACAGAAAAATACGAGGGAAGCACATTGAACTTTTTATTCGTTACATAAAAAATGTAAGCAGAAAAAGTACACATTTTCTGTGGATGACATCATGCAACTACATTTTTTTTTATCCGCAATAAGTCAGTTTAATGGAAACAACACTTGGGAAAATGTGAATATTTTCTTCATGTAGAACATGAACATATGTCGTCAATTGGATAGAAACCTAGTTACTGGATTATCTGTTTTAGGAGCTCTAAATTTAGCTGATGATTTTTTTCTCTCTCTAGGCAACTACGGATGCTGAGGGAGAATCTGGAGGAGGAAGCAGTTGTAATGAAAGGTGTCCCCGGCTGGAAGGTAAAGAGAAGCTTGATTCTATTTCAGTCTAGACACACACATCTGTTTTATTTGTCAATTGTCATGAAGCGGGAAATGGTAGTTCTAAATGTTCTAGAATATGCACTAAAATGAAAGCAAGAAAATGTAATAACCCTGCAATGCTGCTTATTCTACGGTGAGGATGAATACTAAGCTCCTATTTGTTTCCGTCTAGGTAGGCGAGAATGTCTTCCACACAGACCGCTGGGTGGCCCCCCTCACAGAGGAGCTGTTTAACCTTCGACCCCGTGAAGAGCTTCTCCACAAGCGCTTTGGCTTCCTGTGGTACGTGTAGCCGCACCCCAGTCCAACTGTGTACACCTCAGCTACCATACCAGCCACAGCCAGTACCCTTTTGACAGGAGTCCACAACTCCACACAGCTTGTAAATGTTCTATATTAAAGTCATCTTTTCTGTACCCCATACTGATTCTCTGTCGGTTTTGTTTATTTTAATTACTGAAGGAATATTACAGGATTACCAGGATCTTGAATGTATTCTATAGCCAGGCCTACATGGTTGTCATCGAGTTCCTGCTTCTTTTTCCCTCCAGGTTAGTGAAAGTGTGTAGTCTACCCAACGTAAGCACCTATTCAAATCACAAGCCTGAATTCTTCCCTTATGCAATAGAATAACATGTTGTCAATGCAATGTGGATTTCCTTTATTAACAATGGCTGTCTGTGCAGCCCCGAACACAGTCTTCCAGCCCTAATGGACGGAGTGATTCTGTTGAGCGTTGCCAAACAGGCTACTCTTCAGACTCCTTTGAGCCTTGTTGGGGAATTTCAACCAAATAAAGTTGTTTTCCTTTTAGCCTGCTATTCAGTGAGATGCAGTCATGTTAAATTGCTCTTCATTGTGCTGGCACCTGTTACAACAGGAAACCTGACTGCAGCGGTCAGTGGAGGCAAGGACCATCACCAAGCTTATTCAGGATTGCTCTATATTATAGAATGCCTAGCCGCATGATAGAAATGTGTTGTGTAGAACAGACATGCCTCTGTCATGTGGAGAACTGTGTCTGCCAACTACACATTACTATTTGCAACCAAAATCCAGTCCAAACAGGCCAACATATCTGATCTTAAGTCAGTTGTGCATGTTATTTATTGTTTTGTTATGGTTAAGATTGGGGCAAGAGGTAGGGAACTGGTCTATCTTCCCAATATAAAAGTCAACTGGCAGACAAATAAAAATAGCATAAATAGGAAAGTATATCAGTTTAATTTGAGGACCAGGATGTTGACAGCTGCGGAGGGGGAGGTTTTTCGGGCGGTAGAGGGGCAGCTCTCGGGGAACGGTGGGGGAATCTTGAATGGTTGGCCTAGCGGTTGGGAGCTTGGGCCGGTGGCTGATAGGTCGCTGGTTCGTGTCCCCAATTTGATTTGGCTGGAGATCTGTTGACGTGCCCTAAGGTGGGGCGCTTGACCCTGTTGCTCCTGTGGGTCGCTCTGGATGGGAGTGTCTGCTAGATGACTGAATTTAATGTAAATGTTGTGCGGCTTCACTGCAGGTAGATTGTACGTTTTAAAATACAATAAATGCCCCCCCCCCCCCCAACAAAAAAAAATTGATTGGGGAAAGAAACGCTGATCCTACATCTGCTTCAGTGGTAATGTCCTCAATTATTTTGTCCCATTCAACAAAGGGGGCCAACACTTGTCACTCCACCCAGACTATGTTCAACATTCACACTGAAAGAAAAACTGTGACCGATGAAGAGACTTGCCCTTTCCTTGTTCTTTTCAGCCTCTTGTGGTCTCTGGATGACACCTATCTGCTGTTGGAAACACTGCTTCATTATGTGCAGATGGAGTGAGAGGCCTCAATGCTTTGATTGTTATGTCCAGTTCATCGGTGGGAGCTTGAAAATCGGTTACTAGGTCCCTGCATCTGGCACACACCCACATACCCCTCTCAACTGCTTTGCATTCCAGCGGTGTGTCACCCTTTACTTTAGCTTAGTTAGACTGTTTACTTTGAAATAATCAGATTCACCCACATTGAGTCCTGAAAGGGCATCACTGTGAGTTTGAGAGACGAGACAAACAAAAATACCAATTTGTGGGAGATTCTGAAGATGAACTACAGCTGTTCTGACCTGGAGGAAATGCCCAGAAAGCCTCCCTCAGGTGAGACTGAACACCGTCTCACTCATGTAGCTACTCTTGTTAAGGCATTCTTGTCATTGGATTGTTGTTTCATGTGTAGTGTTTGAGGAAGTTCTCGCTCCTTCCACAATGCTGAAAAAATATTGTTTCCATGTCATGATTAGCTGTTATTCTCTCAAAATTCTCACATTCCTGTTACAAGTATTTATGTAAATATTCTTGTAAAAATTGTGTCAGATTGATGGTATGTTATGAATAATCCCGCTGTGTGACATTTGAGGATTACCGTGGCCCCATAGGGATTAGTAGAGGGGTTGGGAGGTCTTTACCTGCCTTTAGATGTTCTCTTTTAAATCATTTTCTCACAGAATTCCTAACTAATCGTCTAAATCCCAAAAAAGAGAGAATTTAGTGTATCAGATGAAGAAAAAACTCCCTATGGAGGAAGAACCATTTAGAGAAACCAGTTGCAGCAGTCCAGCCCTCCATCCACCATGCCACACTCCCCCTCATTTCCCCTACCCATCACCAGCTTCCAATCTGAGGCAAAGAGGCCGTGCTAGATACCCCCCAGCATCACTCATTCATGATGGATATACACTGAGTATACAAAACATTAAGGACACCTGCTCTTTCCTTGACATAGACTATCCAGGTGAAAGCTATAATCCCTTATTGACGTCACCTGTTAAATCCACTTCAATCTGTAGAGATCAGGGTTCCCCAACTGGCTGCCTGCGGGGGTTTTATTTTGTCCTCATGTTTTCTGAGCTCCCCAAAGGTTTGTTTCTTTCTTTCAATGTAGGATATAAAACAATGAAACACCAGGAATTCAGCTGTTCCCAAGTGTAAATCTGTTCAAGTATTTCCATGTATAAGAGAGATCATATACAAATGTAAGCAAGGTTTGAAATAATGTTTTTGTCCAATTATCTGTTCGGGCTTCTTGCGGTCAATTTACAGTATACAAATTATTTGTAATTATGTTCCGGCCACCCACGGCTGTATCTAGTTGATGGTCCCTGCTGTAGATGAAGGGGAGGAGACACGTTAAAAATCGACCCACGGCTGTATCTAGTTGATGGTCCCTGCTGTAGATGAAGGGGAGGAGACACGTTAAAAATCGACCCACGGCTGTATCTAGTTGATGGTCCCTGCTGTAGATGAAGGGGGGGAGACACGTTAAAAATCGACCCACGGCTGTATCTAGTTGATGGTCCCTGCTGTAGATGAAGGGGAGGAGACACGTTAAAGAAGGATTTTAAAAACTTGAGACATGAATTGTGTATGTGTGTCATTCGGAGGGAGAATGGGTAAGAAAAAATATTTAAGTACCTTTGAACGGGGCATGGTAGTAGGTGCCAGGTGCACCAGTTTGAGTGTGTCAAGAACTGCAACACTGCTGGGTTTTACACGCTCAGCGGTTTCCTGTGTGTATCAAGAATGGTCCACCACCCAAAGGACATCCAGCCAACTTGACACAACTGTGGGAAGCATTGGAGTCGACATAGGCCAGCATCCCTGTGGGACACTTTGTCCATGCCCCAACGAATTGATGCTGTTCTAAGGGCAGAAGGGGGTGGAACTCCAATATTAGGAAATTGTTCCTAATGTTTTGTACACTCATTGTATATGCTGTTCATAGACCTGTGTATTAGAGCAGGATGCACTGAAAGTTCAACGCTTGCTTCCTGATCTCACAGTGGCCATTGATTAGACAGCAGAGGGTGGTGCGTACTGCCCAGTACATCACTGGGGCCAAGCTTCCTGCCATCCAGGACTTCTATACCAGGTGTCAGAGGAAGGCCCTGAGTGCTCTATTCTTGCCCTGCACCGGGACTTTACAGCAGTGTGAGAGAACTGACTTCCCTTTCCTCTCATTTCTCCCCGCAGAGGTAAGGGAACTCCTATGAATCAATGAATGCTAACCAAGATTCAAGCATCTTGCTTTCCCTCAGACACCGAGGCATCCCCATCGCCAGCGTGGACATCCCCTCATGTGACTACAACGTATACACACACTTGGATGAAAGCATCAAGACAGCCTAATCAATAATAAACTGCTTGATATGATATCTACCTGCAGGATTACCAGGGGCTAAAAACCTATCCAAGGTTAGTGTTATTTGATAGGGTTGGACTGACGATGCCGTAATGTGTTCTTTTACTGCCAGTACAGTATAAGATAAGACATATGATATTGTTGGATAATGGTGCTGGAGGGGATGGCTGCCGTTTTAAGGGCTCATAACCAACTGTGCTATTTTGTTTGTTTTTGTTTGTAATTCATTTTGTACATAATGTTGCTGCTACCGTCTCTTATGATCGAAAAGAGATTCTGGGCATCAGAACAGCGATTACTCACCTCTAACAGGACAGAGATTTTTTCTTTAATGAGTCTGACGCGAAGGATATACTGCTTTGTCAAGACAAGGCCCAAATCTACAATTAAGATTATCCAATCAACGGGACATTAAAAACTGTAATATCTTATGTTTCACCGACACGTGTCTGAAAGAAGACACGGATAATAAAAAAAAAAAGAGCTGGCTGGCTTCTCCATGCATCGGCAGGACAGAGAGAGCAGCTACGTCTGGTAAGACGAGGGGTCTATTTGTCAATAACTGCTGGTGTGCGATGTCTAATATCAAAGAAGGCTTGAGGTATTGCTCGCATGAGGTAGAATACTTCATGATAATCTATAGACCATGGGTCCCCAGATCCTCAAAAAGTTTTACAGCTTGTCAATTGAGAGCATCCTGGCCGGTTGCATCACCGCCTGGTATGTTAACTGCTCGGCCTCTGACCATAAGGCAGTGCGTACGGCCCAGTACATCACTGGGGCCAAGCTTCCTGAGATTCAGGACCTATATACTACGTGTCAGGCCCCAAAAATTGACTCGTCACCTGTTCTTTCTGCTACCGCACGGCCAAGTCTAGGACCAAAAGGCTCCTTAACAGCCTCTATGCCCAAGCCATAAGACTCCTGAACAATTATTCAAATGGCCACCTGGACTATTTATAGTGTCATTTTTTCCCCTTCACTTTAGGTTAACTATTTCTTGAACTACATTGTTGGTTAAGGGCTTGTAAGTTAACATTTCACAGTAAGGTCTACACCCGTTTTATTTGATGACCTCTAATTTGTGTGATTTCAGGGTGAGACGAGGCCAATGTCGACTGTATAAACCCGACAGTGCTAATACATGGCACCAAAGAAGTGTGCTGTCAGTTTCGGTGGGCAACATTACCTGGTGGGACTAGTTCTTAATTTGAGCCTGATCCTGTTCATCTCTCAGGAACTCAATTTTCCAGGATCCGGTACCTTTCATGACATGACTTTCAGTTTATGCAACATTGTAGCCTATATAGACCAATGTGTGGCCAGAAGTGCACCTATCACATTCTATTATCTCTCCCTGCTGTGATAGACATGAGCATGCAATTAAAAATTCTCCAGGCATCTAAAATGGTGTAGATTTGTATGAAATCAAAGATGTTCCCCATGTGTGCAACTTCTGCAAGTACCGCTTTACACCAGTACGTAAAAGCAATAAGGCATGCAATGCTCTATGGGATCTCTTTCATGCGTTCCGATTCACCAGGTCACCCCAATTTACAAATTAAAACACTGGGCAGGATACATCTTTCCCTATGATAAATGCTCCAGAGTACTGCAACACAATGTCTGAGCTGGGATAACCAAACATTGCTTGCCATCTTTCAGGGGTTTTAACTGATCAATTCTATGTCTAATTGAAAGACTCAAAACAGAAGTTTGACCCCATCTTCTATTTCCTTAGAGAAATAATTTGATAGATAAGCACTTAATGATTTGCACCTTTATTGAAGATACTTGAATTCACAAATACATCATGTACAAATTCATCACATTAAAACTAGTTGAACACATGCACCAACATGTTGCACAGCCATGAAATGTTGAAACTCAAATTAAAACAAGTGCATTTGTTTCTTCTGTAACATGTCAGTATAGCGAAAAGTGTCACCTAAATGAGGTGCAGCTTGTAGGACCTTAATTGTTGATTCGTTGGATTTTTTTATATTTTAATGTACAAAAGTCTTCGGACTAATGCAGATTTCTGACTCCACTTCTGCGTACACGCACGTCAACGCTTTACACTGGACCTGAGACCGAGGAATGAAAGAAACCAATTACAATCAATGTATTGTCAGAGCATTAGAACAGTAGCGGCTTAATGGACACGCTTAAAGGATCAACGTAATATTTTTTGCATTGAAATAAATTTAAAAAATCTTTAATATCTGCAGTAATATTGTTTCAAAAATGTTGCATTCTAATGAAAAATTGCCTTCTAATTGTGCAGCCCTCTGATTTCTCAACCAAAGCTGGTCTGTCTCCATTTATCAAATTGGAAGGCTGCACCATCCCGCTCTTCAGGCATCTCAAGCAAGCATTCAAAAGATATCACTGCCATTTCCTAGTAACCAAAATCCTACATTAGCCTAATTTCAGTTTGACAAAACAAGCGTAAAGAATCATTGTACCATCTAAATTGCTGCAAAATGCTGTCTCTTTTCAATAACAAAAAAGTTGTATGTTCAGCTATTAGAGAAAAACAGAAGACTAAAAAGAGAGTCTCCAATGAGGTTGTGGTGGAAGGGAAGCATCTGAATTCAGTGGTTACAAGTCACCCTAGTTTCCATTAGGAGACTTCATTTTACACTATGCCCCTTTAAAAAAAAGGCAATGTCACCCGTAGACAATTTCTGCCCTTGAGCGGAAATGCTTTAGGTTCCACCTCCGAAGAATGACACAGGCTACTTATACACTGAGCAATAAAACTCAACGTATACATGACCTTTTTGGCCATGATAAACAGTTGAAATATGCAGGAGGAAAGGGTTTTGCCTTGAGTATTCTTTTGCGAAGGAGGAGCCTAAGCTTCCTTCACACAACGGTTAATTAATTGTTAACGACATTCCCCAGACGAACACAAAATTAAACATTCGCAAGATATCTGCACTACCCAGAAGTAAAGTTAAGGCTGGTTCTGGAGCTGGATTTGTCAATCAGATTAGGGAAAACTTTGCAACAGATGGCAAAGTCAAAGATACTGGTTTCCATCTATTTGTTGATATTTCCAAACGTTTTTCATCTTCCATAGTATATAGATTTGATTTATATTGTGCTTTTCTACCAACTGAGGAAAGCACTTACATAGTAAGGGGGAAACTCACCTCATCCACCACCAATGCACGGCAACCATTGTGCCAGAACGCACACCACAGTTATCAGATGAAGGTGAGTGACGCCAATTAGGAATGAGGGGATGATTAGGTGACAATGGAATGGTGGCAGGTTAGGTATTTAACCCTGGGGTCGTGGCTAACACCCCTACTCTTACATTAAGTGTCATGGGACTTTTAATGACCACAAGGGTCATGACAACTGCTGGCTTGCCGCTGGTAAAAGGTGCAAATACAAGTTAGCAACCCCTATTTTTAATTTGTGCCATGGCTCAGGCAGGAGTTTCACATCGTATGGTAGAATCCTGGCAGGCTTTGGCACAGCCAACCTATGCTGATGGTTCTCACAGGGGAAGTGGAATGAGATGCTATAATGACTGCTCATGCACATCGCAAATTACATGTAACATCCTGAGCACGTCGGACCTGAGATGCCAATACAAATCTAACAGCACAACAAGTTACAAATTCCTTGAATTTTTTTTGCAGATGCCTGTTCATTGTAGGATAGACGTGTGGTTTAGCTGCACCAAAGCCGTGAATCGCATAGTGAAGCAAAACCATTTGTCTTGGGGACACATGGGGAGCAGCAGCATTGTAAAATGCAGTCAAATCATAAATTGTTCATTTTCAGGTCAAAAATAATAGCAGGGCAAAAACATGTTTGCAACCCTTTATTTTAATTTGCTCCATGGCTCAGGCAACCAAGTGTAGGCTATGAAAAAAAATCTGTTTGGATTAGTCAAAGAATTGAAGGCGTTTCTTTCTGATTAATAAACAACGCCATGCTGGTGAGTGGTAATATTCAAATACAACCCAGCCCTGAAAATAAAGACCAAAGTACTAGCACATATCAAATAGTAAAGCACGGCATTGCCAACAGAAAATTATTTTCCGCTCATGGGCCTTTAAAAATCAAGACTTTACAGGAACAAGAGACAAACCTGAAAAATGTAGCTGCAGCAGTAACTGCAACTCCAGCTCACCACCATCTGTCACATGGAGAGTTCAGGACAGGTTAGTCTCCAGAGGGTAAATTCATCCTAACGAGAAGACATTCAAGAGATTAGAACAGAAGCTCACACCAATACTTTAGCAAGCAGTCGTTTCATAACATGTTCATCTACCCAGACTTAACACAATGCTTAGAACCACACTATAAAAACAGGGGGGGGGGGGGGGTTGTTAAAAATCAGGCCTGAAGGAGGGGACAATTGAGCCAGTTGAGGTAATTTCTGAAGGACATGATGCAAAAGTAATTGGACTGAGGCCAGGTGAATGGTAATTTTGCTAAGGCACATTTGAAAAGGGGGGGACAGTTTTCTATGTGGATTTAAGAGTGTAGAGTTGTGAAATTCAGAAGTGGCCAAGGAACATTGGACTGTGGCAATCTTTGCAGCAGAGGGGGACAATGGATAACATATTTCTGGAAATAATGAGAACTCAGTTTGAAGGATGTGAGCAGGAGAGCAAAAGGAGATTACCTCACGTGAACTGGCCTATCGATTCTCCACAAATGAACTAGGCAAGAGAGCAGCTTTCACTTCTGACGAGCACTTGTTGGTAGGCGCAACACTTCATTCTCCAAGGACTTGTAGGCATTTTCTGTAGCTGAGCAATGGAGCATTAACAGGACCACCACCTACTTCCCACTATTAGGCCCCACTTAAGTCATGGAAGATTAGTCAACCCAAGAGGTTGAAATGTACCCCTCAATTGTCATATGCATGTCTTAGCACTGTTTGACAAACTTGTTAAACAAAGTCATACTGAACTGCCAATTTGGAAACTGCCATTGACTACAACTAGAGGATTATATGACCATTTACCAACCACTGCTGTGCCCTGCGGTGGCAAGCCAGCAGAAAATGAGAACAATACTTCAGTGAAATTTTGCTTTGAGGAAACTGGAAAAGTGCATTGACTATACTTTACCAGTACCCCACTCACTGTTAACCACTTAAAGGCAAACACCACACTTGAGTCAGTGGCAACATAAGCCACCAGAGAAGCATCACTTAAGTAGGCCAAAGACTAGACAAATACTGGAACCATGTCACTTCCTATGAATCTCTGTAAAATTTCAAAGTTCTTGTTCTCACTTTTGGGAAGTTTAAACCATAGAAATTAGCTCTAAAGCCCCACATAAGGGAAACAAGCCAACGCTATGAAGATAAACTATTATAATCACTGACAATAAACCAGCCAATTCCCCCATAAGCATGTTCAAGGCACAAGAAAGTATTTTCAACAAATCGTTTTAATAGGCTCCATGAAGCCAAAATTGACAAAATAATCTTCAATGTTGATGATACAAAGAACAGAAAGTACAAAATCGTTCCCAGGTGGAATACTATTGGGCAAGAGCAGTAACATTGATGTTGATCTTTGTGTTCAGTCCATTATAACAAGCACATTTAAAATGCAGGCATTGAGCAGAGCAAAATAACAAAATACCGTGAGCAGACTGAGCATGCTGCAATTTGCAACTTCATGAACAGTTTTACCAGTCTGAAAGGAATTCACTCTTTTTGGAAACTGAACATACAGGACCCTCAGCTATTTTAAGAACCTCAATTGTATAGATAAAGGTTGTCAAAGGAATCATTTTATTTCTCGCTCAGTTTAAAACTTGGCAGGAGGTAGGTCGGACATTGTCGTTTAAAACAAAGGAAAACAGGAAGGTAAACAAGCCTCGTTGGTATCCACAATACTAATATCAAGGATTTAAATGGAGATGTCAGTGCTGATAGGGACAGGGAGTAGAATGTAAAGAACAGTGGGCGTTTATATACAAACAGCCATGTGAAGCAACGTTTTGGTTTTTACAGCACCAACAAGTCAGACATTATGCTTTATCAATTGAACTAAATGCCATAAGAGCAAATTGAGATGCATCCTTTAGAGATCATTAACTTTTTAAACATGGTTTGTAAATTAATGGCCAAAACTCATGGCTAAATTTAAAGACGCTCGAGCTACTTAAACACAGAATAGGACTACAAAAATCAGGTCAACATGTGGACAAATTTCTTGAGGAGCTTTTTAAATACAGCCAGCCAAGGGATGATCTTGAATCAGGGGTGGATTTTTACTCGTGTGCAGCTGAGGACAAGAATTGGGCACACAGGTAAAGACACTGAGTTTAGGAAACAAGTTTCACGAACATTTGAGCTTGATAACATCCCCACGTACCCACTAAACCAGGGTTCTCCAAACAATATTCCTAGAGAGCTACCCCCTGTAGGATCACTCCAACCACTTGTAACTAACCCGATTCAGCCAGCTAAGTATTAGAATCAGGTGTGCTAGATTAGGGTTGGAGCAGAACTAGATCTCATCCTAAACTATTCAGCCGCAACCTAGTAAAAGGTTCAAGTCCAGAACCTTGGAATGAGGAAGTGGCCTAACGCAGGCTAGGCCTATGAAGAAACAAATACATTAGCACATACCTTAACTGTCGTAGCTGTCTCTATAGGAACCCCCAGAGCGGTCCCCATAGCCTCCCTGGCCCCTAACATTGGAAGGGAAAAAATATAGGTAAGGTCCCTGCTCATTAGTGCTTTGGGGTCAGTTTGGTTCCAGCACAATTGTTAATAAATAATTACTGTTTGAATTATTTTCAACATGAAATGTCATTAGCATAAAAAAAAGAAATTCCAGTCAAATATTCAATTGCCAAAACATTCCAGTGTTTGGCAGGTTCACATTGTCTAGACAATAGAAATAAAGTTACTATGAAATAAGATAGGTGTATATTACATAGTTTGATGACTTAATTTCCCAATCCTTAAAATCCAGTCTCTGCTCCCCCTCATGTGTGCATCCAACCTACCATGCAGGCATAAAGTGTAGGCCTATCCGTCCAGAGAGCTGTACACAATTACGTGATTATCATGTTCATGCCCACATTGGGCTTATTTTTGGGCAGATTTTAGCAGGTGTGAAACCTCTTAAACCCCCTCTGCCGAGATGGGGGGTAAAAATGTAAAAAGCCAGTCGAGCAGTCTTTCTGGTTAATTACCACGCCTCTACGCTGTACCAAGCTGAAAACCTCAACTCCCTTCAACCCAGCATCCCCCAGTTCTTGACATCAAGAACTGTGGGGGAAAAGGGGCACGTTGGGCTCAAACACCTGAGCTAAATGGAATTTATAACATCAGTTAATCATTCACCACTACAGTTCATTGTAAAGGATGCAAGAGGGGAATGTCCACAAACACCAATTTAGGAAATGTGTAATCAGACGTGTCGCCTCACCTATTGTCTCTGTATCCTCCGCCACCAGAAGAGTACCCTCCGCCACCGCCGCTCCTGTATCCACCGCCACCCCCGTAACTCCGGTCTCCACCCCCATAGCTGCGGTCTCCTCCACCACCATAGCTCCTCTCACCATATCCCCTGTCACCGCCACCATATCCTCCACCACCTGGGAACAAACACCACGAGACTTCAAAAACAAACTCACGGCTAAAGCAAACTCACACTGAAATGTAACTACGGCTAAGAGGGAGGGCAAGACAAAACGCTAATGGATGATGGGGAGCACACCATCTTGCAGATTGCCTGCCCATACCTCGCGAGTAAACTCGCCCACCTCTTCCTCTCCCCCCTCCATAGCCACCTCCACCACCATATCCGCCACCGCCTCTGGAACCTCTGAATCCACCGCCACCTCCACCTCCTGAGCGACCGCCACCCTTGCCGGCTTCATCCACACGAATGGTTCTGCCATCGACAGACTGCAAGAGACAGGAGAGTTACTCAGCATAGGCCATAAACATGTGACTTTTCATAATGGGATAAGGCGTTAACAGGATTAATAAATTACCTGGCTAACGTCGATATGATAAAACCAGAAATAACTTTATGGTTCATTAAGCTACACCTAGATGTATTCTTAGTAAGCTAGTCAGTTATGTCATTAAGGTTATTAAAACAAAAGCAACTCCGATAATTGGTAAATATAAGTGATAGCGATATACCTTGCCGTTCATTCCCTCCAATGCGTCCTTCGCATCCTCGGCATTATCGTACTTTACGAAGCCGAATCCACGAGACCTTCCCGTTTCTTTGTCCCTGATGACATCAACTGTGCGAGAGAAACATAAATTAATATTTCTGGAAGTAGCCAGCGATCACTTAGCAAATGAAATAAATGTCTAGAACGCACCTTTTGCGATGTTTCCATACTTGGCGAAAGCTTCCGCCAGAGACTCCTCTGTGGTGTCGAAGCTCAGGCCTCCGACGAAAAGTTTTCCTTCGTCGGACATGATTCTTTGTCTGCAAGGGATCAATCCGGGTCAAGTAAAAAAAAACTACTTTTTACATTGTGATACTTGCAGCTAGGAGTTGTAAACGTAGGTCACGCCGTGTGCGGGAGCTGTTGTCCGACATATTGCGCACAGAATTAGCCAGATAGTTGGCCTACCGCTAGCTAAGGTGCTGTAGTTGGCTAGCTGCACATAGTAAATCCAATTCAGGCAAATAACCATTTCAATGTTATTTGATATAACGTGTTACGGTTTGGACAACAGACTGAGCCCACTAAATGAGTCTGGCTAAATGCGTGTTGGGGGAAAAAGCAGGCCAAGAATGTAAGCGCCATTTTGCACCACGTTGGCCTGCTTCGCCACTTGGTGCTAAGCTAACAGGCTAAAGGCGGATGCAATCTTTACAATGAAGTTGATCACTAGCGTAGTTAAATACGGTTCATTATATATTTGCAAGAGTGAAACCCCCGTCGTGTGTTTAACAGATGTTAATATAGCCCGTATAAATGTTCACAGGTTAAGTAAACTGGCAAATTGGTGCGTGTGAAGAATAGCTACTACAGCTAATGTTAGATAACAGCTAAAGCCGCATTCCAACCATGTTTATTCACAATAACTCAAGTCTAGTCATTTACACATTAACTACTACTTAGAATACTTAAATAATAATATGACGAAATTGTGTAGTCAGATAAACACGACCTTGTATAAAATGTACCTTTGACAGACCGAGTGCGAAGAGCTGGTGCTTGAAGAGGCTCGTCGTCGCAAGATAAATGGAAGGTGGTGCTCTGTGGAGAGTGCTGGCTAAATAGGAGGAGGGCGTGATCTCGTCTTATTTGAATATGGACACGTCTTTTTGGCGGTAACATTCTGTTGGAAATGTCCTGATCAAACGAATTGATCAAATTATAACAGCTATTCAATAATATATGAGTTTGCTATTTATCAATTAAGCAGACACTAGTTTTATTTAGGCAACATTTCAAAACATTTGTATTGGAAGTGGAAAAGAGACAAATAATGATAATTGTGTCCATGTATCTATCCCACAGTCCACTTTTTCTGCAAGCATGGCACTCTTTCTGCATATGACACTTAAAATTGTAAACATTCAACATTGGCCATGCTGTCAATCCAGCATGATTTCGGCCGCGCACAAAACAACTGTTAACTCTGGAACTGGGAAATCTGACTTCAGTGAGTTCAAGACTGGGAACTCGGGGAAAAAACGAGTTCCGACTGGGAAAATAAGTTTTGAACGGTCATTGAACTTGGAATTGTAAGTCGGTAACTCAGGCCTCTTTCTAGAGCTACGACGTGAAGATTACTGACATCATCATGATTCAACCTTGTTTCTTTCAGAGTTCGAAGTTGTCTTGATAGCACCATAAATCCAGATAATTACTGACTTTGATGACAAAGTGTGATGACAAAATCTGCCCACGAAGGACCTCCGTGCCACCTCCTGTTCAAGTGAGCACAGCACAACAGGTGAGTCCAAAAGTGTCTTGTATGTTGCTGCATAAATTATGTAATATGCCAGGGAGATGTGTATACTGTAGATTAGAAAGTAATACTAAGTGTATATTGTGTAGTAAGCTGTTTGTAGCCTATTCCCTCTTAATTTCACCTACTGTTCTGACTTGGTGATGCACATGTAGCCTATAACCTGTTTTAGAGAAATGTAATCATTGAATATTGTAAGAGTTTTCATTGTCTGCTTATTATATGCCTCCTTTATTCATTCTATGGTTATGACTTGGTGTACAGGGAGAATTCTGTCACTGTACATTTCAAAGGTGCTGAACAAATAGTGATATTGACTACGTCCGTCCTAGCTCGCTCATTAATGTTTTTATTTGAAATTACATGTTGCCTCGTATTCGCTTGTTGTTCCCTTATGTTATAGTTTGTACATCTCAATTGTCAGTATGAAATCACATTTGCAAGTTAGCTGATATGGCTATGTTTTTTAAAGGCAGTAAATGAGGCTGCCAGACCAGGCTCCCCTGATAGCCAGGTGTTGCAGTGGTAAGGTGTTGGAACTGCTGTTGGGACTCTGCTGATGTAGGTCCTAACAGTTTGTGGGCTTCGTTTGTCACCGTTATAGTGCAATTAATGTATTGTTTTTATTTCACCTTTATTTAACCAGGTAGGCTAGTTGAGAACAAGTTCTCATTTGCAACTGCGACCTGGCCAAGATAAAGCATAGCAGTGTGAACACAAAACAACACAGAGTTACACATGGAGTAAACAATAAACAAGTCAATAACATAGTAGAAAAAAATAATCTATATACATTGTGTGCAAAAGACAGGAGGAGGTAGGCAATAAATAGGCCATATGAGTGAATAGTTACAATTTAGCAGATTAACACTGGAGTGATAAATGATCAGATGAACATGTGCAGGTAGAGATACTGGTGTGCAAAAGAGCAGAAAAGTAAATAAAATAAATAAAAAAAACAGTATGGGATGAGGTATGTAAATTGGGTGTGCTATAGTGTTAGTGTAGTGCCTTTGCTTGCATGCATCCCAAATTAGTTTCCTTTGTTTGCCCCACCAACATTTACATGCTAAAAATGCAACTGGGAGAGATACGTTGGTTTTGTTTGGAAGTGTGAAAGGTTCTACGCTCCACCAGGGAAGGTTGGTCCCTTCAGGTTCATGACTGTACTTTGGATACGTGTCCCTACAGGGGTGACAGTCGGTTGTTGGTGAAACATCTACCCCTCCCATCTAGAACAACATTGAAGGGACCATCCCCCACATCACTGAATACAATGTGAGACAAACTGGGGTGGATGGCTGTCCCATTCACAGTCAACTCTTGATTGTGTGAATGGAAATGAGACAATTCTGTCCATGTGGCCAAGATATCGGCATTTACATTAACAACAAAACCTCTACAGAATATACAGTAAATGTAAAGCTGTCAAAATCATCAATTACAAAGCAGGTCCTGAAATGTTGAAGTATTTAAATCTATTTTAATTATCTATCGAATCCTTTCCATGTGGAATTTTTCCATTCCTTTCTCTTTACACAAAGTACATGATCAAAGTGTTCCTCTCAATACCCCAAATAGTGCAACAGGGCCATCTGCTGGCAGACAGTATGAAAAGATGGAATTTTCTTGGTCATTAGACGTCCTCAACCTTTCTTTATCTTCCTCCTCCCTCCCCCTTCCTGTATGGCTTCTAGTTTTACACATACATTTTCTTTTTTAATTCTCTGTTATAACATAATAACATTGAATTTAAAATAATTGCCAAATGTTATCCTCACCCATCCGAATTAGCTATTTGATGAGGAAACGGTTTACTGAGACCAGAAGAGCAATGAGATACAATATAAATACTCTATTTCATGTGGCTGAGGGACAAACAAATACCAACTCAATCATTTTGAGTCAATGGTGTGATGATAAAGTAAGCAATCCTGATGGAAATCTGCTTCCATATTTATAAAGTGTCTCAGAGTAGAAGTGCTGATCTAGGATCAGGTCCCCGCTGTTCATATAATTTTATTCTGGATCAGTATATTATGAATACTGGTCTAGATTGTTCAAATCTATCCAGAGACATTAAATGCATCACAAACATATCCACTGTTTATTGAATCAAATATAAAATCTAAATCTAATTTTATTTGTCACATGCTTCGTAGACAGCAGGTGTAGACTAACAGTGGGGTATTGTCGCTATCCAGCCAGACTCTTCAGCCATCAGACATCATCGCAGGGAGGTAACCCAAGTTCATCGTGCAACAACCAAAGGATCAAGGTAAAACCCCAACCTTCCTTCAGCATCCAGATGTAGAGGGCTGCCCATAGAACGCCCTGGGGACTAGGTCACAGTGCTCAAGCTCTAGAGACTCTAGGTAATCAAACCTGACATCAGCTAGTGCTGAAGCTGCCATGTCACAACGCATGAGTTCCACGCATTCAAGTCACTCTAACCTGCCATCAACTAATGCTGCAGCCACTAAGGCTTGTCCTAATGCAGAGGCGGCACACGCACTGGCTTCTTATACTGTACGTGAAGAGGATATCATTAGAGAACAAGCCTACATAGAAGAAGAGCAGCAAAGGCTTACGGCTGAAGCAGCTGCCCTGGCAGCTAGAAGGAAAGCAGGGGTAAACGTCCATTTGCATGTTCTCAAACAGGAGAAAGCTGCTAGTGCAGCCATAGCAGAAGCTGAGGTTCTGGAAGCAGCCGCCGAAGATGAAAACATGGAGTCACATCGTCTGATAGAAACACAGATGACACCTCTCAGCACAGCTCAATGGATCAGTGAGTATGTACAATCGCACACAACCATGTACACTGTTCCATCTCATCATGACCCAAGGTCATTGGAGGTCCATTCAGCAGTGGTCAACGTTTATACAGCCAGATGCTACAAAACTGAACCAGTCCTCCGATTTGGCAAACAAAGTGGTCATGAGCACAGAGGTCTACCTGTCAGTCCTTCAGGTAACCAGCAGAACTGCAACATATTCACCCCTCTCCAGAACACCATTAAAAGCTACAGAAGAGAGATCATGTCTGTAGGAGAACAACTCCACAACATTGGGCCGTCCAACCAAGCTCACCTGCCGTCTCCTCAGCCACAACCACGGCCTGTAACTGCCTTCAGAGAGGATCCACCTGATTCATCAGGAGCTACAGATGTAACGAAATACCTGATACGTCGTGAAATGGTGAGTTCCGGCCTACTGAAGTTTGATGACCATCCAGAAAACTACTGGGCCTGGAAATCATCCTTTCTTAGCAACACCCAATATCTAAATCTGACAGCCAGAGAAGAGCTGGACCTACTCTCCAAATAGCTTGGACCCGAGTCATCTGAGCAGGCCGAGAGGATCAGATCGGTGCACGTCCACAACGCAACAGCAGGGCTGGCGGTGGTATGGCAGAGACTTGAAGACTTTCCGAATAAGTGCTTCTAGAGCTGGAGGCAGCTAAAGCTGGTGGACACGTGCCAGGTCTCTCGTATCTGGACGCATCTTGCGGTGTCAATCCAATCATAGAGAAGCTTCCCTACAGCCTACAAGAAAGATGGATCTCACAAGCGTCAAAATACAAGGAAATCATCGGGTTGAATTCCCACCGTTCTCCTTCTTCGCCAGTCTTATTGTCAACCAAGCGAGGACCCGCAACGATCCAAGCTTCACCTTCCTAAACACAGTAGGTTAAAGATCCACAAAGACTGAAAAATCACCAGAGAAGCACAACAGAGAACACAGAACTCCAGTGTCCGTACAGAAGACAGGCGTTTCATCCGTCTAAAGCTAACCAGGCTCATCCCTCAGGAAAGACATTTGAGGACCTAAAATAGCAGAGTTCATTAGACAACAAGCCTCACCCTCTGAGAAAATGCTGCAGCTTCAGGAGCAAGACACTTCACATAACAACCTTGACCACTGCTATCAAGGTGTCCCAAGAATTAGACAATACCTTCACATAACAACCCTGACCACTGCTATCTAGGTGTCCCAAGAATTAGACAATACCTTCACATAACAACCCTGACCACTGCTATCAAGGTGTCCCAAGAATTAGACAATACCTTCACATAACAACCCTGACCACTGCTATCAAGGTGTCCCAATAATTAGACAATGCCTTCACATAACAACCCTGACCACTGCTATCAAGGTGTCCCAATAATTAGACAATGCCTTCACATAACAACACTGACCACTGCTATCAAGGTGTCCCAATAATTAGACAATACCTTCACATAACAACCCTGACCACTGCTAACAAGGTGTCCCAAGAATTAGACAATACCTTCACATAACAACCCTGACCACTGCTATCAAGGTGTCCCAAGAATTAGACAATGCCTTCACATAACAACCCTGACCACTGCTATCAAGGTGTCCCAAGAATTAGACAATACCTTCACATAACAACCCTGACCACTGCTATCAAGGTGTCCCAATAATTAGACAATGCCTTCACATAACAACCCTGACCACTGCTATCAAGGTGTCCCAATAATTAGACAATGCCTTCACATAACAACACTGACCACTGCTATCAAGGTGTCCCAATAATTAGACAATACCTTCACATAACAACCCTGACCACTGCTAACAAGGTGTCCCAAGAATTAGACAATACCTTCACATAACAACCCTGACCACTGCTATCAAGGTGTCCCAATAATTAGACAATACCTTCACATAACAACCCTGACCACTGCTAACAAGGTGTCCCAAGAATTAGACAATACCTTCACACAACAACCTGACCGGATTTACAGATCCTATGTCCACATTTTTATGTCGAGATAGTAGGCCTCAATATGCACAAATAAGTAAAAAAATGTTTTTTATGAATTGCCAACTTTTGGTACAACTGTTTATTAGAAACAATAAATACATAGCAAAATCAGGAGCCCATGTTGTATTATAACCATATAGAGTTACAGTTTGTGTCTGAGCTGCTGTCTTGCTGTAATCGGGATATTTCCAACAAACCTTTACTTGGTGATACTTTCTTCGTTATTGGTTCGAAAGGTTCCAGTGTATGTAGGAAATGCCTGGAGTAGCGCACTTCTGTGTCTAGTTGCAAGTGGAACTAAAAAAAAAGAGAGAATATTCAGAAAATTATTATATCCACGATTTGCATAGATTGAGAAACGCCTCTTGCACGTGTATAGATCTTTGTTTTGGACGCACTGTGTGACATGCTGTCAGCCACGTCGCATAGAAACGACTAGTTCCTGCAAAGATGTTGGGAAATGCAAGATGTCTGGCAGCTAAAATCAGGAGGCCACCTCTCACTCTGTGCAAAAAGTGGATTTAATATCTTTCTGAATATTCTCAGATTTTTTGGAGTACCACTGGCAACTGGACACGGACGTTTCTTCCAAATCAAGAACAAAGAAAGTATCGGCAAGAAAAATGTCTTTCACTACCTCTGCTGTAACGGGTATGGAAGTACAGAGTACATTATTTCATACCCCATTACAAACTGTAGCTGGTTCAATTAGTGGTCTGAAGGGGAGACAGGCTTTTTGTCAACCAGGACCCCTTCTCCACTGGAGACCACAGCATTCTGTATAGTCTTCCTCTGAGCAGCAGCAACATCTCTCCCTGAAAAACACCACGGAAACAGATAAGAACAGAACCTGGGTCATGTTCACAATAACATCTGAACGTAGAAGTGTTGATCTCGGATCAGTTGTCTGTTAAATCATAACGATTAAGATTATGGACAGGGAGGATCTGATTGGAGATCAGCACTCCTACTCTGAGACACTTTAAATATGGGCCATGGTGCCCAAGCAAGGCCTTTATAAAGGGAGAACCACTACCTACTTTGCCTGTTGCATTTCGGTTCACAGGAGACCCCTGGAGTAGGGTAGCACACAGATGTACTACAGTGGATGAAAATCTGTAAAAAGAGTACAGAATAAAAGAAGTTTGTGAAAAGTAAATAGTATAATGAAGTTTCTATTATAAAAAAGCCAGCCAATTACCAAATCTTTCTGGGGAGACAGAGTGTGATCCACAAAGGTGAACATCGAGGGTGAAACGTTTGAAGTGGTTGGGGTACAGGAAGTCAGAGGAACGTTCCACAGGGACCATGTTGGTCAGGTAATTATCATTCTGGTAGGAACATCTGGAAAGAAAGGGGAGTAATAGAAACTTCATGTTGCAAAATGTCATACAACCCTTCCAGTCCAAAGCACTTTCCATGCAAGCCTCAATAAAAAATAAATAGTGGTACATGATACCTTTGATGTCACATAACGAAGAGATCTCAAACATATTGTTCAAAATACATACAGTATTAGTAAAAAGAGCAAGTCCTATAATCAGGGAGCAGCAAGCGTGGAAATCAGGTGGATAGTACTGAAGTTACTCTTCAATGATGAGATCCCACCTGTACTTTACATATCTGATCTGGAGTTTTGGTTACTGCTGGCCTCTGGGGCTCTGGCCTCTGGGAAGTCTGCAGCTGTGGCCTCTGGATCACTGGCCTCTGATGAGTCTGCAGCTGTGGCCCATGTGGCTCTTGCCTCTGGGTCTCTTGTCTCTGGGGGGTCTGCTGCTGTGGCCACTGGGGCTCTGGTCTCTGGGGAGTCTGCAGCTGTAGCCACTGGGGCTCTGGTCTCTGATGAGTCTGCAGCTGTGGCCACTGGGGCTCTGGCCTCTGATGAGTCTTCAGCTGTGGGCACTGGGGCTCTGGTCTCTGATGAGTCTGCAGCTGTGGGCACTGGGTCTCTGGTCTCTGATGAGTCTGCAGCTGTGGGCACTGGAGCTCTGGTCTCTGATGAGTCTGCAGCTGTGGGCACTGGGGCTCTTGTCTCTGATGAGTCTGCAGCTGTGGGCACTGGAGCTCTGGTCTCTGATGAGTCTGCAGCTGTGGCCACTGGGGCTCTGGTCTCTGATGAGTCTGCAGCTGTGGCCACTGGGGCTCTGGTCTCTGATGAGTCTGCAGCTGTGGGCACTGGGGCTCTGGTCTCTGATGAGTCTGCAGCTGTGGGCACTGGGTCTCTGGTCTCTGATGAGTCTGCAGCTGTGGGCACTGGAGCTCTGGTCTCTGATGAGTCTGCAGCTGTGGCCACTGGGGATCTGGTCTCTGATGAGTCTGCAGCTGTGGCCACTGGGGCTCTGGTCTCTGATGAGTCTGCAGCTGTGGCCCATGTGGCTCTTGCCTCTGGGGAGTCTGCAGTTGTGGCCACTGGGGCTGCCTAGGCGTAGAGTCTGTAATTTGGGGTTGGGGGTTGTTGTATGGAGGAAACCTCCAGTTAGGATGTGCATCAGCATAACATGCAAACACTACCAACAACACAAACCTAAAGGAACACCAACTCACTGCCGTACCTGTTAAAAAATATAAGCTATTCTCATTCAGACACAATACTGCCTATACTGCCTAATACAGATTTATACCTGATTGAGAATGATAGAATGCAAGAAACTGCCTCCTGTAATCAAAATCAATCCCTTTCCAACCCTGTGCAATGAAATAATCTGCACCTTATTGTCTAGAGTCCGTGGATTTATCCTGAAATAACCCCTAGTAGTCTCAGTGGATACAAAACACAATACAAGTTGCAAAAATAGATTTCCACAAAGGAGCAAAATCAGCTTCAGTGGATATTTGTTTCCCAGCCTGTATTAGAAAGAACACAGCTTTCACAGCCTGAGAGGTACGGTTTAATAGATCACTATGTGTGTACATGTGTCCTCAGTCCTAGGACCTTCAGCGATGAGCTGATGCCGATTACTATCATCAGTGAACGAGACAAATGTGGAATCATTCCAAATACTCAGTCGACACCTTGAGTCTATGCCTGTAGACTAAATAATATGTGAATCATGTGGGTTACAGAGACTCTGAATATGTTATGCATTATGTCAATCACACACAATCTAAATACAGTATTTCTTGGTCGACTCATGTCAGACGTGTCCCCCTGCTTAAGCCAGTACATGTCCAGGCCCGTCTGAAGTTTGCTAGAGAGCATTTGGATGATCCAGAAGAAGATTGGGAGAATGTCATATGGTCAGATGAAACCAAAATATAACTTTTTGGTAAAAACTCAACTCATCGTGTTTGGAGGACAAAGAATGCTGAGTTGCATCCAAAGAACACCATACCTACTGTGAAGCATGGGGGTGGAAACATCCTGCTTTGGGGCTGTTTTTCTGCAAAGGGACCGTGTAAAGGAAAGAATGAATGGGGCCATGTATCGTGAGATTTTGAGTGAAAACCTCCTTCTATCAGCAAGAGCATTGAAGATGAAACGTGGCTGGGTCTTTCAGCATGACAATGATCCCAAACACACCGCCCGGGCAACGAAGGACTGGCTTCGTAAGAAGCATTTCAAGGTCCTGGAGTGGCCTAGCAGGTCTCCAGATCTCAACCCCAGTTGAAAGTCTGTGTTGCCCAGCAACAGCCCCAAAACATCACTGCTCCAGAGGAGATCTGCATGGAGGAATGGGCCAAAATACCAGCAACAGTGTGTGAAAACCTTGTGAAGACTTACAGAAAACATTTGACCTCTGTCATTGCCAACAAAGGGTATATAACAAAGTATTGAGATAAACTTTTGTTATTGACCAAATACTTATTTTCCACCATAATTTGCAAACAAATTCATTAAAAATCCTACAATGTGATTTTCTGTATTTTTTTCTCATTTTGTCTGTCATAGTTGATGTGTACCTATGATGAAAATTACAGGCCTCTCATCTTTTTAAGTGGGATAACTTTTGGTGGCTGACTAAATAATTGGTGGCTGACTGGTGGCTGATTAAATACTTTTTTGCCCCAATGTATCTACAGTTTGTTTTCCTCCTGTATTGAACACAGATTATTCCGTCTTCAATTTTATCGAGTATTTACGTTAAAAAATACCTAAAGTTGTATTACAAAAGTAGTTTGAAATGTTTTGGCAAAGTTTACAGGTAACTTTTGAAATATTTTGTAGTCACGTTGCGCAAGTTGGAACCGGCGTTTTTCTGGATCAAACACGCCAAATAAATTGACATTTTGGATATATATCGATGGAATTAGTCTAACAAAAGGACCATTTGTGATGTTTATTGGAGTGCCAAAAAGATATGCTTCTCTCTCTTTGTTTACTATGGTGCTATCCTCATCGTTTGCTTTCGCCGAAAAGCCTTTTTGAAATCTGACATGTTGGCTGGATTCACATCAAGTGTAGCTTTAATTTGCTATCTTGCATGTGTGATTTCATGAAAGTTAGATTTTTATAGTAATTTATTTGAATTTGGCGCTCTGCATTTAGCGTCCCACATTTAAAGGCAGTAAATGAGGCTGAATGAACGGTTTTGCTGCCCGACAAGGCCCTAATGATAGCCAGGTGTAGAAGTGGTAAGGATTCACTCCATGGTGAATGAACGGTTTTGCTGCCAGACAAGGCCCCACTGATAGCCAGGTGTAGAAGTGGTAAGGATTCACTCCATGGTGTTGAAAGAAAGCTCTGCTGTTGAGACAGCTTTATGTTGGCCCTAACAGTTTGTGGGCACAGTTTGTCACTGTTATAGTGCAATTAATGTATTGTTTAGTGTTGTGTTGTGTTGTGGCTTTGCTGGCATGCATCTAAAAAAAATGTTGTTTCCCCCACCAAGATATACATGCTAAAATCACCACTGGCTCTAGCCAAGAGCTGGCAGATACAGTGCGGTTAGGCTGTGCTGGTAGGCTAGTCTACATGATGAGATTATTATGGATTACAGCAAGAATATTTTTATTTGTCAATAAAAACGATGGTTATTAGATCGGTATGATGGTTATAATATCGGTATGACGGTTATTATATTGATATGATGGTTATTATATCGGTATGAATGTTATTATAGCGGTATGACGGTTATTATATTGATATGATGGTTATTATATTGATATGACGTTATTATATTGATATGATGGTTATTAGATCGGTATGATGGTTATA
Source organism: Oncorhynchus mykiss (assembly GCF_057628025.1). Lineage (NCBI taxonomy): Eukaryota > Metazoa > Chordata > Actinopteri > Salmoniformes > Salmonidae > Oncorhynchus > Oncorhynchus mykiss. The sequence continues at coordinate 5,234,772 of NC_143049.1, forward strand.
ATATCGGTATGATGGGTGTTATATTGATATGATGGTTATTACATTGATATGCTGGTTATTATATCAGTATGATGGTTATTATATTGGTATGACGTTATTATACCGGTATGATGGTTATTATATTGGTATGATGGTTATTATAATGGTATGATGGTTATTATATTGGTATGATGGTTATTATATTGGTATGATGGTTATTATATTGGTATGATGGTTATTATGTTGATATGATGGTTATTATATTTATATGATGGTTATTATATTGATATGACGTTATTGTATTGATATGATGGTTATGATGGTTATTATATTTATATGATGGTTATTATATTTATATGATGGTTATGATGGTTATTATATTTATATGATGGTTACGATGGTTATTATATTGGTATGATGGCTATTATATTTATATGATGGTTATGATGGTTATTATACCGGTATGATGGTTATTATATTGGTATGATGGTTATTATATTTATATAATGGTTATGATGGTTATTATATTTACATGATGGTTATGATGGTTATTATATTTATATGATGGTTATGATGGTTATTATATTTATATGATGGTTATGATGGTTATTATATTGGTATGATGGTTATTACATTGGTATGATGGTTATTATGTTGATATGATGGTTATTATATTTTTATGATGGTTATTATATTTATATGATGGTTATTATATTTATATGATGGTTATTATATCGGTATGATGGTTATGATGGTTATTATATTGATATGATGGTTATTATATTGGTATGATGGTTATTATATCGGTATGATGGTTATTATATTGATCTGATGGTTATTATATTGATATTTGAGCATAAAGGTGTTTCCACCACCATTTCTCGCATAATTAATTTATAGACAATAAGATATCACACCATGTAGAATGAACAAATTATATGTCTGTATTTATACAATTGTACTGAAACTCCCTGTTTCCATCACAGCTGTCTTGTTTTTTTTTTTTATACAGTATGACTTTACTCGCATAAAATCTGTGGATGGGAAAAGTGGGTTAGTCATGTTCATATTTAGATTGACTGTGATTGTCAAAATAGAGAACATATTCAGACTCGGTAACCAACATGATTCACATACTAGTCAATTCTGTAGTCTCCAGACAAACACTCAAGGTGTCGACTGAATATTTGGAATGGTTTTACATTTCTCTTGTTCACACAGGGGCGCAACTTTCACTGGGGACATTTTTGTCCCCTCCCCCAGTTGAATCATTGCACTGTGATACAAAACGCAGCCCAGTGTACTTTAGGACCATGCAGATGCATCAGAGTGGTCGGGAGGCTGTTTTCCGTTTTCAGCAGGCCGGATTTAGGACCACACGGACACCACAGAGCGTGAGGACAGGCTATGTGAAGGCAAAGCTTCTGAAAGGCTGGCGTATAGGACCAGCACAGGAGAGATGAACATAGGCAGCTGCTGTCTGTGTTGCACATAGTTCAGTGTGTATGTGTTGCACTCTTCCACTGAGTTGTAAAAGCAAGCAGAGCAGAAACTGGTTATTCTTTAGTTGACTGATCTAGCTGGCAAGGCAACTGCTGTTTGACAGAAAAAATGGTGCTGAGCTTGTAGTGTAACTGTCATGTGAGGTTCGCTAATGTTTCATCCCCTCTCGACTGAAGTGAATGAACTACTAGTAGCTCGTTAGCTAGCTAGTAGCTAACACAGCCAGTTAAGCTCTAGCTAGCCTTTAGCTATCTGTCAGGTAGCAATATCTAAAAGCTGTTTTGTGTATGGAAATGTTTAGAAGACTTTGTTTTGTCCCATTTCAACCGAAGTACATTTGATGATGTACCATTAGCTAGAGCTTGGCTAATTTTAGCTAGCTAGCTCATTAGCTATAGCTATTATTTTGTCTCAATCACACTAGACCTGAATCAAACAATGAAACCAGTGGCCAAACTATTTAGTTTTTATGAGTCAGTATAGCAACGTAACCTTATTGATCTGTCCTTTTCCCTAGCTAATTCCCTACTTTTCACAGTGACATGGTATGTAAAGCTCTGCATGCTTCACTGTCATGGTGCACAGTCAGTACACAACACTATGCTCATCATGTCAGATGGATCAGGTGGTGACAGGAGTCTCTGCAGGGTTAGACAGCCAGGGAAGACCAGTCTATGGAGCTCAGGTGAATTTTGCAGTGTATTATAACAATCAGTGAATGGATACAAAGTTCCGTCTTGAATTGATCTGTCTGGGATCAGTCTGGGATCTGGGAATTAAGGTCATTTGAATTATGAAACAATTTATACTCTTGGATAATATAATGTATAAATGTACACCAAGGTAATTCTTTATCATGCCTCATCTGAGCAGGATCAGATGGTGACAGGGGTCTCATCAGGGTCAGACAGCCAGGGAAGACCAGTCTGACGGCGCAGAGGTGAACTTTTGCAGATAGAGGGCATTCTGAAAATATTCAGACCCCTTGACCTTTTCCACATGTTGTTACTTTACAGCCTTATTCTAAAATGGATTAAATAAAACAAAGACAATCTACACACAACACTCCATAATGACAAAGTGAAAACAGGTTTTGTTGAAATTTAAGCAAAACGGAAATACCTTATTTACTTAACTATTCAGACCCTTTGCTTTGAGACTCAAAATTGAGGTCAGATGCATCCTGTTTCCATTGATCATCCTTGATGTTTCGACAACTTGATTGGAGTCCACCTGTGGTAAATTCAATTGATTGGACATGATTTAGAAAAGCACACACCTGTCTATATAAGGTCCAACAGTTGACAGTGCATATCAGAGCAAAAACCAAGCCATGAGGTCGAAGGACTTATCCGTAGAACTCAGAGACAGGGTTGTGTCGAGGCACAGACCTTTGGCAGGGTACCAAAAACATTTCTACAGCATTGATGGTCCCCCAGAACAAAGGTCTTGAATGGAAGAAGTTTGGAACCATCATTCTTAAATGGAAGAAGTTTGGAACCACCAAGACTTCCTAGAGCTGGTCACCAAGCCAAACTGAGCAATCGGGGGAGGTGACCAAGAACCCGATGGGTATTCTGACAAAGCTCCAGAGTTCCTCTGTGGAGATGGGAGAACCTTCCAGAAGGACAACCATCTCTGCAGCACTCCACCAATCAGGCCTTTATGGTAGAGTGGCCAGAGGGAAGCCATTCCTCAATAAAAGGTATGTGACAGTCCACTTGGAGTTTGCCAAAAGGCACCTCGAGACTGTAATTGTGGCCAAAGGTGCTTCAACAAAGTACTGAGTAAAGGGTCTAAATACTAATGTAAATGTCATATTTCAGTTTTAAATTTGTAACATTTGATCAAAATGATCAAAAACTGGTTTTGCTTCGTCATTTTGGGGTATTGTGATGTCATTATGGGGTATTGTGATGTCATTATGGGGTATTGTGTGTAGTAGATTGATGAGGGGAAAAAATAATTGAATCAATTTTATAATAAGGCTGTAATGTAACAAAATGTAGAAAAAGTCAAGAGGTCTGAATACTATCCGAATGCACAGTTCAACAATTCTCTCTGTGCAGTATACACTGGACAAGCAAGAAGCTTCAAAGATTGAAACTATTTTAAGGCAGTCTGACAAACCTCTAAAGTTGCTTTCCAAACTGCATCAAGGGTTGACAGAGGCTTTTCCCGATGACACAAAACATGTGAAATAAAAATAAGGAAGACCTGGGAAACGCTATTGATGATGATGAATGGATACAGATCTGTTAGAATGCCCAGTCATGTTCATATATTCTCAGACATAAATTACTGCAGTTTAAGACCATCCATAGAATGTTGGTTGTCACGCTGGCCTTGGCCTAACCCACCTGAAACCAATAATGAATGTTTCACTAAGATCCTAAAGCTGAGTGGGGTGTGTTGGGTTGGGGAGCTGCTGAGCCGTGGACCCCTAGGGGCAGGACGGAGTGACCCAGCTCTATTGTGTGCAAGTAAAAAGACCTCTACAGTACTATTAGGCCAATGATATGAATTATATGGAGGATGTAGTGTTTCTGCGCGTTAATGTGTAGGTGTATTTATTATTAAGCCTTTGCTTTCTAAAACTTTCCCTTGAGACATATAAAAAGTGATGGGAAGGAAGTAGTGTTGGTTGAGAGTTTAGTTATTGACTAGGCTGGTGGCGATCGGGTGTACAGGCGGCTCGGGTTGGCTGGGCGGTCTGGCTGACATTTGATGTAGAGGGAGTCTTAAAATAAAGACAATCAAAAGTTGTCTTGGTGCGGGCCGGGCGCAGTGCGCACTAGCCAAGGTTGCCAGGTGCACGGTGTAGCCTCCAACACATTGGTGCGTCTGGCTTCCAGGTTGGATTCGCGCTGTGTTAAGAAGCAGTACGGCTGGTTGGGTTGTGTATCGGAGGACGCATGACATTCAGCCTTCGTCTCTCCCGAGCCCGTACGGGAGTTGTAGCAATGAGACAAGATAGTAGCTACTACAACAATTGGATACCACGAAATTGGGGAGAAAAAAGGGGTAAAATTTAATAAAAAAACAAGTTGTCTTGGTACTTTATTTGTAAGAGTTGTTCATTTGTTAGGCTACTGGTTCAAGGTGCAGCACAATATTAAATGATCAAAGATCTAGTTCAGTCTTGTTAATTAAGCATATTTAAACACAATCTCTTACCTAGCTTGATGACTGTGGGTATTTTTTGCTTACTTTTTGTTGTTCTACATAGAGACAGCTAGAAGGGTCATATTATATTTGTGTAGAAATGCAGGAAATAAGCTTTAGATGCCCCCCAAAGTTTGAGGACCCCCAGACACCCGCAAAGTTATGTCCCCCCCACTTCTAAAACCAAAGTTGCGCCCCTGTGTTCGCACATGATAGGAATTTGCGTCAGCGTCTCACTAAAGGTCGTAGTACAAGGACTGAGGACACACAGGAACACGTACACACATAGTGATGTATTACATCATATATCTCAGGGTATATAAGCTGTGTTCTTCATAATGGAAGTAGAAAAACATTTCTGCACTGAAGCTGGTTTTTGTTTCCTTGTTGCGATCTATTTTTGCAACTTGTATTGTGCTCTTATTTTCACAAACTACTAGGGGTTATTTCTGGATAATGCCACTGACTCTAGTCTAGCAAATACGGTGCTGACCATTTAATTGCACAGGGTTGGAAAGGGATTTGTTTTACAGGAGGCAGTTTCTAGCATTCTATCATACTCAGGTATAAATCTGTATCAGGCCGTATAGGTTGTATAGGCAATATTGCACATACCTGTATTATTGAAGATAGCTTATATCTTTTTGAGCAGGTATGGCAGTGAGGTGGTGTTCCTTTGGGTTTGTGTTGTTGGTAGTGTTCGCATGTTGTGCTGATGCACAGCCTAACTTGAGGTTTCCTTCGTACAACAACCCCCAACCCCAAATTACAACCTCCACGCCTAGACAGCCCCAATGGCCAGAGCCCCAGTGGCCACAGCTGCAGACTCCCCAAAGACCAGAGCCCCAGAGGCCACAGCTGCAGACTCCCCAGAGACCAGAGCCCCAGAGGCCACAGCTGCAGACTCACCAGAGGTCAGAGCCCCAGGGACCACAACTACAGACTCTCCAGAGGCCAGAGACCCAGAGGCCACAGCTGCAGACTCCCCAGATGCCACAGCTGCAGACTTCTCAGAGACCAGAGCCCCAGAGGCCACAGCTGCAGACTCAGAGACCAGAGCCCCAGAGACCACAACTACAGACTCTCCAGAGACCAGAGCCCCAGAGGCCACAGCAGCAGACTCCCCAGAGACCAGAGCCCCAGAGGCCACAGCTGCAGACCCCCCAGAGACAAGAGCCCCAGGGGCCACAGCAGCAGGCTCCCCAGAGGCCAAAGCAGCAGACATCCCAGAGACCAGAGCCCCAGGGGCCACAGCTGCAGACTCCCCTGAGACCACTGCACCAGTGGCCACAGCTGCAGACTCCTCAGAGGCCACAGCAGCAGACTCATCAGAGACCAGAGCCCCAGGGGCCACAGCAGCAGACTCATCAGAGACCAGAGCCCCAGTGGCCACAGCTGCAGACTCCTCAGAGGCCAGATCACCAGGGGCCACAGCTACAGACTCCCCATAGGCCAGAGTCCCAGTGGCCACAGCAGCAGACTCCTCAGAGGCCAGATCACCAGGGGCCACAGCTACAGACTCCCCAGCGGCATGAGCCCCAGTGGCCACAGCTACAGACTCCCCAGAGACCAGATCACCAGAGGCCACAGCAGCAGACTCCCCAGAGGCATGAGCCCCAGTGGCCACAGCTACAGACTCCCCAGAGACCAGCTCACCAGAGGCCACAGCAGCAGACTCCCCAGAGACCAGTGATCCAGGGACCACAGCAGCAGACTACTCAGAGGCCAGTGATCCAGTGGCCACAGCAGCAGACTCCCCAGAGACCAGAGCCCCAGTGGCCACAGCAGCAGACTCCCCAGAGGCAAGAGCCACATGGGCCACAGCAACAGACTCCCCAGCGGCCAGAGTCCCAGTGGCCACAGCAGCAGACTCCTCAGAGGCCAGTAATCCAGGGGCCACAGCAGCAGACTCCCCAGCGGCCAGAGTCCCAGTGGCCACAGCAACAGACTCCTCAGAGACCAGTGATCCAGGGGCCACAGCAACAGACTCCCCAGCGGCCAGAGTCCCAGTGGCCACAGCAGCAGACTCCTCAGAGGCCAGTGATCCAGGGGCCACAGCAGCAGACTCCCCAGCGGCCAGAGTCCCAGTGGCCACAGCAACAGACTCCTCAGAGACCAGTGATCCAGGGGCCACAGCAGCAGACTCCCCAGCGGCCAGAGTCCCAGTGGCCAGCAGTAACCCAAACTCCAGATCAGAGATGTCAAGTACCGGTTCGGGATACAGTGCAATGTGGAACCCCAGATATTACTCCATCTCAATGTCAGGCTATCTACTGCTGCTTCAATGGACAGCAGTGCTACTATGGGAAGGCAGGTGAGTGTCTGATATTGTTTCTGTCTTGTAATGCTCAGATAATATTGTAATGCTCAAAACATGTACTTTTTCCTCTCTTTCCCCAGTGACTGTGCAGTGTACCAGGGATGCTCAGTTTGTGGTGGTGGTGGCCAGGGATTCCACTTGGCCCAAAATAGACATTGATTCCATCAGTCTGTTGGGGGGAAATGACCGCCCCTGCAGTCCTGTTGGCATCACTTCAGCCTTCGCCATATACCAGTTCCCTGTCACTGCCTGTGGCACCACTATAAAGGTGAGTAGAGATAATATGAATGTTATACACTGGCTCGGTATTAACTGTGGACTCTCCCCTGCAGGAGGAAAGTGGTTATGTGGTTTACGAGAACAGGATGGCATCTTCCTATAACGTGGGGGTGGGACCTCGAGGCTCTATCACCAGGGACAGCCATTTTGAGTGAGTCTTCTCTCTGTAAGATTGAATTGACTTGATTGATTCCCCAGAGGCGATTCAGAACGTCACGAGTGTGTAAGGACTTCGATCTGGCCCATAAAGTAGTGATACAGTATGCTTGAAGATCCTATTGTATCACTGCTTTTTTCTCCCTATCTAGGCTCCTGTTCCAGTGTAAGTACTCTGCCACTGCAGTAGAGGCTCTGGTTACTGAGGTGAACACTGTTCCTGCACCCGCTCCTGTTGCTGCTCCGGGACCCCTCAGAGTGGAACTGAGACTGGCCAAAGGAACATGCGACACCAAGGGGTGTAATGACGGTAACGTTCTGTGTCAATTTCTAATATTTGAACGCAATGAAGTGATTTTTTAAAATGTTTTATTGACTTTTACAAGTTTTTCCAATCCCGTCTGACTTCCAGAGTCGAGATCCTTCACGTTGTATTACACTGAGGAAGACTACCCCATCACTAAAGTCTTGAGGCAGCCTGTGAACGTTGAGGTTCGCATCCTGGAGAGGAAGGATCCCAACCTGTTCCTGATGCTGGAGCACTGCTGGACCACCTCTGACCCCAGCCCTGTCAGCATGCCCCAGTGGGATCTCATCATTGAAGAGTAACTACAGTACTATCCACCTGATTTCCATGCTTGCTGCTCCCTGATTAAAGGACTTGCTCTTTTTACTAATACTGTATGTATTTTGAACAATATGTTTGAGATCTCTTCGTTATGTGACATCAAAGGTATCATGTACCACTATGTATTTTGAATTATAGATACACTGAGTGCACAAAACATTAGGAACACCTTCCTAATATTGAATTGCACCCCCTTTTGCCCTCAGAACAGCCTCGATTCGTCGGCAAGGTGTCGAAAGCGTTCAACATGGATGCAGGCCCATGTTGACTCCAATGCTTCCCATAGTTGTGTCAAGTTGGCTGAATGTCCTTTGGATGGTGGAGCATTCTTGATACACAGTGGAAACTGTTGAGCGTGAAAAACCCAGCAGCGTTGCAGTTCATGACAAAAACCGGTGCGCCTACTATATCCTGTTCCAAGGCACTTAAACATTTTGTTTTGTCCATTTAAGTACCGGTTCGGGATACAGTGCAATGTGGAACCCCCGATATTACTCCATCTCATCTCTGATGAGTGTATAGTTCCCTTTTAATTAATGGACTTATTAAAGGTATCACTAGTCATTTTAAATAATGCAGCTTTAATTATGTTTACATACCCTACATTACTCGTCTCATATGTATATACTGTATTTTATACCATCTATTGTATCTTGCCTATGCCGCACGGCCATCACTCATCCATATATTTATATGTACATATTCTTTTTCATCCCTTTACATTTGTGTGTATAAGGTTGTCGTTGTGTATAAGGTAGTTGTTGTTAGATTACTTGTTAGATATTACTGCATTGTCGGAACTAGAAGCACAAGCATTTCCCTACACTCGCATTAACATCTGCTAACCATGTGTATGTGACCAATACAATTTGATTTGGGACAAGTCTATGTCATGGAAAGAGCGGTTGTTCCTAATGTTTTGTACACTAAAGTGCTTTGGACAGGAAGGGTTGGATTTTGCAACATGAACTATCTATTACTCATCTCTCTCTTTCCAGTTGTTCCTACCCGAATGATAATTACCTGACCACCATGGTCCCTGTGGAACATTCCTCTGGCCTTCTGTACCCCAACCACTACAAACGCTTTACCCTCGAGATGTTCACCTTTGTGGATCACACTCTGTCTCCCCAGAAAGAGCGGGTAATTGGCTGGCTTTTTTATAATAGAAACTTCATTTGATATACTATTTACTTTTCACTAACTTATTTTATTCTGTACTCTTTTTACAGATTTTCATCCACTGTAGTACCTCTGTGTGCTACCCTACTCCAGGGGTCTCCTGTGAACCGAAATGCAACAGGCAAAGTAGGTAGTGGTTCTCCCGTTATAAAGGCCTTGCTTGGGCACCATGGCCCATATTTAAAGTGTCTCAGAGTAGGAGTGCTGATCTCCAATCAGATCCTCCCTGTCCATAATCTTAATTGTTATGATTTAACAGACAACTGATCCGAGATCAACACTTCTACGTTCAGATGTTATTGTGAACATGACCCAGGTTCTGTTCTTATCTGTTTCCGTGGTGTTTTTCAGGGAGAGATGTTGCTGCTGCTCAGAGGAAGACTATACAGAATGCTGTGGTCTCCAGTGGAGAAGTGATCCTGGTTGACAAAAAGCCTGTCTCCCCTTCAGACCACTAATTCAACCAGCTACAGTTTGTAATGGGGTATGAAATAATGTACTCTGTACTTCCATACCTGTTACAGCAGAGGTATTGAAAGGCATTTTTCTTGCCGATACTTTCTTTGTTCTTGATTTGGAAGAAACTTGTCTCTTATAAACGTCCGTGTCCAGTTGCCAGTGGTACTCCAAAAAATCTGAGAATATTCAGAAAGATATTAAATCCACTTTTTGCACAGAGTGAGAGGTGGCCTCCTGATTTTAGCTGCCAGACATCTTGCATTTCCCAACATCTTTGCAGGAACTAGTCGTTTCTATGCGACGTGGCTGACAGCATGTCACAGAGTGCGTCCAAAACAAAGATCTATACACGTGCAAGAGGCGTTTCTCAATCTATGCAAATTGTGGATATAATAATTTTCTGAATATTCTCTCTTTTTTTTTTAGTTCCACTTGCAACTAGACACAGAAGTGCGCTACTCCAGGCATTTCCTACATACACTGGAACCTTTCGAACCAATAACGAAGAAAGTATCACCAAGTAAAGGTTTGTTGGAAATATCCCGATTACAGCAAGACAGCAGCTCAGACACAAACTGTAACTCTATATGGTTATAATACAACATGGGCTCCTGATTTTGATTACAGCAAGACAGCAGCTCAGACACAAACTGTAACTCTATGGTTATAATACAACATGGGCTCCTGATTTTGATTACAGCAAGACAGCAGCTCAGACACAAACTGTAACTCTATATGGTTATAATACAACATGGGCTCCTGATTTTGATTACAGCAAGACAGCAGCTCAGACACAAACTGTAACTCTATATGGTTATAATACAACATGGGCTCCTGATTTTGATTACAGCAAGACAGCAGCTCAGACACAAACTGTAACTCTATATGGTTATAATACAACATGGGCTCCTGATTTTGCTATGTATGTATTGTTTCTAATAAACAGTTGTACCACAAAGTTGGCAATTCATAAAACATATTTTTTTACTTATTTGTGCACATTGAGGCCTACTATCTCGACATAAAAATGTGGATATAGGATCTGTAAATCTGGTCAGGTTGTTGTGTGAAGGTATTGTCTAATTCTTGGGACACCTTGATAGCAGTGGTCTGGGTTGTTATGTGAAGGTATTGTCTAATTATTGGGACACCTTGATAGCAGTGGTCAGGGTTGTTATGTGAAGGCATTGTCTAATTCTTGGGACACCTTGATAGCAGTGGTCAGGGTTGTTATGTGAAGGCATTGTCTAATTCTTGGGACACCTTGATAGCAGTGGTCAGGGTTGTTATGTGAAGGTATTGTCTAATTCTTGGGACACCTTGATAGCAGTGATCAGGGTTGTTATGTGAAGGCATTGTCTAATTCTTGGGACACCTTGATAGCAGTGGTCAGGGTTGTTATGTGAAGGCATTGTCTAATTCTTGGAACTGGATAACCAGGGATGTTCTCTGTTTAGTGAGTCCTCCAGATCAGAGGCAGTAGGGATGACCAGGGATGTTCTCTGTTTAGTGAGTCCTCCAGATCAGAGGCGGTAGGGATGACCAGAGATGTTCTCTGTTCAGTGAGTCCACCAGATCAGAGGCAGTAGGGATGACCACGTGTTCTCTTGATAAGTGCGTGACATAGTCCATTTTCCTGTCCTGCTAAGCATTCAAAATGTAATGAGTACTTGGTGTCAGGGAAAATGTATGGAGTAAAAAGCACAATATTTTCTTTAGGAATGTAGTGAAATAAAAGCCAAAGTATTTTTACAGATACCCCCAAAGTACAGATACCCCCAAAAATGACGTAAGTAGTACTTAGATAACAATCCCCAACCTATTACTAAGGGCCTCATCATAACTGTAGATAACAATCCCCAACCTATTACTAAGGGCCTCATCATAACTGTAGATAACAATCCCCAACCTATTACTAAGGGCCTCATCATAACTGTAGATAACAATCCCCAACCTATTGTTCAATAATTGTTTTGACCATTATTCCCAGATCCCAGAAAGTAGCTTTACGCTGCTGTCCTGTATCTACTGTGGGTCTACCCATCAACTCAAGATGGAACTTTGTATCATTCACTGATATTGTTAAATATGCTGCAAAATTCAACTGAGCTCTGAAGACTGGTCTTCCCCTGCTGTCTGAGCCTGCTGGGACCTCTTTCACCTAGTGTTGCCAACTCCTCAGTAAGGAAAGTAGCTATTGGCTGTCCTAAAAGACGCTAGAAGTCGCTACATGACGTCATCACCTAATTTGCATAATTGGCCATGATCATGTAATTGTGATGGATGCTGTTGGAGAGAGGAATAACTCCGTGGGAGAGACAAGAAGTGAGTAAAAAAAAAACTAAATATGTTTAGAACTACAAATGAACTTTCTTCTGTCGATTCTTGTTTTTTTTTATGTCACAATTCCAAACCTCCTCCTTTATCTGGGCTTGGGAAAAGTGACCCAAAAGAGACACTCTGGCGGAGTTACTTAGTTAAAAAAAAAAAGTTTAGTTTTCTTAATTTGGTTTGGTTTTTAACCTTATGGTCCACTTAGGAGCCTACAACAAGTCACAGTAAAACATTAACATTTTTAACAACAGTATTTAAAAAAAAATTTTTGTATACAATCTACATTAACAATCGAAATGGACCAAAAAGAGACAATAGAAAAAACTGTCAATGGCAATGTGAGAAAATGATGGTAATTAGTCTGGCCCTAATTTAGGTTAATTGTTTTTTTTTCCCAGACCCCCCTCCACACACACAGTCTGTGCTAGCTCATAGAAAGAGTGGGTCATCGTCATTTTGGTCAAGGCTCTCTATGGCAGGTTCAGCAACTAAGGGAGCTGACTTAAATGAGTAAGCAGCTGATGTGCCAAAAAGCTGCAAAACATCAGGTGCTCATAGTCCATGTTGACCCACTGAAACATTCTATTATGCTCTTTAATAGAGGATGCACTGACTCATAACAACATCAACAGTATATAGGCTACTCTTTAGAGATGCCTGCAGTGCAGAGAGGAGAGAGAGATACATGTTTAGATTACAACCCTCTCAGATGCTACAGAAGAGAGGGCACAACAAAAGAGGGAACACCCATTAGGCTCGCTGAATAAATGTTTAGGTTTCCCAGCTCCTTTGTTCCCGTTCGCAGCCTTCGGACTGTTCGGAGCGCTCCAACTCAAGCTGCAGAGGAAATGACAATACGGAGGAAAAACAACCAGGGGCCAACGACACATACCAAGCCCCTCCCTCCCTCCCTCCCTCCCTCCCTCCCTCCCTCCAAGCATCTCTCTCTCTCTCTTCTCTTCCCTCCCTCCAAGCCCCTCTCTCTCTTCCCCTCCCTCCAAGCCCCTCTCTCTCTTCCCCTCCCTACAAGCCCCCCTCCCTCCAAGCCCCTCTCTCTCTTCCCCTCCCTCCAAGCCCCTCTCTCTCTTCCCCTCCCTACAAGCCCCCCTCCCTCCAAGCCCCTCTCTCTCTTCCCCTCCCTCCAAGCCCCTCTCTCTCTTTCCCTCCCTCCCTCCCTCCCTCCCTCCCTCCCTCCCTCCAAGCATCTCTCTCTCTCTCTTCTCTTCCCTCCCTCCAAGCCCCTCTCTCTCTTCCCCTCCCTACAAGCCCCCCTCCCTCCATGCCCCCCTCCCTCCAAGCCCCTCTCCCTCTATCCTCCTTTCCTTTCGGTCCCTCACTAGCACTATGGGACTCGTCTCCAGCTTTTGACAATGGAAACTGATACATCAGGCATGCACGTGCACCCACCCACCCAGACTCATCCACACACTCCCTCTCCACAACCCCATCTGCTGTCATGCTCCTGGAACCCAGGAGGCAGGTTTCTTGGGGAGCTGTGGCCCAGAACAAGAGCCAGACCTTAGGGTGTGGACCTTACACAACTCCCCCTGAAGTCCCCAGCAGAAGATGGATGGATGGGCTAAAGCCAACAACCCAACTGAGACTCTGGATGTGGTTGGGCTTCCTGCCACCCATCGACTACTTCTAGTCGGGAGTTTATTTTTTAGTTCAACATGTGGACGAGAACAGACGGTTGCTCGGTCGCTAACTTATCGGTGCGCGTGTGTGTGTGTGTGTGTGTGTGTGTGTGTGTGTTATGGAAAGGCTTAAAGTGTTTATAATCCACAACAGCCTTAATCCAAATCTCTGAATGAAAAATGACTTTCTCTCCTCCCTCTCTATGGCTGTTGGGAAGGAGAGTCATAAGGAATCAGTGGGATATAGTTTAACATCAACCCAATAGGGATGGGAAAAACTCTATACAGTTAACCTGCCGTTCAAAAGTTTGGGATCACTTAGAAATGTCCTTGTTTTTGAAAGAAAAGCGTTTTTTTTTGTCCATTAAAATAACATCACATTTATCAGAAATACAGTGTAGACATTGTTAATGTGGTAAATTACTATTGTAGCTGGAAACGGCCAATTTTTTGATGGAATATCTACATAGGCGTACAGAGGCCCAGTTTATTGCTTCGTTCTGACCGGTTGCATCACCGCCTGGTATGGCAACTGCTCGGCATCTAACTGTAAGGCGCTACAGAGGGCCCAGTACATCACTGGGGCCAGGGTTCCTGCAATCCAGGACCTATATAATAGGTGGTGTCAGAGGAAAGCCCATAAAATTCTCAGAGACTACAGTCACCCTGGTCATAGACTGTTTTCTCTGCTACCTCACGGCAAGCGGTACCGGAGCACCAAGTCTAGGACCAAAAGGCTCCTTAACTACCCCCAAGCCATAAGACTGCTGAACAATTAATAATTAAATGGCCACCGGACTATTACAAATGGCCACCTGACTATTACATCTATTTTTATTGGCCAGTCTGAGATATGGCATTTTCTTTGCAACTCTGTCTAGAAGGCCAGCATGCTGGGATGCTGGCCTTCTAGGCAGAATTGCAATGAAAAAGCCATATCTCAGACTGGCCAATAAAAATAAAAGATTAAGATGGGCGAAAGAACACAAACACTGGACAGAGGAACTCTGCCTAGAAGGCCAGCATCCCGGAGTCGCTTCTTCACTGTTGACATTGAGACCTGTGTTTTGCAGGTACTATTTAATGAAGCTGCCAGTTGAGGACTTGTGAGGCGTCTGTTTCTCAAACCAAACATTCTAAGTACTAGTCCTCTCGCTCAGTTGTGCACCGAGGCCTCCCACTCCTCTTTCAAATCAAATCAAATAAAATGTATTGATATAGCCCTTCGTACATCAGCTGATATCTCAAAGTACTGTACAGAAACCCAGCCTAAAACCCCAAACAGCAAGCAATGCAGGTGTAGAAGCACGGTGGCTAGGAAAAACTCCCTAGAAAGGCCAAAACCTAGGAAGAAACCTAGAGAGGAACCAGGCTATGTGGGGTGGCCAGTCCTCTTCTGGCTGTGCCGGGTGGAGATTATAACAGAACATGGCCAAGATGTTCAAATGTTCATAAATGACCAGCATGGTCGAATAATAATAAGGCAGAACAGTTGAAACTGGAGCAGCAGCACGGTCAGGTGGACTGGGGACAGCAAGGAGTCATCATGTCAGGTAGTCCTGGGGCATGGTCCTAAGGCTCAGGTCAGTTGAAACTGGAGCAGCAGCACGGCCAGGTGGATTGGGGACAGCAAGGAGTCATCATGTCAGGTAGTCCTGGGGCATGGTCCTAGGGCTCAGGTCCTCCGAGAGAGAGAAAGAGAGAAGGAGAGAATTGGAGAACGCACACTTAGATTCACACAGGACACCGAATAGGACAGGAGAAGTACTTCAGATATAACAAACTGACCCTAGCCCCCCGACACAAACTACTGCAGCATAAATACTGGAGGCTGAGACAGGAGGGGTTAGGAGACACTGTGGCCCCATCCGAGGACACCCCCGGACAGGGCCAAACAGGAAGGATATAACCCCACCCACTTTGCCAAAGCACAGCCCCCACACCACTAGAGGGATATCTTCAACCACCAACTTACCATCCTGAGACAAGGCTGAGTAGCCCACAAAGACCTCCGGCACGGCACAACCCAAGGGAGGGGGGGGGGGGGGGGGGGGGGGGGGGGCAACCCAGACAGGATGACCACATCAGTGAATCAACCCACTCAGGTGACGCACCCCCTCCAGGGACGGCATGAGAGAGCCCAGTAAGCCAGTGACTCAGCCCCTGTAATAGGGTTAGAGGCAGAGAATCCCAGTGGAAAGAGGGGAACCGGCCAGGCAGAGACAGCAAGGGCGGTTCGTTGCTCCAGAGCCTTTCTGTTCACCTTCCCAATCCTGGGCCAGACTACACTCAATCATATGACCCACTGAAGAGATGAGTCTTCAGTAAAGACTTAAAGGTTGAGACCGAGTTTGCGTCTCTGACATGGGTAGGCAGACCGTTCCATAAAAATGGAGCTCTATAGGAGAAAGCCCTGCCTCCAGCTGTTTGCTTAGAAATTCTAGGGACAATTAGGAGGCCTGCGTCTTGTGACCGTAGCGTACGTGTAGGTATGTACGGCAGGACCAAATCAGAGAGATAGGTAGGAGCAAGCCCATGTAATGCTTTGTAGGTTAGCAGTAAAACCTTGAAATCAGCCCTTGCTTTGACAGGAAGCCAGTGTAGAGAGGCTAGCACTAGAGTAATATGATCAATTTTTTTGGTTCTAGTCAGGATTCTAGCAGCCGTATTTAGCACTAACTGAAGTTTATTTAGTGCTTTATCCGGGTAGCCGGAAAGTAGAGCATTGCAGTAGTCTAACCTAGAAGTGACAAAAGCATGGATTAATTTTTCTGCATAATTTTTGGACAGAAAGTTTCTGATTTTTGCAATGTTACGTAGATGGAAAAAAGCTGTCCTTAAAATGGTCTTGATATGTTCTTCAAAAGAGAGATCAGGGTCCAGAGTAACGCCGAGGTCCTTCACAGTTTTATTTGAGACGACTGTACAACCATTAAGATTAATTGTCAGATTCAACAGAAGATCTCTTTGTTTCTTGGGACCTAGAACAAGCATCTCTGTTTTGTCTGAGTTTAAAAGTAGAAAGTTTGCAGCCATCCACTTCCTTATGTCTGAAACACATTCTTCTAGCAAGGGCAATTTTGGGGCTTCACCATGTTTCATTGAAATGTACAGCTGTGTGTCATCCGCATAGCAGTGAAAGTTAACATTATGTTTTCGAATAACATCCCCAAGAGGTAAAATATATAGTGAAAACAATAGTGGTCCTAAAACGGAACCTTGAGGAACACCGAAATTTACAGTTGATTTGTCAGAGGACAAACCATTCACAGAGACAAACTGATATCTTTCCGACAGATAAGATCTAAACCAGGCCAGAACTTGTCCGTGTAGACCAATTTGGGTTTCCAATCTCTCCAAAATAATGTGGTGATCGATGGTATCAAAAGCAGCACTAAGGTCTAGGAGCACGAGGACAGATGCAGAGCCTCGGTCCGATGCCATTAAAATGTCATTTACCACCTTCACAAGTGCCGTCTCAGTGCTATGATGGGGTCTAAAACCAGACTGAAGCATTTCGTATACATTGTTTGTCTTCAGGAAGGCAGTGAGTTGTTGCGCAACAGCCTTTTCTAAAATTTTTGAGAGGAATGAAAGATTCGATATAGGCCGATTGTTTTTTATATTTTCTGGGTCAAGGTTTGGCTTTTTCAAGAGAGGCTTTATTACTGCCACTTTTAGTGAGTTTGGAACACATCCGGTGGATAGAGAGCCGTTTATTATGTTCAACATAGGAGGGCCAAGCACAGGAAGCAGCTCTTTCAGTAGTTTAGTTGGAATAGGGTCCAGTATGCAGCTTGAAGGTTTAGAGGCCATGATTATTTTCATCATTGTGTCAAGAGATATAGTACTAAAACACTTGAGCGTCTCTCTTGATCCTAGGTCCTAGCAGAGTTGTGCAGACTCAGGACAACTGAGCTTTGAAGGAATACGCAGATTTAAGGAGGAGTCCGTAATTTGCTTTCTAATAATCACAATCTTTTCCTCAAAGAAGTTCATGAATTTATCACTGCTAAAGTGAAAGTCATCCTCTCTTGGGGAATACTGCTTTTTAGTTAGCTTTGCGACAGTATCAAAAAGGAATTTCGGATTGTTCTTATTTTCCTCAATTAAGTTAGAAAAATAGGATGATCGAGCAGCAGTAAGGGCTCTTCGGTACTGCACAGTACTGTCTTTCCAAGCTAGTCGGTACAGGTTTGAACCCTGTTCACAGAGCTTTGCCAAACCAGTATTTTGAACTTATCCTTGGTGAATTGATATGGATAATCTCTTTAATACATGGACTTGTCCAGTGATTCAATGCTCAGAATACTGAAAGCTGTGATGGACAAGTGGTTAAAACGTGATTTGGCGCAGTAATATCAATATGTCGTGCCATCAAGTTTACCATTTTACACCAATGATGTCTGTTTCCAAATCCCAATCCCTTTACTTGCATTCCAACAGCTGCAATGGCCGAGTTCTTTAGACGTTGGACCTGAATTTCAATGGGGTCTCCCCACCCATGTTTTAACATTGCTCGAAGCGAATAGCCCACTTGCTCTTTCTCCTCATCACTTTCCTTAGATTCCTACTGCTGCCATGGCCAAGTGGTTTAAACATTGCAAATGAACTCCAGTGTTGTCTCCCCGTACAGTTTTTAAAACTGCTCGCAGCGCATTGACAAACCAGTCTTTATTTGTAAAATAGCATTGGTGACTTGATATTGATGAAGTGCTTAATGCGTAGACTTGTCCTTTGATTCAAGTGCTCAGAATATGTATTCCTTGAAAAACAGTTTAAATAGGCTCTTCAGTAGACAGTCTAGTCTTTACAGAAGTAAAATTGACAGAATGAGATAACCGACTGGTTAAGGCCTGGTAGTTAAAGTAGCAAGCTGCGATGGCCGAGTGGTTAAGGCATTGGACTTGAAATCAAATGGGGTCTCCCTGCGCAGGTTCGAACCCTGCTCACAGCGCTATTACAAACCAGTTTTTATTTTTAACATATCCTTGGTGACTTGATATGGATAATGTGCTTAATGCATGGACTTGTCCTTTGATTCAAGTGCTCAGAATATTTCTTCCTTGACAAAGAGTTCAAATAGGCTCTACAGTCCAGATCCTGCTGGTTCTGTGGAAGTCGAGCTGTTAAGGACTGCAAGATAACAGAATAAGTTTTGATGGCAGAGTGGTTAAGGCTTTGGACTTGAAATCCAATGTTGTCTTCCTGCGCAGGGTTGAACTTCGCTCGCAGTGCTATGATAAACCAGTATTTTGAACATATCTTTGGTGACTTGATATGGATAATGTGCTTAATCCATGGACTTGTCCTTTGATTCAAGTGCTCAGAATACAAATTCATTGAGAAACAGTTCAAATTGGCTCTTCAGAAGATAGTCTAGTCTTTACAGATGTAAAATGGACAGAATTAGATAGCCGACTGGTTAATGCTTGGTAGTTAACGTAACATGCTTTGATGGCCCAGTGGTTAAGGTGTTGGAAATCTAGTGAAGGCTCCCGTACAGGTTTGAACCCTGTTCACAGAGCTTTGCCAAACCAGTGTTTTGAACTTATCCTTGGTGAATTGATATGGATAATCTCTTTAATACATGGACTTGTCCAGTGATTCACATGCTCAGAATACTTTTGTCTTTGTGTGAGCTAATTCAGAAAGCTGTGATGGCCGAGTGGTTAAGACGTGATTTGGCGCAATAAGATCAATATGACGTGCCATCAAGTTTACCATTTTACACCAATGATGTCTGTTTCCAAATCCCAATCCCTTTACTTGCATTCCAACAGCTGCAATGGCCGAGTTCTTTAGACGTTGGACCTGAATTTCAATGGGGTCTCCCCACCCATGTTTTAACATTGCTCGAAGCGAATAGCCCACTTGTTCTTTCTCCTCATCACTTTCCTTAGATTTCTACTGCTGCCATGGACAAGTGGTTTAAACATTGCAAATGAACTCCAGTGTTGTCTCCCCGTACAGTTTTTAAAACTGCTCGCAGCGCATTGACAAACCAGTCTTTATTTGTAAAATAGCATTGGTGACTTGATATTGATGAAGTGCTTAATGCGTAGACTTGTCCTTTGATTCAAGTGCTCAGAATAAAGATAACCCTGAAGGAGTTGCAAAGCTCTACAGCAGAGATTGGAGTGTCTGTCCATAGGACCACTTTAAACTTTACAGTCCACAGAGCTGGGCTTTACGGAAGAGTGGCCAGAAAAATGCCATTGCTTAAAGAAAAAATAAGCAAACACGTTTGGTGTTCGCCAAAAGGCATGTGGGAGACTACCCAACCATATGTAAGAAGGTACTCTTGTCAGATGAGACTAAAATGTAGCTTATTGGCCATCAAAGAAAACGCTATGTCTGGCGCAAACCCAACACCTCTCATCACCCCGAGAACACACAATTAACCTGCCGATGAAAAACATCCCCTCAGCATGATGCTGCCAACACCATGCTGTGGGGATGTTTTTCATCGGCAGGTTACTGGAAAACTGGTCAGAATTTAAGGAATGGTGGATGGCGCTAAATACCAGGAAATTCATGAGGGAAACATGTTTCAGTCTTCCAGAGATTTGAGTCTGGGACGGAGGTTCACCTTCCAGCATGTCTGTGGAACTTATTCAGTTAATGTCTCAGTTGTTGGATCTTGTTATGTTCATACAAATATTTACACATGTTAAGTTTGCTGAAAATAAACACAATTGACAGTCAGAGGACGTTTCTTTTTTTGTTGAGTTTCTTTTAAATTTATAGGTATAAGCCATATCTGTTTATGATCCAATAACACATTTAAAATCATCCATCTACCTTGAGGATCTGTTTGGACAATTTGCACATTTGGATCAAAATTACTGTTAATTAATGTCATCCCCCTTTTGAATTTCTTTGCCCATGGGAGAAATATATTTTGCCCTCCCCAGTCCTTTTCCCACAAAACTTCATCTAAAATTGTTGAATGAGTTTCCTGTAAACAATAGATATTATTTTCTTTCTCTTTTAGCCAGGTAAATACTGATTGTCTTTTGTTATTTCTGCTAAGTCATTACAATTATAACTGGCTATACTTATTTAACCAATTACCATAATGAGACACAGGTTTCAATTCTATTTATCACATCCCACATGCATTTTGGCGAACACCAAACATGTTTGCTTATTTTCTTCTTTAAGCAATGGCTTTTTTCTGGCCACTCTTCCGTAAAGCCCAGCTCTGTGGACTGTAAAGTTTAAAGTGTTCCTATGGACAGACACTCCAATCTCTGCTGTAGAGCTTTGCAGCTCCTTCAGGGTTATCTTTGGTCTCTTTGTTGCCTCTCTGATTAATGCCCTCCTTGCCTGGTCCATGAGTTTTGGTAGGCGGCCCTCTCTTGGCAGGTTTGTTGTGTTGCCATATTCTTTCCATTTTTCAAATAATGGATTTAATGGTGCTCCGTGGGATGTTCAAAGTTTATGATATCTTTTATAAACCAACCCTGTACTGATCTGTACTCCACAACTTTGTCCCTGACCTGTTTGGAGGGCTCCTTGGTCTTCATGGTGCCGCTTGCTTGGTGGTGCCCCTTGCTTAGTGGTGTTGCAAACTGTAGGGCCTTTCAGAACAGGTGTATATATACTGAGATCATGTGACAGATCCTGTGACACTTAGATTGCACACAGGTGGGCTTGATTTAACTACTTATGTTACTTCTGAAGGTAATTGGTTGCACCAGATCTTATTTAGGGGCTTCATATCAAAGTGTGTGAATACATATGCACGCACCATTTTTCTGTTAAAAAATATATAATTTTGGAAACAAGTAATTGTTTTAATTTCACTTTCACTTGGACTATTTTGTGTATGTCCATTACATGAAATCCAGCTAAGGGGGATGAATACCTTTTCAACAGAATTGGAATAATGTGTCCCTGAACAAAGGGGGGGGGGGGTCAAAATCAAAAGTAACAGTCAGTATCTGGTGTGGCCACCAGCTGCATTAAGTACTGCAGTGCATCTCCTCCTCATGGACTGCACCAGATTTGCCAGTTCTTGCTGTGAGATGTTACCCCACTCTACCACCAAGGCACCTGCAAGTTCCCACATATTTCTTGGGGGAATAGCCCTAGCCACCACCATCCGATCAACAGGTCCCAGACGTGCTCAATGGGATTGAGATCCGGGCTCTTCGCTGGCCATGGCAGAACATTGACATTCCTGTCTTGCAGGAAATCATGCACTGAACGAGCAGTATGGCTGGTGGCATTGTCATGCTGGAGGGTCATGTCCGGATGAGCCTGCAGGAAGGGTAACACATGAGGGAGGAGGATGTCTTCCCTGTAACGCACAGCGTTGAGATTGCCTGCAATGACAACAAGCTCAGTCCGATGATGCTGTGACACCGCCCCAGACCATGACGGACCCTCCATCTCCAAATCGATTCCGCTCTCGGTGTAATGCTCATTCCTTCGATGATAAACACGAATCCGACTATCACCCCTGGTGAGACAAAACCGCGACTCGTCAGTGAAGAGCACTTTTTGCCAGTCCTGTCTGGTCCATCGACGGTGGGTTTGTGCCCATAGGGGACGTTGTTGCCAGTACTGTCTGGTGAGGACCTGCCTTACAACAGGCCTACAAGCCCTCAGTCCAGTCTCTCTCAGCCTATTGCGGACAGTCTGAGCACTGATGGAGTTGTGCATTCCTGGTGTAACTCGGGCAGTTGTTGCCATCCTGTACCTGTCTCGCAGGTGTGATGTTCGGATGTACCGATCCTGTGCAGGTGTTGTTACACATGGTCTGCCACTGCGAGGACGATCAGCTGTCTGTTCTGTCTCCCTTGTAGCTCAGTACGGACATTGCAATTCCTTGCGGCATGCGTAAGGCACATTCACACCGATGAGCAGGGACCCTGGGCATCTTTCTTTTGGTGTTTTCAGAGTCAGTAGAAAGGTCTCTTAAGTTTCCTAAGTTTTCATAACTGTGACCTTAATCGCCTACCGTCTGTCTGTAAGCTGTTAGTGTCTTAATGACCGTTCCACAGGTGCATGTTCATTAATTGTTCATGGTTCATTGAACAAGCATGGGAAACAGTGTTTAAACCCTTTACAATTAAATCCATGATGGCGTAGCAGTCAGACATATTTGTCTTTGTCTCGTCCCATGTGTATATATTTTTCTTCGCGTTCTTTTGAATATTTTTCCTAAACCTCAACTTCAAAATACTCTCCTGCAACGCGCCTCACCCAATGTGGATCTGTTTATTTTCTCCTAAAGTATTTCTATTTACCTCCGAACTGGAATACCTCAACTGAAGCTAGCTAGCTAACTAGGTATCAGTCAGCTAACCACTGCTAGCGGTCATCAGCTAACCTTCAGCTGGTGGCAAATCTGATGGCCGAATGGTAAAGAACATCTATACACGTATATATGCCTTGCTTCAGTCATGTGTTCTCTTATGGGTCAATGATTTTATTGGCAATATTTAGGAATTATGTTCTCGCCTCAATTACTTAGAAGTTCATGTTGTCCCGCCCTTCCCATGTATGCCCAGGTGCATATTTGATAGCCCATGTACATTCAGGATGTAAGGCTTACTAGTTATGGCAAATGTTAGGAAGACATGGTTGTCATAAAATAAAATACAAAAATCATTAAGAACAGCAAAGCTTTACATTGACCACATCTTTTCACATATGTTTTACTTGGGTCTTTTTCATTTACCCTGTTGATTAGCTCCAGCCAATGGAAGCTCGGTGCAAAGAACAATAATGCAATTCATCCATTGATGGACGGTGACAAAAATAATGACAGTATTTCAATGTTTTATTGGTGGAGTTTATGGATTTGCATGTGGCTGTGCATTACATTATGTCTGAATAGGACAGAGGATCTGAATCAAGCCTATTGGTATTCTTGATCAATTATTGATCCAAAAAGACACTGTTTTGACGTTAAATCTGCTTGCATTGCTTGGTAGTGTATTAGCACGGTGTGAGACAAGATAAATAATACCATTTAAGTCAAATAAAAATAAACTGTATTTTCCTAAATTGAGACATGAATAAAAAATGTTGTCACATCAACATCATTCAGAATGTATCTGTTATCAGTAAGAGAATGATATGTATACAGATTATTTTACAACTTTTTTGTGTTTTTTCTCAATGATTGTTCTTTAGTAAATAGGAAACTCTACCGTGTGTTAGTCTGAGAAACAACTCTATAGTTGTTTTATGTTTGTGAAACCTTGAAATGTACACAATGAGAAGTGATATTGTAACAACAGTTTTGAATGGGTAATTGTATCAAATATAATTCATTTATATCAAAATGTATATCAAATGTATATCATTAGCGCAAATATAAACTGCTTTCATCACTGCCATGTAAAACCATTCTTGTAAGTTGGAGCGACTGTACACGATTGTCTGGGGCTGCTGTACAGAGAAGTTATAGAGGGGCAGCAGGGTAGCCTAGTGGTTAGAGCGGTGGACTAGTAACCGGAAGGTTGCAAGATGTTCCATCGTTCGTAGTTGATCCGCAGGGTCAAATAATAACCAGGGTGGCTATAGAGTGGGCAGAAGTTCAACACTCAGGAGTCAATGTCATGTAATTAGTATTTTTCATAGCCTGAGAGAGAGAGAGAGAGAGAAACAGATCGGGGAGACAGACAAACAGAGACATCATTAAAGGTAAATTACATTTTCTTTTCAAATGTTTTTATTTTCTTCTAAATCTTTAGTACAGAAATGCATACATATTACAATTATTAAAAGTTTACTATGCCATATTAAACTGTACCACTACTGTTTGTTTTACTAAACCTTTATAGAAATCATACAAGGTATTACTACACAATACATGTTTATATGTATAATACTTTTTGTAGGAAAAACTGGTCATTATTACTTTTTTAGCGAAAAAGAAGAGTCAGCATTTCCCTCCTTTTCAGGGGCTATTGTAATCAGTTTCCAAGTCCTCGTCTTCACGCTGTAAGGGCCTCTTCCACTCCGGCTCTCCATGGCCTTCCAGGTTTCGTATGTTTTTATTATCGATGATAGATCAACCTTCTTGCCGTTAAGCCCAAGTTTTGTGTTGAGGACAGAAGGGACCATCTTCGTAAATGTTCTCGATGGTGGAAAAACTGTTGCACTTGTTTCATCAAATCAAGTACCTTAATTAAACCAATCTCGCCACTTGAAGCTAAAGACAGGCACAAAATAGTTGACCCCTGTGCAAGCGTTTGAAAATACATACGAACGAACAGATTTGGTTTTCACATAGCCTTCTAGGTGAAAAATCTGTCGATGTGCCCTTGAGCAAGGCACTTAACCCTAATTGCTCTGGATAAGAGAATCTGCTAAATACCTGAAATTTAAAGTGTGAGATCAGTGTCTTCAACAGGTAGCGTGACCCCTTTGTCTGCACTCCATAGGTCATAGCAAGTCGTAGTTATCTACCTTTAATTATTCAATGTAATGATATCAGCAAGTTCTATATCTATACTGTGTATTATTTTGTCATTATCTTACTGATAATGTCTATATCTATACTGTGTATTATTTTGTCATTATTTTACTGATAATGTCTATCTATACTGTGTATTATTTTGTCATTATCTTACTGATAATGGAACTTATATGTTTAAAGTAAGGATTAGAATATTCCACCCTGAAACCATATAATTGTATGAAATTCATTAGAATCATAAAGTTACTAGTAATGAGGTGTGTAGGTTTAGTCAGTAAAAGTATCTCTCTGTACAAAATGTCTCTACAGTATCTTAAACACAGACTGTCTGAGCAAAATTCGGTGCCGACCTTGGCTAGGGGCCACTGAGAGATTTGTGAGAGGGCAGGGAGTACTTCTCATGGCCTCCCTAATCTTGGGGGAGGACAGGGAGTGCTTCACACGGTCTCCATAATCTTTGTCGTCTGGGTAATGATAAAGTATGGTGTTTAGGATACCTACTGTTCGTGTGTATGTATGTGTGTATGATATCTACTGTTTGTGTGGAAGTATGTGCGTATGATACCTACTGTCCGTGTGCTTGTACAGTGGGGCAAAAAAGTATTTAGTCAGCCACCAATTGTGCAAGTTCTCCCACTTAAAAAGATGAGAGAGGCCTGTCATTTTCATAATAGGAACACTTAAACTCTGACAGACAAAATGAGAAAAATCCAGAAAATCACATTGTAGGATTTTTAATGAATTTATTTGCAAATTATGGTGGAAAATAAGTATTTGGTCACCTACAAACAAGCAAGATTTCTGGCTCTCACAGACCTGCAACTTCTTTAAGAGGCTCCTCTGTCCTCCACTCGTTACCTGTATTAATGGCACCTGTTTGAGCTTCTTATCAGTATAAAAAGACACCTTTCCACAACCTCAAACAGTCACACTCCAAACTCCACTATGGCCAAGACCAAAGAGCTGTCAAAGGACACCAGAAACAAAATTGTAGACCTGCTGGGAAGACTGAATCTGCAATAGGTAAGCAGCTTGGTTTGAAGAAATCAACTGTGGGAGCAATTATTAGGAAATGGAAGACATACAAGACCACTGATAATCTCCCATGATCTGGGGCTCCACGCAAGATCTCACCCCGTGGGGTCAAAATGATCACAAGAACGGTGAGCAAAAATCGCAGAACCACACGGGGGGACCTAGTGAATGACCTGCAGAGAGCTGGGACCAGAGTAACAAAGCCTACCATCAGTAACACACTACGCCGCCAGGGACTCAAATCCTGCAGTGCCAGACGTGTCCCCCTGCTTAAGCCAGTACATGTCCAGGCCCGTCTGAAGTTTGCTAGAGAGCATTTGGATGATCCAGAAGAAGATTGGGAGAATGTCATATGGTCAGATGAAACCAAAATATAACTTTTTGGTAAAAACTCAACTCATCGTGTTTGGAGGACAAAGAATGCTGAGTTGCATCCAAAGAACACTATACCTACTGTGAAGCATGGGGGTGGAAACATCATGCTTTGGGGCTGTTTTTCTGCAAAGGGACCAGGTCGACTGATCCGTGTAAAGGAAAGAATGAATGGGGCCATGTATCGTGAGATTTTGAGTGAAAACCTCCTTCCATCAGCAAGGGCATTGAAGATGAAACGTGGCTGGGTCTTTCAGCATGACAATGATCCCAAATACACCGCCCGGGCAATGAAGGAGTGGCTTCGTAAGAAGCATTTCACGGTCCTGGAGTGGCCTAGCCAGTCTCCAGATCTCAACCCCATAGAAAATCTTTGGAGGGAGTTGAAAGTCTGTGTTGCCCAGCAACAGCCCCTAAACATCACTGCTCTATAAGAGATCTGCATGGAGGAATGGGACAAAATACCAGCAACAGTGTGAAAACCTTGTGAAGACTTACAGAAAACGTTTGACCTCTGTCATTGCCAACAAAGGGTATATAACAAAGTATTGAGATAAACTTTTGTTATTGACCAAATACTTATTTTCCACCATAATTTGCTAATAAATTCATAAAAAATCCTACAATGTGATTTTCTGGATTTTGTTTTCATTTTGTCTGTCATAGTTGACGTGTACCTATGATGAAAATTACAGGCCTCTCTCATCTTTTTAAGTGGGAGAACTTGCACAATTGGTGGCTGACTAAATACTTTTATGCCCCACTGTATGTGCTTTATGATATCTGCTGTTTGTGTGGAAGTATGTGCGTATGATACCTACTGTTCGTGTGCTTGTATGTGCGTATGATATCTGCTGTTTGTGTGGAAGTATGTGCGTATGATACCTACTGTTCGTGTGCTTGTATGTGTGTATGATATCTGCTGTTTGTGTGGAAGTATGTGCGTATGATACCTACTGTTCGTGTGCTTGTATGTGCGTATGATATCTGCTGTTTGTGTGGAAGTATGTGTGTAGGATACCTACTGTTTGTGTGGAAGTATGTGCGTATGATATCTGCTGTTTGTGTGGAAGTATGTGATTAGGATACCTACTGTTTGTGTGGAAGTATGTGCGTAGGATACCTACTGTTTGTGTGGAAGTATGTGCGTATGATACTTACTGTTTGTGTGGAAGTATGTGCGTATGATATCTGCTGTTTGTGTGGAAGTATGTGATTAGGATACCTACTGTTTGTGTGGAAGTATGTGCGTATGATACCTACTGTTTGTGTGGAAGTATGTGCGTATGATACCTACTGTTTGTGTGGAAGTATGTGCGTATGATACCTACTGTTCGTGTGCTTGTATGTGCGTATGATATCTGCTGTTTGTGTGGAAGTATGTGTGTAGGATACCTACTGTTTGTGTGGAAGTATGTGCGTATGATATCTGCTGTTTGTGTGGAAGTATGTGCGTATGATACCTACTGTTTGTGTGGAAGTATGTGATTAGGATACCTACTGTTTGTGTGGAAGTATGTGCGTAGGATACCTACTGTTTGTGTGGAAGTATGTGCGTATGATATCTGCTGTTTGTGTGGAAGTATGTGCGTATGATACCTACTGTTTGTGTGGAAGTATGTGCGTAGGATACCTACTGTTTGTGTGGAAGTATGTGCGTATGATACCTACTGTTTGTGTGGAAGTATGTGCGTATGATATCTGCTGTTTGTGCGCCGCTATAAAATGGATGTCTTTGTATTGTGGACTTTAGAACGTTCTCTGAATAAACTGTACTAACCTTTTGCATAAGCCGAGTCTTTGACTAATTATTATTAAATCCATGGTCTGACAAACCTCGGGGATTGGTCAAAGCTATTGATTGATTGTTATTATCATTGGGATTGAACATTCTCCTGATACTTACCAAGGAGGGAGAATGGCAGAGGGGTAACTATGTGGGCCAAAAGGAGGAGGTATCAGAAGAAAACGGTGCAAGGTATTATGTCACCGGAATATGAAATGTATGCGTGTCCTGATTCTCTACCCTTCACCTTGAAGTGTGCACTTGTTCACTCCCCCTCATGTATTTGAAAGTGTTGGATTGAGGCAAGAACAGCTCTAGGAATTTCACACCATTTTCCTTACACCACTCCATCCTTTTAAATCACAAGGTGAAGTGTATGAGTGTACAGTTAGGGAGAGATCGAAGGAGAATCGAAAAGCAACATCTGTCTCAGTATTCAATCTTGCGTGGTTGTAATTTAGAGTGGTGTTGTGCCCTCGGTTGTGATTTTGAAGTTGTAATTGTGAGATGCTGTTGCTCTTAAGTTAAATATGCATCTTGTTTACAAAAGTTTAAAATGTACTGTTAATGTTCACCCATGTTGGCCTTCTTTGGAATGCTTTTAAACTTTCGAGTGAGAATGGTTTCTTCTTAATTTAGTCCATTTTTAGTTATCCTCGTCTTGAATCTGAACCCAATTTATGCTGTCAGAGGACTTGGAAACTGGTTGTCCTCAAAGTTTCTTTATGACTGCCCTCAATGTTCATTTTGAACCATTCATGTACATCAGATAATGTGTGTGAATTGAATCTCCTAAATTCAGTGTCAGCCTGCAGCAGATAAGAGACTATAGCTATATGAGACATATTTATCCCTTGCTTTGATATTAGGCTACAGATTGTAGAATATGTGGCAAGACAGGGGACTTCTCTATTGAGGGATTTTCTATAACCAGAGTGAAAAGTTAGCAGTTTAGGGGGGTAAATTGTTGTAGATACGATACAATATACGTTATTGTCCATTAACACTGAGTATACGAAACACAAGGAACACCTTGCTTATATTGAGTTGCACCCCCCCTCAGTTCGTTGGGGCATGGACTCTACAAGGTGTTGAAAGCATTCCACAGGGGTGCTTCCCACAGTTGTGTGAAGTTGGCTGAATGTCCTTTGGGTGGTGGACCATTTTTGATACACGCAGGAAACTGTTGTTGCAGTTCTTGACACAAACGGGTGCGTCTGGCACCTACTATCATACCCCATTGAAAGGCACTTACATTTTTTGTCTTTCCCATTCAATGGCACACATACACAATCCATGTCTCACGGGCTTAAATATCATTCTGTAACCAACATCCTCCCCTTGATCTAAACTGATTCAAGTGGATTTAACAAGTGACATCAATAAGGGATCATAACTTTCCCCTGGTCAGTCTATGTCATGGAAAGAGCAGGTGTTCTTAATGTTTTGTAAACTCTGTACATGGAAATTGATTTCATGACGTCAGCATACAAATACATAAACACAACACATTATAATACATACAGTATGGAAAACTGGAAAGATGTAAGTCACACATATTCAAAGCCTCTGCGGCCTACTGTCCGGCCAATGTATTTCTATATGGCTGTACTCTTAAAGAAGAACAAAGGAGTAAATGGATCTGAGATACTGTCCGACCAATGTATTTCTATATGGCTGTGCTCTTAAAGAAGAACAAAGGAGTAAATGGATCTGAGATACTGTCTGACCAATGTATTTCTATATGGCTGTGCTCTTAAAGAAGAACAAAGGAGTAAATGGATCTGAGATACTGTCCGACCAATGTATTTCTATATGGCTGTGCTCTTAAAGAAGAACAAAGGAGTAAATGGATCTACCCCACAACCATAAAATTAAATATCCTTAAATTGTCCCAGACAAGGATTCATCTCAAGACCTTTACATTAACAGTATTTAGGCAGTGATGTCAAAGTTGCAGGGCCGTAAATTAGTTGTAGGTTCAATGCACTTACACTCCAGCAAACTTTACAGTTGGCACTATGCATTCAGGCAGGTAGCGTTCCCCTGGCATCCGTCAAACCAGATTAGTCCGTCGGACTAACAGATGGTGAAGCGTGATTCACCACTCCAGAGTCCAATGGCGGTGAGCTTTACACCACTCTAGCCTACACTTGGCATTGCACATGGTGGTCTTAGGCTTGTGAGCGGCTGCTCGGCCATGGAAACCCATTTCATGAAGCTCCCAACGAACAGTTCTTGTGCTGACATTGCTTCCAGAGCCAGTTTGGAACTCGGCAGTGAGTTGCACCCGAGGACAGACGATTTTTACACACTACACGTTTCAGCACTCGGCGGTCCCGTTCTGTGAGCTTGTGTGGCCGAGCACTTCGTGGCTGAGGCTTTGTTTCCACTTCACAATAACAGCACTTAGAGATGACCGGGGCAGCTCTAACAGGGCAGAAATGTGATAAACTGACTTGTTGGAAAGGTGGCATCTGATGACGGTGCCTCGTTGAAAGTCACTGAGCTCTTCACTAAGGCCAATCTACTGGAAATGTATATTTCTATGGAGATTGAGTGTCTGAAATACGCAAAACCACTAATTTGAAGGCGTGTCGACATACTTTGTATATACAGTGTAAATAATACAGTAGATCTAATAAATTCACTGTGTATTCTTCATTATTAATTACTTCAGTGGTTACAAACACTGTCCTCCGGGTACCTTTGGGTAGCATGTATGGAAAGTGAAGCAGCAATGGTGCATTATTTAAGAAACTCTATGGATTAAAGTCATCAAGTCCCCATATTATGGAACATTTTATGAGCAGCCAACCAAGCTAGCTAGCATTAGCTCACTGTTTTGTGAACAAATAAACTTGTGAGCATCGCCTTTCAGCTTTGCTTTCTTTTACTCAGCAAAACTGACAATCTACACTACCTTTCAAAAGTTTTAGAACACCTACTCATTCAAGGGTTTTTCTATATATTTTTACTATTTTCTACATTGCAGAATAACAGTGATGACATCAAAACTATGAAATAACAAATGGAATCATGGAGTAAGCAAAAAAGTGTTAAGCAAAATAAAATACATTTTATATTTCAGATTCTTCAAAGTAGCCACCCTTTGCCTTGATGACAGCTTTGCACACTCTTGGCATTCTCTCAACCAGCTTCACCTGGAATGCTTTTCCAACAGTCTTGAAGGAGTTCCCACATATGCTGAACACTTGTTGGCTGCTTTTCCTTCACTCTCTGGTCCAACTCATCCCAAACCATCTCAATTGGGTTGAGGTCAGGTGATTGGAGAGGCCAGGTCATCTGATGCAGCACTCCATCATGCTCCTTCTTGGTCAAATAGCACTTACACAGCCTGGAGGTGTGTTGGGTCATTGTCCTGTTGAAAATCAAAGGATAATCCCACTAAGCGCAAACCAGATGGGATGGCGTGTCGCTGCAGAATGTTGTGGTAGGCATGCTGGTTAAGTGTGCCTTGAATTTTAAATAAATCAGATGCCCACACCATCACACCTCCTCCTTCATGCTTCACGGATCATCCATTCACCTACTCTGCATCTCACAAAGACACGGCAGTGGGAACCAAACATTTCAAATTGGGACTCGTCAGACCAAAGGACAGATTTCCACCGGTCTAATATTCATTGCTCGTGTTTCTTGGCCCAAGCAAGTCTCTTCTTATTATTGGTGTCCTTTAGTAGTGGTTTCTTAGCAGCAATTTGACCTTGAAGGCCTGATTCACGCAGTCTCCTCTGAACAGTTGATGATGAGATGTGTCTGTTACTTGAACTCTGTGAAGCATTTATTTGGGCTGCAATCTGAGGTGCAGTTAACTCTAATGAACTTATGCTCTGCAGCAGAGGGGTCTTCCTTTCCTGTGTTGGTCCTCATGAGAGCCAGTTTCATCACAGAACCTGAGGGTTTTTGCGACTGTAGTTGAAGAAACTTTAAAAGTTCTTGAGTTTTTCCAGGATTGACTGACCTTCATGTCTTAAAGTAATGATGGACTGTCATTTCTCTTTGCTTATTTGAGCTGTTCTTGCCATAATATCGACTTGGCCTTTTGCCAAATAGGGCTATCTTCTGTATACCACCCCTACCTTGTCACAAACTCAAATGCATTAAAGGAAAGTTCACTTTTAACAAGGCACACCTGTTAATTGAAATGCATTCCAGGTGACTACCTCATGAAGCTGGTTGAGAGAATGCCAAGAGTGTGCAAAGCTGTCATTAAGGCAAAGGGTGGCTACTTTGAAGAATCTCAAATATGAAATATATCTTTTTTTGCTTTACTACATGATTCCATATTTGATGGTTTTGACGTCTTCACTATTATTCTACAATGTAGAAAATAGTAAAAATAAAGAAAAACCCTTGAGTAGGTGTGTCCAAACTTTTGACTGGTACTGGACATTGTAATATTGTTGAATGGTGGTACTATATATTTTGTATTGTTGCTATGGAGCGGTGTAATAATGTTATGATGTCCAGTTTTATGTTTTATGTGTAATGTAAATGCCTTAATATTTTTGGACTCAAGGAAGAGTAATGGGGGATCTCTAATAATTACAAATGCAAATGTCTTGAGGTCTGTTTCGCTCTAGCAAAAATGTAAACAAATTGTTAGGACCAATGAAAAAAAAGAGTTATGAACTTCGGATGTCAACGTGACCTAATATTATTATTATTCTTCTTCGCGAGGCTTCCAGATCCATAAAAAAAGGACATTATACGCCACGTTTAAATACATTGGATGAAAATGTTGTGTGGGTGGATTTGATGGGGGGAAATGTCTGATGATAGGCGATTCATTTACTTAAAATAAAATGTCACTCTCTGAATGGCACACACGCACAATCCATGTCTCAATTGTCTCAAGACTTTAAAATCCTTCTCCTCCCCTTCATGTACAGTGGGTGTAGGAAGTCACCACCACCCCCTGTTCACCTTTAGTTGCCTTACAGCCTGAATTGAAAACACAAAATCTGACCTTTTGCGGCTTTATTTGCTCACAATAGTTTAAAAAAAGTTAAATACCCTATTTGGATAAGTGAACAGGTTAATACATGGTGAACCACCTGTTAATTGAATTACAGCCATTATTCTCTTTGAATATGTCTCTACTAACTTTGCACACCTAGACTGTGCAATATTTGCCCATTCTTCCTTACAGAATTGTTCAAGCTCAGTCAAATTGCATGGTGACCACTCATGGACTTCACTCTCATTCCACAGATTCTCTATGGGATTTAGGTCGGGGCTCTGACTAGTTCACTCAAGGACATTCACCTTCTTGTCCTTCAGCCACCGTACTGTTGCTTTGGCTCATTGTCATGTTGAAACATGAACCATCATCCTGGCAGAGGGCTGCAGGTTCTCCTCACGAATCTGTTGGTATTTTGCACTGTCCATTTTACCTTCTATCCTGCCAAGCGCTCCAGTCCCTGCTGAAGAGAAACGCCTCAACAACAGGATGCTGCCACCGCCGTGCTTTACTGTGAGGCACGGTGTTCTTTGGGTGGAAAGATGTATTGGGTTTTCGCCAGACATATCGTTTTGGGTTCAGTCCAAAAAGTTCAATTTTGTTCTCATCTGACCACAGCATCTCTTGGCCTCGGCTTTTTGGCAAAGCTCAAACAATACTCTTTTATTTTTCTTTCCACACCCCCATAGAGGCCAGATTTGTGGAGCACTTGTGATATAGTGGTCACATGCACACATTGACCAGTCTTTGCCATAAAGGCTTGAAGCTCCTTCAAAGTCACCGTTGGCTTCTTGGTAACCTCTCTGATCAGTCTCCTCCTCGCCCGGCCTGATCTTTGCAGGGTCTTGGGGGTGCCACGCCCATTCCACTTCTTAATAATGTTCTTAACTGTGCTACGAGGGATAGACAAAGCCTTTGAATTCTTTTTATATCCATCCCCTGACTTGTGCCTTTCCACAACTTTATCTCGTAGATCCTTTGACAGTACCTTTCCGCCCATAGTGGATTCTTTGCTTTGAATTGCACTACAGAGCAGTGGAGTCCTCTATGAACTACTGCTTTTATTCTGAACTAATCAAAATCACTACAATTGATCACAGATGGAAGCCAATTAGCCTGATTTGTGATCTGGAA
Organism: Oncorhynchus mykiss; assembly: GCF_057628025.1. NCBI lineage: Eukaryota > Metazoa > Chordata > Actinopteri > Salmoniformes > Salmonidae > Oncorhynchus > Oncorhynchus mykiss. Next base: position 5,269,171 of record NC_143049.1, read on the forward strand.
GGTGGTTGATTATACCTCCGCAGGCATACAATTGCAATTCTAAGGGGGTGTTCACTTCTGGGTATTTTACTTTTACTTCATTTTCAGTTTTATTTAGGAAAAAATATTGTGGGTTACTGTGTGTAAATAAAGCCGTAAAAAGTCTGATTTGATGTTTTTTCATTTCAGGCTGTAAGGCAACAAAAGGGGGTGGTGACTCTCTACACCCACTGTACACTGATTTTAGTGGATAACGATGGATATCAATGGATCATACATTTCACCTGGATTTACCTGGTCAGTCTTTTTTATATCAGTTTATATTATGGCAACATACATAATGTCAAAATAAATATTTTATTATTTGAATTTCATTGAATAATAATATTTTATTGGAATTAAAGATCCATTTGCATGATGTTTGTGCCACAAAATCCCAGGCGTCTGGGCTGAGGCAGTAGCCTCTACCACGCTCACCTTCCCCCGATGCAAACCAAATGGCACACTTTTCTCTAGCACCCTACTTTTGACCAGGGCCCATAGGGCTATGTATGGAACACACCCACTGTTTTACAGCATTTCCCCTCTCTCAAGAAGCGGTGAGAATGCAGTGAGAATTCTTCCCAACACTAGACATGAGACCACTGGAAGTGATCTCAATGCTGCCACCAGTGTAGCGGAAGAACGTGAAAGCTGCAACAGGGACTTTAACTGTGGCCCATAAGGTGGCAAAGTGAGCCTTTTTGCCGTTAGTTCATATTAGTTTGAGAATTTAAAGTTAAGATAGCCTAAACACGTCGGTTTGGTGTCTTGAACATTTGAAGAATTAGTGTTGGTGAGTTATTTTATGCAAATGTTGCCAAATGTATTTAGTTAAAGTTTATGAAAGTGTTAAAGAATTTGATAGCCTGAATGTTTTAAAATTGGTCTTGTAGCTTAATTGGCCAAGGAGCAGGACCATTTTGTATTGCTACCTCTGCATTCCTATGGTTCTCATTCAAACCCATGTTAATGTATGCATATTATAAATGGTTATAGTTCAAAATAAATATTTTGACAAACAATCTAAGTAGGGTCAGTCTAAACATCTCAGCGTTGGATTGGAGTTAATAGCTTAAGCATTGAAAGAGGAGATAGGTCTAGAATGTGTGTTTTTTTTAACCCATGTAGTCTACGGCCCTTTTTTTGCCATTGAGACGCATTGGTATCCATAACAATGGGTCTTTTGGGCTGGTCAATGATGTTTCTAAAACAGCTGTATTGCTAGATTAAATATATATTTTGAATAGTGAAATAATTTCAAATGCCCATCGAAAGTCAGTAGTGGTCAGTAGTAGTGGTCAGTAGCAGTGGTCAGTAGCTGTGTGGTTGTGGTCAGTGTGTGTGTGGTCAGTAGTTGTGTGGCTGTGGTTAGTAGTTGTGGTCAGTAGGTTAGGTCAGTAGTTGTAGTCAGTAATTGTGGTTAGTAGTTTTGTCTTTGTGGTCAGTCGTTGTGTGTTTAGGTCAGTAGTTGTGGTAAGAGGTTGTGATCAGTAATTGTGATTAGTAGTTGTGGTTAGTAGTTTTGTGGTTAGTAGTTGTGGTTTAGTATTTGTCTTCAGCAGTTGTGTGGTCAGTAGTAGTGTGGTTGTGGACATTAATTGTGGTCAGTAGTTGTGGCCAGTTGGTCATGGTCAGTAGTTGTGGTGGTCAGTAATTATGGTAATTAGATGTGTGGTTGTGGTCAATAGTTGTGTGGTTGTGGTCACTAGATGGGGTCAGCAGTTGTGTGTTTGTGGTCAGAAGTTAAAATTTACAATGTATGGAAATTGGAAGTGATGTAACAATAGGTCCTTTTAGAATCTTGAGGAAATCCCATGTAAACGGAGGGAGAACAAAAAGAATGGCAAAAATAAAACTAAAAATTTTACAACGGTGTAGGAGGAGAAGCGTTCCAAATAACAACCATAAGAAGAAGGTCGAAGATTTAGAATGGGACGTTTGCTTCACAAGTCCCATTAATAAGGATCGGACACTTTTTTTCAATTTTCGCCTAAAATGACATACCCAAATCCAACTGCCTGTTGAAAGGAAATACTTTGAGGATAGTGGAAATGTCAAATTAATGTAGGAGAATATATCTGGTAAAAGATAATACAAACAGAAAAACATGCGTTTTCAATATATATATATATTTTTTTCTATCTTTGAGATAGTGTCCTGTGTAATTTAGATGTCCACAAGACGGCAGCAGCGTGTGTGCAAAGTTGCAGACTGATCCAGTGAAGAATTATTACATTACACAATATTTTGCATCAAGTCTGCCAGTAGTTTGCCCACATGTGCCAAATTGGTCAATTTAAACATTTTCAAGTACATCATTATAGAGAACAAACAAAAATGCTCTGGTAATAAAGAAATGTACATTTACACACTTCCAGGAATGTCATACATGATGGATCATTAGCTTCCCTACAGGAAAGACACTAACCTTCACACATCTAGAGGACCAGGAGGGGTGGGTGTGGAGCCAGAGACAGCCTTGGTGTCAAGTTCTAGACCCCAGTTCCTACATTTGAATATAACAAAACTACACTTTTAGCTCTGGGACTATCAGGATGACAAATCAGAGCAAGATTGCTGAATGTAAGTATATTGTTAACCTTCAGAGGTGAATGTATCAAACCAGTTGCCGTGATAAAAGTTGTTGTTGTGCACTCTCAAACAATAGCATGATATTTTTTCACTGTAATAGCTACTGTAAATTGGACACTGCAGTTAGATGAACAATAATTTAAGCTTTCTGCCCATATAAAACATGTCTATGTCCCAGACAGTTGGCTTTTGTACACAACATTTTCTAATCACATTATTGCACATTGAGCAACAACTGTACCGGTTTAGGGACACCGATCCCGTAGAGGATCACTACATGGTAACTTTACATGTAAAGTTGTGGGGCTTGCTAAAGCTCTTTAAAATAATTTTTGTGGTAGTGAAATAAGTTTAACAAGTTCAAATAGTGAAATCAATTGAAATGTCCATCTCTAGTCAGTAGATATGGACAGTAGTAGTGGTCAGTAGTTATGTGGTTGTGGTTAGCAGTTGTGGACAGTATTTATGTTGTTGTGGTCAGTAGGTTAAGTCAGTAGTTGTGGTAAATAGTTTTGTCTTTGTTACTGTATTTATTACAGTAACAAATTACTGTAAAACCTGTTAAATCCCTGTGAATTGATGAGGAATTAAAAAATGGTATGTTTGAGAGGGATGAGGCAAGAGGTGGCAAATAGGCCTGGCTGTACAACCGATTGGCAAACATACTGCAAACTGAAAAATCATGTGACTAAACTGAATAAAAATAACTAACTACACAATGAAACAAAGATAAATTACACAAAGAATGATAGTAAAAAGCTTTGGAGCACCTTAAATAAAATGTTGTGCAAAAAGGCAAATTTAACTCCTTCATTCATTGAATCAAATGGCTCATTCATCACAAAACCCATTGATATTGCCAACTACTTTAATGATTTCTTTATTGGCAAGATAAGCAATTTTAGGCATGACATGCCAGAATCAAACACTGGCACTACACATTCAAGTATATCTGACCAAATTATGAAAGACAAGCATTGTAATTTTGAGTGTGGAAGAGGTGAAGAAATGATTGTTGACAAACCACTGGGACATAAGATATGACTGGCAGTTAAGAGAATGTAAGAAAGAGCACATTTATCATCACATTGCTAGTTTCAAACAGATGCTGGAATATGGAGTGATAGTAGTGTGATTCATCAGATACATTTCTGATGGCACTAATATCATCCCATAACGGAAACCTGTTGGTTGTTTCACTGTTCCAAATGGATTCCAGCCCTAATGGATTTTAGGGGAATAACTGAAAACATAATTTCTCTCATGTTAAATAGTGCAACTTCTGTGTGGTGTCGCAAATCTAAGAATGTCGCTGAAAGAAAGACAGTTTTGCCAAGTTATTCGAGGAAGGCTCCACATCACTTTCTCGCTTGAGTATCTTACCTAATTATTTTCAAATCTTATTTTTGCTATTTTTGTAGCTTTAGCAACTACGTGTGTGTTTTCTATCCATGTTCGCTCCTCTCCCTGTAGGATTTACAGACGCTCCCCACCCCTGGACTGCAATCCTTCTAATAGTGTACACTGCACACACAATTCATGTGGAATTACAGGTCTCTGGCAGCATTTGGAACTGCCAATCTGTGGTCAAGAACGCAGAGTTCATCTCAGCCTATGCAGCCCTTCAGTCCCTTAACCTTTTGGCCCTGACGGAGACATGGATCACCCTAGAGAACACGGCTACTCCAGCTGCTCTTTATTCATCCGACTACGTTTTCTCTCATAGAGAAATCTGGATGAAGCGGTGGTGGCACAGGTCTACTCATTTCTCCCGTGGAGATTATTTTCTCTCTCTCTCACCTGTCCATCTCATTTGAATTCCATGCTGTCACTGTAACTTCACTCAAGCTTAACATTGTCATCTATCGCTCACCAGGTGCCCTCGAAGAGTTTCTCAATGCCTTGATTAGCTCCAGGTCTCTGATAACTACTTTTCCTCCAACTCTAACCATTCAGCCCCTACCCAGATGGTCATGCGTAGGGCTGTTACGGTGACCGTATTACTGCCACACCGGGGGTCATGAGTCATGAGGGCAGTAAATTTCCACGTGGTCGTTTAGTCAATTAATGATTAATTAGGCTTCTCTAAGCTCCGATCCTGCTGATGGTCATTAGTAGCCTACCAAACTTGCTAACTGCCTGGTACTCAGCACTCTATTGCTCCTCTAATCACTCTGACATCAATGCAAATTTAATCGAAAATCTAATCAAACACCTCATGATAGTCCATGAGCTCATGTTGCGCAACATTTCTATAAGCTATGCAATCGCGCAAGTCTTAAAAAGAGAATCCCATCAGCTTTCTATATGTTAGGTCTACTATTTTTATTTTTCAACATTCCTAATATTAAGCACATTGCTGCTCTTTACAACTGGAGTATTGCCTACCTGGATGGTATGAAAATGAACCATGGGAAAAGCGTCCTCCATTCACTATTTAAGTGCATAGATGACATACAATTCTTCCACCTTTTTCAATATGCTCTTCGGAATTCGATAAGGACGTGAACAGTTGCATCCCCGATGTGTCGCCTGTGAGAAGGACACTATCACCTGACGGGCATTGGCTAATAATAATTGAGATATCTGAGAGAGCCATGTGAGTTCCAGGTGCTTCGGAGCACGCAGCTGAGAGAAAGGAATTATAAGTATTATTTTCAGCTCAAGGGCACAACGGCCACTGCCCGCAAAAGGCATTCATTATTTTAGGGTGCATTACAGCCACGCAAAGAGGCTGCCGGGACAGTCGAGGCATTATCAAGTGCCTGTAAAATTGTGAATGAGAGACTGATGAAGTGTGTGCAGCCTGCGCAAAAACAAAGCAGAGCTCATGCCTTTCATGCAACTTTTTTCAAATCATCATTAGTCACATCATGCAGCCTTAGAATGTACAGTGGCAAGAAAAAGTAGGTGACCCCTTTATAATTACCTGGATTTCTTCATAAATTTGTCACAGATGAAGATCAGATTACATTTTAAGTCACAACAATAGACAAACACAGTCTGCTTAAACTAATAACACACAAACAATGATACTTGTTAATGTCTTTGTTGAACACACTGTGTAAACATCCACAGTGCAGGGTGGAAAAAGTATGTGAACCCTTGGATTTAATAACTGGTTGACCCTCCTTTTTGTAGCAATAACCTCAACCAAACATTTTCTGTGGTTATGGATTAGACCTGCACAATGGTCAGGAGGAACTTTGGACCATTCCTCTTTACAAAACTGTATCAGTTCAGTAATATTCTTGGGATGTCTGGTGTGAACCGCTCTTGAGGTCATGCTACAACAGCATCTCAATTGGGTTGAGGTCTGGACTCTGACTGGGCCACTCCAGAAGGTGTATTTTCTTCTGTTGAAACCATTATGTTGTCGATTTACTTCTGTTTTTTGTCATTGTCCTGTTGCGTCACCCAACTTCTGTTGAGCTTCAATTGGCAGACAGATAGCCTTACATTCTCCTGCAAAATGTCTTGATAAACTTGGGAAATCATTTTTCTGTCGATGATAGCAAACTGTCCAGGCCCTGAGGCAGCAAAGCAGCCCAAACCATGATGCTCCTTCCACCATACTGGGGATGAGGTTTTGATGTTGGTGTGCTGTGCCTTTTTTTCTCCACACATAGTGTTGTGTTCCTTCCAAACAACACAACTTTAGTTTCATCTGTCCACAGAATATTTTGCCAGAAGCACTGTGGAACATTCAGGTGCTCTTTTGTGAACCTCAGATGTGCAGCAAATGTTTTTTTTGGACAGAAGTGGCTTCTTCCGTAGTGTCCTCCCAAGAACATCATTCTTGTTTGGTGTTTTACGTATCGTAGACTCGTCAACAGAGATGTGAGCATGTTCCAGAGATTTTTGTAAGTCTTTAGCTGACACTCTAGGATTCTTCTTAACCTCATTGAGCATTCTGCACTGTGCTCTTGCAGTCATCGTTGCAGGATGGACACTCCTAGCAAGAGTTGCAACAGTGCTGAACTTTCTCCATTTATAGATGTCTTACCGTGGACTGATGAACATCAAGACTTTTAAAGATACTTTTGTAACCATTTCCAGCTTTAATCAAGTCAACAATTCTTCATCTTAGGTATTTTAAGATCTCTTTTGTTCAAGGCATGGTTCACATCAGGCAATGCTTCTTGTGAATAGCAAACTATGACTCGCACTGTCCCCTTTCTTTCCGGCCGGCTCGGGCCTCCCCTCCTGCTCTGTGGCTGAGTGACTCATTGCGAGCTTACAGAACAGGGCTGTGGGCAGCTGAGAGAAAATGGAGGAAAACTAAACTTACGGAGGACCTATCATCCTTTCACTCCCCGTCTACCTTCTCTTCCTCTGTATCCGTAGCTTCTGCATCTAACCCTAGGAAGCACCACCACCTCCTCCCTCAATTCTCCACCCCTACCGACGACTTTGTCAACCACTTTGAAAAGGTTGACGACATCCGCTACTCAATCACTACGAGTCCACTGGTCTCACTCACACAGAACTACCCTATGCCTTGACCTCTTTCTCAATTCCCTCTCTAGGTGAAGTGAGGTCTGGCCGCCCGACAACCTGCCCACTCGACCCCATCCCCTCCTCCAGACAATCTCTGGAGACCTTCTCCCATTCCTCAATTCCCTCATCAACTCATGCCTGACCACTGGCTGCGTCCCCTCTGACTTCAAAATGGCCTGAGTCGTTCCCCTCCTCAAGAAAATAACACTTGACTCATCTGACATCAAAAACTATAGACCTGTATCCCTTTCTTTCCTTTCCAAAACACTTGAGGGTGTGGTCCCTGATCAACTTTATCCATTTCGCTCTCTGAACGGTCAGGCTTCAAGACGCGTCGCTCAACCGAGACAGCTCTTATCTGTGTCAAGAATGCTCTCAGCACTGCCAAAGTTGACTCTCTCTCCTCTGTTCTCATCCTCCTAGATCTATCCATCGCATTAGATACCGTGAACCATCATATCCTCCTCTCCATCCTCTCAAAGCTGGGCATCTCAGGCTGCGCACACTCTGGGTTGTACAGTGCCTTGCGAAAGTATTTTGCTTTATGTTTTGGATCATTGTCTTGTTGGAAGACAAATCTCCGTCCCAGTCTCAGGTCTTTTGCAGACTCCATCAGGTGTTCTTCCAGAATGGTCCTGTATTTGGCTCCATCCATCTTCCCATCAATTTTAACCATCTTCCCTGTCCCTGCTGAAGAAAAGCAGGCCCAAACCATGATGCTGCCACCACCATGTTTGACAGTGGGGATGGTGTGTTCAGGTGTGTTGCTTTTACGCCAAACATAACGTTTTGCATTGTTGCCAAAAAGTTCCATTTTGGTTTCATCTGACCAGAGCACCTTCTTCCACATGTTTGGTGTGTCCCCCAGGTGGCTTGTGGCAAACTTTAAACAACACTTTTTATGGATATCTTTAAGAAATGGCTTTCTTCTTGCCACTCTTCCATAAAGGCCAGATTTGTGCAATATACGACTGATTGTTGTCCTATGGACAGAGTCTCCCACCTCAGCTGTAGATCTCTGCAGTTCATTCAGAGTGATCATGGGCCTCTTGGCTGCATCTCTGATCAGTCTTCTCCTTGTATGAGCTGAAAGTTTAGAGGGACGGCCAGGTCTTGGTAGATTTGCAGTGGTCTGATACTCCTTCCATTTCAATATTATCGCTTGCACAGTGCTCCTTGGGATGTTTAAAGCTTGGGAAATCTTTTTGTATCCAAATCTGGCTTTAAACTTCTTCACAACAGTATCTCGGACCTGCCTGGTGTGTTCCTTGTTCTTCATGATGCTCTCTGCGCTTTTAACGGACCTCTGAGACTATCACAGTGCAGGTGCATTTATACGGAGACTTGATTACACACAGGTGGATTGTATTTATCATCATTAGTCATTTAGGTCAACATTGGATCATTCAGAGATCCTCACTGAACTTCTGGAGAGAGTTTGCTGCACTGAAAGTAAAGGGGCTGAATAATTTTGCGCGCCCAATTTTTCAGTTTTTGATTTGTTAAAAAAGTTTGAAATATCCAATAAATGTCGTTCCACTTCATGATTGTGTCCCACTTGTTGTTGATTCTTCACAAAAAAATACAGTTTTATATCTTTATGTTTGAAGCCTGAAATGTGGCAAAAGGTCGCAAAGTTCAAGAGGGCCGAATACTTTCGCAAGGCACTGTATACTACCTGGCAGGCCGCTACGCATAGCAGGATATCTTATAAGCTTCCGGGTTAGAGTCCCGCTCCTTGAAAGCGGCAGCTCTACCCTTTAGCTCAGGGTGGATGTTGCCTGTAATCCATGGCTTCTGGTTGGGGTATGTACACTCAGTCACTGTGGGGACGACGTCACTGATGCACTTATTGATGAAGCCAGTGACTGATGTGGTGTACTCCTCAATACCATCGGAAGAATCCCAGAACATATTCCAATCTGTGCTAGGATAACAGTCCTGTAGCTTAGCATCCGTGTCATCTGACCACTTCTTTATTGACCGAGTCACTGGTGCTTCCTGCTTTAGTTTTTGCTTGTGAGCAGGAATCAGGAGGATAGAGTTATGGTCAGATTTGTCAAATGGAGGGCGAGGGAGAGCTTTGTACACATCTCTGTGTGTGGAGTAAAGGTGGTCTAGACTTTTGTTTTCCTCTGGTTGCATATATTTAACATGCCGGTAGAAATTTGGTAAAACTGATTTAAGTTTCCCTACCTTAAAGTCCCAGGCCACTAGGACAGCCGCCTCTGGCACAGTGTTTTCCTGTCTGCTTATGGCCGTATACAGCTCATTGAGTGCGGTCTTAGTGCCAGCATCGGTTTGTGGTGGTAAATGGACAGCTATGAAAAATATAAAACTCTCTTGGTAAATAGTGTGGTCTACAGCTTGTCATGAAATACTCTACCTCAGGCAAGCAAAACCTTGATACTTCCTTACGATTACATGTTGTGCACCAGCTGTTATTTACAAATATACACAGACCGTCACCCCTCATCTTACAGGAGGCAGCTGCTCTATTTTTTCAATGCAGCGCAAACCCCGCCAGCTGTGTTATTTATGTCGTCGTTCAGCCACGACTCGGTGAAACATAAGATTTTACTTTTTTTTATGATCCGTTGGTATGATATTCGTGATAGTTTGTCTATTTTGTTACCCAATGATTAGTAGCCAATGTACAGAGGCAGATTACCCACTGGCAGAAATAAAATAAATTACAAATAGCGCGAAAAAACACACAATAGCACAATTGGTTAGGAGACCGTAAAACGGGGCCATTTTACCTCACACAGGAAGCAGCGTAGGTCCTAATCCAGGCACATGTCCTCTCTCATCTGGACTACTGCAACTCACTGCTGGCTGGGCTCTTCACTTGTGTCATCAAACCCCTGCAAATAATCCAGAATGCTGCAGCCGCCTGGTTTTCAACCTTCCCACGTTCTCTCATGTCGCCCTGCTCCTCCGCACACTCCACTGGCTCCCAGTCAAAGCTTGCATCCACTACAAGACCATGGTGTTTACCTACAGAACAGCAAGAGGAACTGTCCCTCCCTACCTTCAGGCTATGCTCAAACCCTACACCCCAACACGAGCACTCCGTTCTGCCACCTCTGGTCCTCCTTTTCACCTCAACCCCCCCCCCAAAAAATGTAAATGCTGAACTAGCACTTGACCTCCCTTTTCTAGAGCTGACTAATGATAGCTACTTAATTGAGGAAACATGTATTTTCTATACTTGTGATATGTGGTTGTCCCAACTAGCCATCCATAGATGAATGCACTAAGTTGCTCTGGAGCATTCTCTAAATGAGTAAATACTTTTTTTTTTTTTTTAAATAACTATTTTCCTGAAATTCTACACATTTTGCCAGGACAATATGATATCTGAGTAAGAAAATAAATTGGGGAACGTGTACTTCGTGCACAGTGCAGTGCATTCGGAAAGTATTCAGACCCCTTGACTTTTTCCACATATTACATTAAACTGAAATATCACATTTACATAAGTACTCAGACCATTTAATATCAGTACTTGGTTGAAGCACCTTTGGTAACGATTACAACCTTGAGTCCTCTTGGGTATGACATTACAAGCTTGGCTCACCTTTCTCTGCAGATCCTCTCAAGCTCTGTCAGGTTGGATGGGGAGCACCACTGCACAGTTATTTCAGGTCTCTCCAGAGATGTTAGATTGGGTTCAAGTCCGGGCTCTGGCTGGGCCAATCAAGATTATTTAGAGACTTGTCCCGAAGCCACTCTAACGTTGTCTTGGCTGTGTGCTTAGGGTCGTTGTCCTGTTGGAAGGTGACCCTTCAACCCAGTCTGAGGTCCTGAGCGCTCTGGAGCAGGTTTTATCAACAAACTATCTGTACTTCGCTCTGTTTATCGTTCCCTCGATCCTGACTAGTCTCCCAGGCCCTGCCGCTGAAAAACCTCCCCACAGCATGATTGCTGACACCACCATGCTTCATCGTAGGGATCGTGCCTAGTTTCCTCCAAAGGTGACGCTTGGCATTCAGGTCAAACAGTTCAATCTTGGTTTCATCAGACCAGAGAATCTTGTTTCTCATGGTCTGAGTTCTTTATGTGCGTATTGGCAAACTCCAAATGGGCTGTCATGTGCCTTTTCCTGAGGAGTGGCTTCCGTCTGGCCACTGTGGTACCTTATATAGATAGGTGTGCGCATTTCCAAATCATGTCCAATCAAGTGAATTTACCACAGGTGGACTCCAATCAAGTTGTAGAAACATCTCAAGGATGATCGATGGAAACAGGATGCACTTGAGCTCAATTTAGAGTCTCATAGCAAAGGGTATGAATACTTGTGAATAATGTATTTCTAAAAACCTGTTTTTGCTTTGTCATTATGGAGTATTGTGGGAAAAAAATCAAGGGGTCTGAATTCTTTCAGGAATGCACTGTATATACAAAAGTATATGGACACCCCTTCAAATTAGTGGATTCGGCTGCCACGAGCCACACCCGTTGCTGACATGTGTATAAAATCGAGCACCAAGCCATGCTTCAGAGACACACATTGGCAGTAGAATAGCATAACTGAAGAGCTCAGTGACTTTCAAATTGGATAGGATGCCACCTTTCCAACAAGTCAGTTTATCAAATTTCTGCCCTGCGAGAGCTGCCCCGGTCAACTGTAAGTGCTGTTGTTGTGAAGTGCTCTAGGAGCAACACCGGCTCAGCCGCAAAGTAGTAGGCCACACAAGCTCACAGAAAGGGACCACTGAGTGCTGAAGCTAGTAAATATAGTCTATCCTCAGTTGCAACACTCACTACCGAGTTCCAAACGGCCTCTGGAAGCAACATCAGCACAGGAGCTACATGAAATGGGTGCACATGGCAAAGCAGCCGCACACAAGCATAAGATCACCATGCGCAATGCCAAGCGTCTGCTGGAGTGGTGTAAAGCTCGCCGCCATTGGACTTTGGAGCAGTGGAAACGCGTTCTCTGAAGTGATGAATCTGGGTTTGGCGTACGCCAGGAGAACGCTACCTGCCCAAATGCATAGTGCCAACTGTAAAGTTTGGTGGAGGAGGAATAATGGTCTGGGGCTGTTTTTCATGGTTCAGGCTAGGCTCCTTAGTTCCAGTGAAGGGAAATCTTAATGCTACAGCGTACAATGACATTCTAGACGATTATGTGCTTTCATTTGAGGAATGCCCTCTCCTGTTTCAGCGTGACAATGCTCACTTGCACGAAGCTAGGTCCATACAGAAATGGTTTGTCTAGATCGTTGTGTTAGAACTTGCCTGGCCTGCACAAAGCCCTGACCTCAACCCCATCGAACACCTTTTGAAATTAATTAACAATTTTATGCTGAAATGTCTTGAGTCAGCAAGTATTCAACCCCTTCGTTGCATGGACTCACTGTGTGTAATAGTGTTTATTACAGACAGAGTAATACACCCACTGTACAAAGACACATGCGTCCTTCCTAAAAAGGCATCCTGGCTGAGTCTACTTTCCACCAGGCACTGGGAGACGAATTAACCTTTCAGCAGGACAATAACAGCAAGACAATCAGGAACCTCTCTTTCTAAAACTGTTCCGAAATTGTTGCAACCCCTATTACTAGCCTGTTCATCCTCTCTTTTGTATCATCTGATATCCCTAAAGATTGGAAAGCTGCCGCGGTCATCCCTCTCTTCAAAGGGGGAGACACTCTAGACCCAAACTGTTACAGACCTATATCCATCCTGCCTTTCTAAAGTTTTCAAAAGCCAAGTTAACAAACAGATCACCGAGCATTTCGAATCCCACCGTACCTTCTCCGATATGCAATCTGGTTTCTGAGCTGGTCATGGGTGCACCTAAGCCACACTCAAGGTCCTACACGATATCATAACCGCCATCGATAAAAGACAGTACTGTGCAGCCGTATTCATTGATCTGGCCAAGGCTTTCGACTCTGTCAATCACCACATCCTCATCGGCAGACTCGACAGCCTTGGTGTCTCAAATGATTGCCTCGCCTGGTTCACCAACTACATCTCTGATAGAGTTCAGTGTGTCAATTCGGAGGGCCTGTTGTCCGGCCCTCTGGCAGTCTCTATGGGGGTGCTACAGGGTTAAATTCTCGGGCAGACTCTTTTCTCTGCATATATCAATGATGTCACTCTTCCTTCTGGTGATTCTCTGATCCACCTTTTCGCAGACGTCACCATTCTGTATATATCTGGCCCTTCTCTGGACAGTGTGTTAACAAACCTCCAAATGAGTTTCAATGCCATACAACACTCCTTCCATAGCCTCCAACTGCTCTTAAATGCTATTAAAACTAAATGTATGCTCTTCAAGCGATTGCTGCCCACACCCGCCGGCCCGACTAGCATCACTACCCTGGACGGTTCTGACATAGAATATGTGCACAATTACAAATACCTAGGTGTCTGGTTAAACTGTAAACTCTCCTTCCAGACTCACATTAAGCATCCCCAATCTAAAAATTAAATATAGAATCTGCTTCCTATTTCGCAATAAAGCCTCCTTCACTCACGCTGCCAAATATACCCTTGTAAAACTGACAAATCTACCGATCCTAGACTTTGGCGATGTCATTTACAAAATAGCCTCCAACACTCTACTCAGCAAATTGGATGTAGTCTATTACAGTGCCATCCGTTTTGTCACCAAAGCCCCATACACTACCCACCACTGCGAACTGTATGCTCTTGTTGGCTGGTCCTCACTACATATTCGTCACCAAACCCACGGGCTCCAGGTCATCTATAAGTCTTTGCCAGGTAAAGCCCTGCCTTATCTAAGATCACTGGTCACCATAGCAACACCCACCAGTAGCACGCACTCCAGCAGGTATATTTCACTGGTCTCTGCTGCCAATGACTGGAACAAATTGCAAAAATCACTGAAGCTGGAGACTTACATTTCCCTCACTAACTTTAAGCATCAGCTGTCAGAGCAGCTTACCGATCACTGTACCTGTACACAGCCCATCTGTAAATAGCCCACCCAACTACCTAACTACTCTTTTGCACCCCAGTATCTCTACTTGCACATCATCATCTGCACATCTATCACTCAGTGTTAATGATCAATTGTAATTATTTTGCCACTATGGCCTACCTTACCTCCCTAATCTTATTACATTTGCACACACTGTACATAGATTTTTCTATTGTGTTATTGACTGTACGTTTGTTTATCCGATGTGGCCAATTGTTGTTTTTATCAAAAAGCTGTGCTTGATCTTGGCCAGGTCGCAGTTGTAAATGAGAACTTGTTCTCAACTGGCCTACCTGGTTAAATAAAGGTGAAATAAAACAATTACCTAAAACAGAAGGCCAAATCTACACTGGAGTTGTTTACCAAGACAGTGAATGTTAGTTTTGACTTAAATCTACTTGAAAATCGATGGCAAGACCTGAAAATGGTTGTCTAGCAATAATCATCAATCAATTTGACAGAGCTTGAAGAATACATAAAAAAATAAAAAATGTTGCACAATCCAGGTGTGGAAAGCTCTTAGAGACTTACCCATGAAGACTCACAGCTGTAATTGCTGCCAAAAGTGTACTGACTTAGGGGTGTGAATACTTATGTAAATGAGATATTTCTGCATATCATTTCCAAATAAATAAGCAACAAATGGGTGTAGATGGGTGAGAAAAAAAACTATTGAATCAATTTTGAATTCAGGCAACAAAATGTGAAATAAGTCAAGTGGTATGAATACTTTCTGAAGGCACTGTTTTTTTGGGGGGGGGGGGGGGGGCCCTAAGCATCGGCTTATGTCGCTTAATTAAGCCCAGGGTCGGCCCTGAGTGCACTACTTTGGACCAGAGCCCTATGGTCAAAAGTAGTGCACTATGTAGGGAAAAGAGTTCTACAACTTGTTTTGCTAATGTGTTTTAATGCATGAGTGAGCGAATGAGGGATTGCATTTCGCTAATGGATTAAATTAAGAATGACAGACTTGTAAACACACAACACTTATGCTTTTTTTCTGGCAGAAAACTAGTCATTACTTTTGCTGTCCACATCATGGCATTTCATATCTAGAAAAAATTCCATAGGATCAGATTAAAATAATGCTTCTGAAAGAAGAGGTAAATTCATACTCAATCGTGGAGTTTAGATTTAATTGAAGCAGGGTACACAGCAACAAAGAAAACTGGTAGGGAGATTGACACATCATTATACTTCATACCGGTGCAGTTAACTTTTTAACAGTACAAAAATAAAGATTCTATATTTTCACCACAAAAGCAATTGTGGCAAATTACTTTGAGTCAAAGAGTAAAGAAAGCATAGAAATAAACTAGTGAGAATATATATTGCCTCTATTCATGTTTATGGCATATAAAACTTTACACTTAAGGTATCTAAATCACACTGTATGCTACAGAACAATGAATTTGTTAGTCCAGTGATATGGCTCTCTGGGTAACTCTGCAGTTAAGCTAATTTGCCATTGAAAAGGCAGCAAACATTTCAAAACAGGAATGTGCTTTACAATAGCCCAAATGGTATCAACTGCCCCAGAAACAAAAAAATGACTACTTTTAAATACATCGTTAGCTGTGCATATGAGAAAAAAAAATTAAAATAAGAGGATACAGTATGCCTTGTCATTAGAAAATATAGTAGAGACAGTAATCATGTAACAAATCATAGCATACATTCTTGCTCACACAAAAACAATCATGTTAGCGAGTAACAGAGTGTTCTGGTTGGGATATTGTGGAAGCTAGGGGGTACACACATTTGCCATACAAAAACAAATATTTTTAACAGGTAGAATGAAAGAAAGGCTTAGCAGTCTTGAGCACAGAGTGTATACTGGGTTTATATTTGCACTTGGTGAGAGATGCAACATCAAATTTCGAAACATATTTACCATATTTGAGCAGTGAATACAGAAAATTGGGAGAGCATCCATGTGAAAACTACACAAACAATCCTTATTCAACAAATATACTTAAATACCCATGTACATAAGGATACATACATAACAAGATTAAATCAAACTCATAATAATAACCCCACTCCCTAACAGATCATTTTGACAAGCATTTATTACACTTAGGCTTAAACCTAAGATTTCTAATGTAGGAATAAGAACTCATTTTTGTCAACATATTTGTCTGCAAACCGAAATGAGATATTGCACCTCCCTGAACAGAAAACAAAACAATAACACAGAAGAATAACAGGATTAAATAAGAAATTAGACACCATACCAGGAATTTAGTACAAAAGAAAACTTTTTTCCAACAATAATACATTACATTTCAATCTCTCAACAAAAAAAATGTCTACGTAAAAACACAAATCATCACAAGCACATGTTTAAAACATAGTTTACAAAAACAAAACTGTCATTATACTCAATACTCAAGACTGCTAAGCCAATACCATTTTATTGCTAAAACTGGACAAAATAGATTATACTGCATTTTGTTCAAAGCCACACCGATACATTTTAAGTTCAAGTTTGATCAAAAAGAAAGAAAGTTATATTCAAGACCAGAGGGTATTCCAAATTGCCCAGTAAAATATCAGTTTTTAGGTAAAAAAATAAAAGAAAATAAGAAAAAATTAAAATAAAAGAAATAGATTTTCGTTAATTATTTTTTGTTACTCTATAGCTAGTGCATTACAAAAAGGAAAGGTAAGCCGCAAAGTGTTGAAAATATACTTTAGAAACCTCAATAGTACTGTTAATAGTTCTGTTTTCATCATCTCAATGATTCCAAAATCTTCATAAGATGGGCGTCCACTCTAATGCTCCTGAAAGACATTACAAAGAGGAAAATGTTATGTTGTTTACCATGCATTCATTCATGCAACAGCACACACCAATACACGCATGCCTGTAAACTTTTCAAGACTTGGCTTTAACATATACAGTGCCTTCAGAAAGTACTCCGACCCAATTTTCGGGCTACCCAAGAGGAAATGCTGGCATTACAGATGCAAGGGGGGGGGGGGGGGGGGGTCCTATGCGAGATTAAGGCAAAAAAGATAAACCGGCAATTGGTTCCCTCCCTCCATTCTACTGGCGAATGTAGTCACTCGACAATAAGATGGATGACCTCCGATTGTGGATTTGCTGACAACGGGACTCTCGAAACCGCAATATCCTTTGCTTTTCTGAAACATGGTTCTCGGACAAGATACCCCCATGGCTATCCAACTCAATGGATTCTCCATTCACAGGGTGAACAGGACAGTGGAGTCGGGGAAGTCGAGGGGGAGGGGTTTGCCTCCACATCAACTCCAAGTGGTGTGCTATAACTCCAGCGCGGTGGAAGTGTCGACCCACTGTTCACTGGTCTTGGAATACCTGATGGTCAAATGCCGACCCTTCTACCTCCCGAGGGAGTTTTCAGCTCTTATCGTGACTGTTGTATTCCACCAGGATAAGAGAAATAACTAGCTGGCACTTAACGAACTGTGCAAAGCCATAAACAAGTAAGAAAACCTACACTTCCGTTCAAAAGTTTGGGGTCACTTAAGAAAGGTCCTTGTTTTGGAGGAATTTTGCAAATAATCAATGCGGTGCCTGTTAATTTATCATCGAATCACAGCCTAATTCAAACGGGTGATGATTTAACAAAAGTGCATTTGTGAAAAAAGCACAATCGTTGCACAAATGTACCTAACCATAAACATCAATACCTTTCTTAAAATCAATACACAAGTATATATTTTTTAAACCTGCATATGTAGTTAAAATAAATTCATGTTAGCAGGCAATATTAACTAGAGAAATTGTGTCACTTCTCTTGCGTTCAGTGCAAGCAGAGTCAGGGTATATGCAAAAGTTTGGGCCGCCTGGCTCGTTGCGAACTGTGTGAAGACCATTTCTTCCTTACAAAGACTAATTAATTTGCCAGAATTTTACATTATTATGACATAACAGTGAAGGTTGTACAATGTAACAGTAACATTTAGACTTAGGGTTGCCACCTGTTAGATAAAATACAGAACGGTTCCTCAAGGTCGACCGATTAATCGGAATGGCCGATTAATTAGGGCCGATTTCAATTTTTCATAACAATTGGATATCTGTATTTTTGGGCGACGATTTTGCAGTTTTTTTTTCTTTTACACCTTTATTTAATCTTTATTTAACTAGGCAAGTCAGTTAAGAACACATTCTTATTTTCAATGACGGCCTAGGAATGAGGCAGAACGACAGATTTTTACCTTGTCAGCTCGGGGGATTCAATCTTGCAACCTTACAGTTAACTAGTCCAACGCTCTAACCACCTGCCTCACGAGGAGCCTGCCTGTTACGCGAATGCAGTAAGCCAAGGTAGGTTGCTAGCTAGCATTAAACTTATCTTATAAAAAACAATCGACTGTCGTTGCTCCAATGTGTACCTAACCATAAACACCAATGCCTTTCTTAAAATCAATACACAAGTATATATTTTTAAACCTGCATATTTAGCTAAAAGAAATCCAGGTTAGCAGGCAATATTAAACAGGGTGAAATTGTGTCACTTCTCTTGCGTTCATTGCACGCAGAGTCAGGGTAAATGCAACAGTTTGGGTGGCCTGACTCTTTGCTAACTAATTTGCCAGAATGTTACGTAATTATGACATAACATTGAAGGAGGTGCAATGTAACAGGAATATTTAGACTCATGGATGCCACCTGTTAGATAAAATACAGAACAGAATAAACGTTTTGTTTGAGGTGATAGTTTCTGGATTTGACCTAGGCTAGTATTTCTGTGTGTTTATTATAGTTAAGTCTATGATTTGATAGAGCAGTCAGACTGAGGGGTGGTAGGCAGCTGCAGGCTCGTAATAGTCAAAGGTATATGGTTTAGAGAGAAATAGTCGACGCGTTATAATTCCTGTAATAACTTGCGGCTGAACTTGAAAGGGGTTCCTTCGTTATTTTACCGTTCATGTCTTCCATAGAGAATGTCTTGATCTACTTCCAATAAGGTCTGTGTTTCGTGCAGGTTTAAACCACCTCTGTTCATGTCTTCCATAGAGAATGTCTTGATCTACTTCCAATAAGGTCTGTGTTTCGTGCAGGTTTAAACCACCTCTGTTCATGTCTTCCATAGAGAATGTCTTGATCTACTTCAAATAAGGTCTGTGTTTCGTGCTTAAACTGCCTCTATTCATGTCATCCATACAGAATGTCTTGATCTACTTCAAATAAGGTCTGTGTTTCGTTCAGGCTTAAACGCCTCTGTTCATGTCTTCCATAGAGAATGTCTTGATCTACTTCAAATAAGGTCAATGTTTCGTGCTAAACGCCTCAGCGTTTTGGTACCCGTGTAAATCTCACTAGGATAAAGTAACGTTTGTCAACATATTTTCATAAATCCACTCTACAAAAAAATGATCTTCGCTTATATTTAGCCAATATTGATCAGAGTTACCTTGTCCTATGGATATCTACACAGTTATAAAATTGGCAAGGTGGTGTAAGCTACCTACACGAAACACAGACCTTATTTTAAGTTAATCTAAAAAATATCTTATGGAATAAATGAATGAAGGAACCGCTTTTCAGATTTTGCTAGAAGGTGTCATGGGAATTTTGACTCGCACTTTGGTAGTCAATTCTTACCATTGTCCATTATTAAAATAGGATTTCATGCATATAGAAATTCCAGTTTTTGTTTTCAACATTCATCACAGGTAACTTAAACTCTATATTTATTCAAACAGTTGAGAGTATTTGTCTCCTAAGCAGACTCTTCAGTATCATTGTCACTTCAGAGCTGTGTGTGTGTGTGTTTCACAGAGAGCAGAGAAAAGCAGAGCACCAGTGTTGGTATTACATGGAATTGGCACCAGGGAAAGCAAGGTGTCTTATTTGTGATAAAGATGTAAGCATGGGGTCAGCAACGGCTAAATCAATAAATACCACCAACCTGTGGAATCACCTTAAGAACACCCATCCAAAAGCCCATATGTATTATATTAAGTTAAAATAAAAGTGTTCATTGTTCATTCAGTATTGTTGCAATTGTCATTATTACAAAAAAAAAAAAAAAAAAAAAAATTATATATATATATTTTTTATAAATCGGCCGATTAATCAGTATGGGCTTTTTTTGTCCTCCAATAAATGGGTATTGGCGTTGAAAAATCATAATCGGTCGACCTCTAATAAGGACATCCAATAGTCAAAGGTATATGAAATACAAATGGTATAGCGAGAAATAGTCCAAAAATAACTACAACCTAAAACTTCTTAACTGGGTGTCAAACCCTGATCTTTTTCCCCTGTCCTTGTGATTGTCTCCACCCCCTCCAGGTGTCGCTTATTTGCTCTGGTGTATTTATCCCTGTGTTTCCTGTCTCTCTGTGCCAGTTCGTCTTGTATGTTTTGTCAAGTCAACCAGCGTGTTTTCCTGTACTCCTGCTTCTAATTCTCTTTTTGCTTGTCCTCCCGGTTTTGACCCTTGCCTGTTTTCTGGACTCCGTACCCACCTGCCTGCCCTGACCTCAAGCCTGTCTGCCACTCTGTACCTTCTGGACTATGAACTGGTTTTGACCTTTTGCCTGTCCATGACCATTCTCTTGCCTACCCCTTTTGGATTGATTAATAAATAGAAGAGACTCAAACCATCTGCCTCCCGTGTCTGCATCTGGGTCCCGCTTTGTGCCCTTTTACTGGGAATATTGAAGACTCATGTTAAAAGGAACCACCAGCTTTCATATGTTCTCATGTTCTGAGCAAGGAACTTAAACGTTAGCCTTTTTACATGGCACATATTGCACTTTTACTTTCTTCTCCAACACTGTGTTTTCGCACTATTTAAACCAAATTGAACATTGGTACCGGCTTTTTTTGGTCCTCCAATAATCGTTATCGTCGTTGAAGATCATAATTGGTCGACCTATAATTAAAATAACATAAAATTGATCAGAAATACAGTGTAGACATTGTTAATGTTGTAAATGACTATTGTAGCTGGAAATGGCAGATGTTTTTTTTATGGATTATCTACACTGGCATACAGAGGCCCATTATCAGCAACCATCACTCCTGTGTCCCAAAGGCACGTTGTGTTAGCTAATCCAAGTTTATCATTTTATAAGGCTAATTGATCATTAGAAAACCCTTTTACAATAATGTTAGCACAGCTGAAAACTGTTGGTCTGATCAAAGAAGCAATAAAACTTTATACTACTTGAGTATCTGGAGCATCAGCATTTGTGGGTTTGATTACAGGCTCAAAATAGCCAGAAACAAATAACTTTCTTCTGAAACTCATCAGTCTATTCTCGTTCTGAGAAATTAAGGCTATTCCATGCGAGAACTGGCTCTAACCAGAATAGAAAGGGGAGTGGGAGGCCCCGGTGCACAACTGAGCAAGAGGACAAGAACATTAGAGTGTCTAGTTTAAAAACAGACACCTCACAAGTCCTCAACTGGCAGCTTCCTTAAATAGTACACCAGTCACAATGTCAACAGTGAAGAGGCGACTCCAGGATGCTGGCCTTCTAGGCAGAGTTGCAAAGAAAAAGCCATATCTCAGACTGGCCAATAAAAAGAAAAGATTAAGATGGGAAAAATAACAGACACTGGACAGAGGAACTCTGCCTAGAAGGCCAGCATCCCGGAGTCGCCTCTTCACTGTTGACATTGTGACTGGTGTTTTGCGGGTACTATGTATTGAAGCTGCCATTTAAAATAAAACTAAATCGTAGACAACCCTGAGGCTACGGTTGAGGACAGGAGTAAGTAAAATAAGTCCTGCTATGACCGCAGAGTCATCAATATAGGAATAATGTTGACTCATACTACACAGGCTACGAAGCCTGTGGTATGTGCCAGTGGCCCCAGTCCATTATGGATTACGAAGGAAGATCCAACTGTGATCTGTTCAACGATGCATCTCTACCAGACAAACTCTATGCATTTTATGCACGCTTTGACAACAAAATCGTGCCGGGTGTGATGGCCGTCATTGACCCAGAACTCCACTTTCCGAGGTCAACGTGAAAAAGTTATTTAATCACATCAACACCCGCAAGAACGCGGGGCCCGATGGTATTCCAGGGCACTTTCTCAGAGCATGCGCAGAAAAGCTGTCAGGCATATTATAGGTACTTTCAACCTCTCCTTGTCCCAGTCTGTAATCCACAAATTTTAAGATGACCAGCATCCTTCCTGTCCTCAATAACTCTAAGGCTTTATGCCACAATGACTACCACCCTGTAGCACTCACCTCTGTAATCATGAAGTGCTTTGAGAGGCTGATTACGGCACACATTAACTCCACCATTCGAGACACACTAATTTGCCATACCGACCCACCCAACAGATGCGTAGATGACGCAATATCAATTGCTCTCCACACTGCCCTCACCCACCTAGAAAAGAGGAATACCTATAAGAGAACGCTCTTCATTGACCACAGCTCAGCATTCAAAACCATTGTCCCCTCCAAGCTCGTCACCAGCTTACGACTCGGTCTGCAACTGGATCCTGGACTTCCTGACAGGTCGACCCGAGGTGGTGAGAGTAGGCAACATCACCTCTGCCATGCTGACCCTCAGCACAGGGGCCCCACAGTGGTCCCCTCCTGTTCACCCACGACTGCGTGGCCATGCGTGACTCCAACACTAGATAATGGCGCTGGAAAAGAGCTTCTGGACATCAGAACAGCGATTACTCACCTCAAACTGGAAACAAAGATTTTTTTTCTTTAATTAATGACTCCGACGTGAAGGATATACTTCTTCCCGGAGACCAGGCCCAAATCCCCGTCATTCGCGTGAAGAAAATAAGGAAATACAGGGGGCGGAGTTATGGGTGCCTTGTGAGAATTTGTTGGCAAGTGAGTAAACCACCACTACCCTTTGTATTATTGGCCAACGTGCAATCATTGGAAAACCAACTGGATGATCTATGATTAAGACTATCCTACCAACAGGACATTAAAAACGAATATCTTATGTTGTTTCACGAAGACTTGGCTGAACAACAATTCGGATAATATAGAGCTGGCTGGCTTCTCCATGTTTTGGCAGGACAGAGCTGCTACGTCTGGTAAGATGAGGGGTGGGGGTGTCTGTCTTTGTCAATAACAGCTGGTGCACGATATCAAATATTAAAGTCTCAAGTTATTGTTCGCCTGTGGTAGAAAAGCTCATTATAACGTGTAGACAACACTATCTTCCAAGAGAGGTTGCATCTATATTACTCGCAGCTGTCTACTTACCACCACAAACCGATGCTGGCACGAAGACCGCACTCAACAAGCTGTATAAGGCCTTAAGCAAACAAGAAAATGCTCATCCAGAAGCTGCGCTCCAAGTGGCCGGGGACTTTAATGCATGAAAGCTTAAATCCGTTTTACCTCATTTCTACCAGCATGTCACATGTGCAACCAGACGAAAAAAATTCAACTCTAGACCACCTTTACTCCACACACAGAGAAGCATACAAAGCTCTCCCACACACTCCATTGGGCAAATCTGACCATAATTCTATCCTCCTGATTTCTGCTAACAAGCAAAAACTAAAGCAGGAAGCACCAGTGACTTGCTCAATACGGAAGTGGTCAGATGACTCGGATGCTACGCTACAGGACTGTTTTGCTAACACAGACTGGAAAATGTTCCGGGATTCATCCAATGGCATTGAGGAGTATACCACCTCAGTCACTGCCAACATCAGTAAGAGCATTGACGACGTCATCCCCACAGTAACCGTACGTACATTTCCCAACCAGAAGCTATGGATTACAGGCAACATCCACACCTAGATAAAGGCTAGAGCTGCCGCTTTCAAGGAGCGAGAAATTAATCCGGACGCTTATAAGAAATCCCGTTATGCCCTCAGACGAACCATCACAGGCAAAGCGTCAATACAGGAATAAGATTGAATCCTACAACACCGGCTCTGACATTCATCGGATGAGGTAGGGCTATTACGGACGACAATGAGAAACCCAGCCACGAGCTGCCCAGTGACGCGAGCCTACCAGACAAGCTAAATGCATGTTATACTCGCTTTGAGGCAAGCAACACTGAAGCATGCATGAGAGCACCAGATGTTCCGGACGACTGATCAAGCTCTCCGTAGCCGAGTTCACAAAGTCACAGGGCAAGACGGATTACCAGGACGTGTAGTCATAGCATGTGCAGATCAACTGGCTAATGTCTTCACTGACATTTTTAACCTCTCCCTGACCGAGTCTGTAATACCTACATGTTTCAAACAGACCACCATAGTCCCTTTGCCCAAGAAAACCTGTCTAAATGATTACCACCCTGTAACACTCACATCGGTAGCCATGAAGTACTTTGGAAGGCTCGTCATGGCTCACATCATCACCATCATGCCAAAAACCCTAGACCCACGCCAATTCGCATACCACCCCTACAGATCCACAGATGACGCCATCTCAATCGCACTCCACATGGCCATTTCCCACCTGGACAAAAGGAACACCTATTGTGAGAATGCTGTTCATTGACTACAACTCAGCGTTCAACACCATAGAGCCCACAAAGCTCATCTCTAAGCTAAGGACCCTGGAACTAAACATCTCCTTCTGCAACATGGTCTTGGACTTCCTGATGGGCCGCCCCCAGGTGGTAAGGTTAGGCAACAACACATCTGCCACATTGATCCTCAACACTGGGGCCTCTCAGCGGTGAAGGCTTAGTCCCCTCCTGTACTCCCTGTTCACCCATGACTGCGTGGCCAAGCACAACTCCAACACCATCATTACATTTGCTGACGACATAACAGCCTGATCAGCGACAATGATGAGAGAGACCTGGCAGTGTGGCGCCAGGACTACAACCTCTCTCTCAATGTGAGCAAGACAAAGGAGCTGATCGTGGACTACATGAAAAGGAGGGCTGAACAGGCCCCCGTTAACAAGGCTCCCGAGAGGTGCAGCAGTCTAAGGCACTGCATCTCAGTGCAAGAGGCTTCACGACAGTCTCTGGTTTGAATCCAGACTGTATCACATCCGGCCGTGATTGGGAGTCTCATAGGGCTGCGCACAATTGGCCCAGCGTTGTCTGGGTTTGGCCATCAACGTAAATAAGAATTTGTTCTTAACTGACTTGCCTAGTTACATTGAAAAAAACATTGACGGGACTGAAGTGGAGCAGGTCGAGAGTTGCAAGTTCCTTGGTGTCCACATCATCAACAAACTATCATGGTCCAAACACACCAAGACAGTTGTGAAGAGGACACAGCAACACCTTTTCCCACTTAGGAGACTGAAAAGATTTGGCATGGGTCCCCAGATCCTCAAAAAGTTCTACAGCTGCACCATCGAGAGCATCACCACCTGGTATGGCTCCGCATCTGACCGTAAGACGCTACAGAAGGTAGTGCAAACGGCCCAGTACCTCACTGGGGCCAAGCTTCCTGACATCCAGAACCTACATACTAGGCGGTGTCAGAGGAAGCCCCTAAAAATTGTCAAAAGACTCCAGTCACCCAAGTCATAGACTGTTCTCTCTGCTACCGCACAGCATTCGGTACCGGAGCGGCATTTCTAGAACCAAAAGGCTCCTTAACCGCATCTACCCCCAAGCCATAAGACCAACTAAACTAATCAAATAGCCACCTGGACTATTTACATTGTATCTGGGGAAGGGTATAAAACTCTTTCTAGATTGTTGGAAGTTTCTCAGAGCACAGTGATCTCTATAATTGGGATAAGGGGGGGGGGGGGTCTCATTTTTTTTGTGCATTTTTCTGGTTCTCTAGCACCAACAGAGATGGTTGCTTCGTGGTTCTTAGGAAACTATGCAGTATTCTGTTTATGTACAGTTGAGGTCAGAAGTTTTCATACACTTAGGTTGGAGTCATTGAAACTCATTTTTCAACCACTTAACAAATTTCTTGTTAACAAACTATAGTTTTGGCAAGTCAGTTAGGACATCTACTTTGTGCATGACAAGTCATTTTTACAAAAATTGTTTAGACAGATTATTTCACTTCATAATTTACTGTATCATAATTCCAGTGGGTCAGACCATATGATATCATCACAATAAGTATTGCGATTCTTACAAATCTATTTGTTTTGCGATTCGATACTGCAATTTTGAGAATTGATGTTCCAAACATAATGTTCATTATATGTCTGCTGCAGAGAGAGTATGAGAAAACAAGTTTTCAGTCAGGGAAATAAGTGCTGAAAACATGGTGGCTCACTATTTAAAAAGAAAATGGAGAACAAGCTACAGGATGAAAGGTTCTACACTTGCAAAAATATTATAATACACACACACACACACACATATATATATATATATATATATACACAGTTGAAGTCAGAAGTTTACATACACTTAAGTTGGAGTCATTAAAACTCATTTTTCAACCACTCCACAAATTTCTTGTTAACAAACTATAGTTTTGGCAGTTAGGACATCTACTTTGTGCATGGCACAAGTAATCTTTCCAACAATTGTTTACAGACAGATTATTTCACTTATAATTCACTGTATCACAATTCCAGTGGGTCAGAAGTTGACATACACTAAGTTGATTGTGCCTTTAAACAGCTTGGAAAATTCCAGAAAATGGTGTCATGGCGTTTGAAGCATCTGACAGGCTAACTGACATCATTTGAGTCAATTGGGAGGTGTACCTCGATGTAGTTCAAGGCCTACCTTCAAACTCAGTGCCTCTTTGCTTGACATCATGGGATAATTAAAAGGATTCAGCCAAGACCTCAGAAAAAAAAGTGTAGACCTCCACAAATCTGGTTCCTCCATGGGAACAATTTCCAAATGCCTGAAGGTGCCATGTTCATCTGTACAAACAATAGTACGCAAGAATAAACACCATGGGACCACACAGCTGTCATACCGCTCAGGAAGGAGACGCATTTTGTCTCCTAGAGATCAACGTACTTTGGTGCGAAAAGTGAAAATCAATCCCAGAACAGCAGCAAAGGACCTTGTGAAAATGCTGGAGGAAACAGGTACAAAAGTATCTATATCCACAGTAAAATGAGTCCTATATCGACATAACCTGAAAGGCCGCTCAGCAAGGAAAAAGCCACTACTCCAAAACCGCCATAAATAAAGCCAGACTACGGTTTGCAACTGTTCATGGGGACAAAGATCGTACTTTTTGGAGAAATGTGCTCTGGTCTGATAAAACAAAAATATAACTGTTTGGCCATAATGACCATCGTTACGTTTGGAGGAAAAGGGGGGAGGCTTGCAAGCCAAAGAACACCATCCCAACCGTGAAGCACAGGGGTGGCAGCATCATGTTGTGATGGTGCTTTGCTGCAGGAGGGACTGGTGCACTTCAAAAAATATAAAATTATGTGGCTATATTGAAGCAACATCTCAAGACATCAGTCAGGAAGTTAAAGCTTGGTCGCAAATGGGTCTTCCAAATGGACAATGACCGCAAGCATACTTCCAAAAAAGTGGAAAAATGGCTTAAAACTTCTCTAGGATAGAGGGCAGCATTTGGAATTTTGGATGAAAAGCATGCCCAAATTCAACTGCCTGCTACTCATCCCCAGAAGATAAGATATGCATATTATTAGTAGATTTGGATAGACTGAAGTTTCTAAATCTGTTTGAATCATGTCTGTGAGTATAACAGAACTTATGTAGCAGGCGAAACCCTGAGGACAAACCATTCAGATTTTCTTTTAGGGCTCAATCTCTTTTCAATGGGTTTCCATTGGGAATCCAGATTTCTAAAGGATTTGCTTGCAGTTCCTACCGCTTCAACTGGATGTCACCAGTCTTTAGAAATTGGTTGACGTTTATCCTTTGTGGAATGAAGAAGTAGCCCTGCTCAAAACGAGGGTCACTTCATGTGCCCTGTTTGATAGAGGCGCGTAACCAGAAAGCTAGCATCAGTTTGTTATCTCCTGTATTGAACACAGATCATCCCGTCTTCAATTTTCTATTATTTACTTTAAAAATGAATTAATCGAACAAAAGGACCATTTGTGATGTTTATGGGACATATTGGAGTGCCAACACAAGAAGCTCGTCAAAGGCATGATTAATATTTTTATTTCTGCGATTTGTTTCATGCCTGCAGGGTTGAAATATGTTTTCTCTCTTTTGTTTACGGAGGTGCTATCCTCAGATAATGGCATCGTTTGCTTTAGCCGAAAAGCCTTTTTGAAATCTGACATGTTGGCTGGATTAACAACACGTGTAGTTTTAATTTAGTATCTTACATGTGTGATTTCATGAAAGTTAGGTTTTTATAGGAATTTATTTGAATTTGGCGCTCTCTGCATTTTCTCTGGCTTTTGGCCAAGTGGGACGTTACCATCCCACATATCCCAGAGAGGTTAAGGACAATGAAGTCAAGGTATTGGAGTGGCCATCACAAAGCCACGACCTCAATCCCACCGAAAATTTGTGGGCAGAACTGAAAAAGCATGTGCGAGCAAGGAGGCCTACAAACCTGACTCAGTTACACTAGCTCTGTCAGGAGGACCGTCTACCCGAGGAAGAGGAGAAGGAAACTCCCCTCTCAGACAATAACGGGTACGGCTAAGTAGCTGTTCTTAGGAAACAGCCCATTGAAGCAACAGACACGAAGGACATTGTGCCCTCTGGTGGACAATCAGAGCAGGTAAAAGGAAAAGCCCACCAAACCAACACTCTTCTGAAGGAGGGCTATCTCCGACTGAGAAACGGCAAACGGCATTCAACCAGTAAAAACATTCATTACTTCTTTTTCCGAACGGGCGGCGGTTCGTGTGAAAAGTATATGATTAATGTGAGGACAGTCCTAGAATGTATCCCTTTGTCGCTCTCGCTCTTCCCCCTCTCCATCTAACTTTATGTTGTAACAAGCCATCATATCTTGTCAGTCGACTTTGTCTCATGTAAGTGTGTATTCGGTCTTATTATTTAGTTAGCTAATAGATAAATAATTAAACCAATTTGTATGTTAGGCAGTGATCAGTAAAGCTGGGGTTCTTGCAGATCCAAGAAGGTTACGACAGTTCAGAATGAGACTTACATGAGGTAATGATTAATACGTGACTTATCGATATATAACATATATCTTCTAGAGTTGAATTCGGGAGATGGTAACTCGTTAAACAACTTCTTCCGTGGTGCCCCAAATTCCGAATGAGTTAACTGTTGCATGATTTTAAAAAATCTAATAAAAAAGTTTTTAAAATCGGGTAACAATTAAACGTAGTTAGTGGATTAAATAAATCATCAGATTAATGAAAGTCAAGTCACGACAACACTGACAGAACAAGAGTTCATTGTATGAGATGGGAGAACTTGCAAGAAGGACAACAGTCTCTAGAGCACTTCACTAATCTGAGCTTTATGGGAGAGTGGCCAGATGGATGCCACTCCTGAGAAAAAGGCACGACAGTTCATCTGGAGTTTGCAAAAAGGCACGTGGTCTGTGGTCTGATGAGACAAAAATGTAACTTTGTCCTGGATGCAAAGCAATATGTCTGGAGAAAACCAGGCACAGCCTATCACCCTCTTAACACTACCATGAAGCATAGTGTTGGCAGCATCATTCGGTGGGGATGCTTTTCAACGGCAGGGACTTGAAGACTGGTGAGGAGAGAGGGAACAATGAATGGAGCCAAATACAGGGAAATCCTTGATGAGAACCTGCTACAGATTGCAAACGACCTTAGACTGGTGTGAAGACGTACGTTCCAAAGGGACAATGACCCCAAGCATACAGCCAAAGCAACGCTGGAATGGCATTAGAACAATAATGTGAAAGTCCTTGAGTCCTTCATTCAAGCCACCAAGCTGTTCACCACTGCTCCCAATCTAACTTAAGAGTTTGAGAAAATCTGCAAGAAAGAATGGGACAAAATCCCCAAATCCAGATGTGAGAGGCTGATAGACATACCAAAGACGACTCAAAGCTGTAATCACCGCTAAAGGTGCTTCTACATTCGGAGTTATGTAAATTACATATTTCCTTTCCAATAAATTTGCTAAAATGTCTAAAAACAGGGTTTCACTGTCATTATGAGGTATAGTGTGTAGTCAATTTATTCCACTTTGAATTCAGGCTGTAACAACAAAATGTGTAATAATAATAAGTCCAGGGGTATGAATACTTTCTGAAGGCACTGTATGTTTAAAGGCAGAGCTGTGTTGAGAGGCAGAGACAGTGCTGTGCTGAGAGGCAGTGCACTGTTTAGGGGTAGAAACAGAGGAATTTAAAGACTGAGGCAGAGACAGAGCGGTTTAGAAGCATAGCCGTTTAAAAGCAGAAAATTTGTTTAGAGAACGAGAAGTGAGAGACCGAGCTGTTTAGAGGCAAAAACAGAGCGGTTTAGAGAGAGGCGCATAAACTCAGCAAAAAAAAGAAACGTCCCTTTTTCAGGACCCTGTCTTTCAAAGATAATTCGTAAAAATCCAAATAACTTCACAGATCTTCATTGTAAAGGGTTTAAACACTGTTTCCTATGCTCGTTCAATGACCCATAAACAATTAATGAACATGCACCTGTGGAACGGTCGTTAAGACACTAAACAGCTTACAGACGGTAGACAATTAAGGTCACAGTCATGAAAACTTATGACACTAAAGAGGCCTTTCTACTGACCCTGAAAAACAGCAAAAGAAAGATGCCCAGGGTCCCTGCTCATCTGTGTGAATGTGCCTTAGGCATGCTGCAAGGAGGCATGAGGACGGCAGATGTGGCAAGGGCAATAAATTGCAACGCCCGTACTGTGAGACGCCTAAGACAGCGCTACAAGGAGACAGGACAGACAGCTGATCGTCCTCGTAGTAGCAGACCACGTGTAACAACACCTGCACAGGATTGGTACATCCGAACATCACACCTGCGGCACAGGTACAGGATGGCAACAACTACCCAAGTTACAACAGGAACGCACAATCCCTCCATCAGTGCTCAGACTGTCCGTAATAGACAGAGAGGCTGGACTGAGGGCTTTTAGGCCTGTTGTAGGCAGGTCCTCACCAGACATCACCGGCAACAACGTTGCCTATGGGTACAAACCCACCGTCGCTGGACCAGACAGGACTGGCAAAAAGTGCTCTTCGCGGTTTTGTCTCAACAGGGGTGATGGTCGGGGAAGGGAAGGGAAGACATCCTCCTCCCTCATGTGGAACTTTTCCTGCAGGCTCATCCTGGCATGACCCTCCAGCATGACAATGCCATCAGCCATACTGCTCGTTCTGTGCATGATTTCCTGCAAAGACAGAAATGTCAGTGTTCTGCCATGGCCAGCGAAGAGCCCGGATCTCAATCCCATTGACCACGTCTGGGACCAGTTGGATCGGAGGTTGAGGGCTAGGGCCATTCCCCCCAGAAATATCTGGGAACTTGCAGGTGCCTTGGTGGAAGAGTGGGGTAACATCTCACAGCAAGAACTGGCAAATCTGGTGCAGTCCATGAGGAGATGCACTGCAGTACTTAATGCAGCTGGTGGCCACACCAGATACTGACTGTTACTTTTGACCCCCCTTTGTTCAGGGACACATTATTCCATTTCTGTTAGTCACATGTCTGTGGAACTTGTTCAGTTCATGTCTCAGTTGTTGAATCGTGTTATGTTCATACAAATGTTTACATACGTTAAGTTTGCTGAAAATAAAACGCAGCTGACAGTGAGAGGACGTTTCTTTTTTTGCTGAGTTTACAATGCTGTTTAGAGACAAAAGGCTGTTTAGGTCATGTTTAGAGACAAAGTTGTTTAGAGGCAGACAGAGCTGTCTAGAGGCAAAGACCAGCTTAGAGAGCTGTTTAAAGCCATTGTGAGTACAAGTTTGGCTGTGTTGTACATTACCTGAAGACCTGGGCCCTGGGTTGCCTGTGCACCCGGCCAGAGGTATGCTCCCTGCTGCCTGTAATACTCTGCCACAGCCGCGCTGTATTCTGGGAGCGAGCTCTGCTGCTGAGATGTCTGACCTTTTAGGGCACAAGCGTAAAGACATTGTGAGAAAACAGCATCAAATAACGCTATCACAATCCTATTCGTAACCTTGACTATGTCTAAAGACAACTGACAAAATGAATGAGCCTACAATTTGTTATATTAATCCTCCCGTGCTTTGCTGTAGTCATGGACAATAATCTGAGCATGGGTATTTTGGCCTGCAAACACAGAAAGGGCCATTAAGGTGGACATGGAGAATCATAATCATTGCATTATCTGCAATGTCTACTACTGGGGATATATTGCGCTAAATGCTGAACCTCAAGCTTTAATGCAGTTGCACAAAATTGTCACAATAAAGCAAAGTTACTGAAAAACAAAACTCTGAATATTGCATTTGTTCGAAAAGTCACATGGGTAAGACAGGGTTTGTAAGGTCTCATGAGCACTTGCCTAGCTTTTTATAATACTGCTCCCATGCTTTAGAGTAGTCCATCTGGCCTGCTTGGGGTCCATTGTGACCTGTACCCAAATAATACAACATTGTATTAAACATATGACAAATACCAGTGTATTTAAGACAGGCTCCAACATTTGGGGATATGTTCACTAACATTTGGGGATATGTATTTGATTTGCAGCATTTGGCCCAAAGCTGTCAGAACTCACTTGATTCGGTGAATAGTAGTCAACTTATATTTTAATTTTCCTCAGAAGCCCTTCTGACAATTTCCTAACAATTTTTTTGTTATTTGTAGAACATTTCTGTTTCGCCAATGAAATTGGTTCAAGCCATAATAGACTACCCCCTTCAATTGGCTTACAAGCAAAAGAGGAGTTGGTGAACTCTAATGTGTACCTACTAGGCCTGGTTCATTCTAGGGCTGCATGATTAATCCAATTCACATCGAAATTGCAATATTGACAAGTGCAATGTCCAGCAAGAGGCTGTGTGCGATACTTTGAAATACCCCTCAGCCGCGTGCAACATCTGTTTCTATAATTTACTCGTTGTTACTTATGATTTTTCGGATGCTCGAGTGGTCTCTCACTGTCCTCCGGTTTCCACTAGTGACCACAGCCACAAAGACAAAATTGGCTATATTGTAAAGATTAATGAAAACAAACATTGCTTTCTGGTCTTGATTTAAGGTTAGCACAATGGTTAGGTTTCAAATCAGATTTTAAGATAAATAGTAGAAATAGGTAGGATTTATGATTTTGTGTCAATACAGGATTAAGAACTATCGCTGGTCAGATGTAGCAGGGCTTGAAAACTAATACGTATTACAAAAGGGAAAACCAGCCGCGAGCTGCCCAGTGAGGCGAGCCTTCCAGATGAGCTAAATGCCTTTTATGCTCGATTCGAGGCAAGCAACACTGAAGCATGCATGAGAGCACCAGCTTTTCCAGATGACTGTGTGATCATGCTCTTGGCAGCCGACGTAAGCAGACCTTTAAAAACATGTCAACATTCACAAAGCCGCAGGGCTAGACGGATTACCAGGACGTGGACTGAAAGCATGTGCGGACAAACTGGCAACTGGCAATTTTCAACCTCTCCCTGACTATTAATAATACCTACGTTTCAAGCAGACCACCATAGTCCTTGTGCCCAAGGAAGAGAAGGTAACCTGCCTAAATGATTACCACCCCGTAGCGCTCATGTCATTAGCCATGAAGTGCTTTGAAAGGCTGGTCATGGCTCACATCAACATCATCCCGGAAACCCTAGACCCACTCAAATTCGCATACCTCCCCAACAGATCCACAGACGACACAATCTCAATCGCACTCCACGCTGCCCTTTCCCACCTGTACAAAAGGAACACCTATGCGAGAATGCTGTTAATTGACTACAGCTCAGCGTTACAACACCATAGCGCCCACAAAGCTCATCACTAAGCTAAGGACCCTGATGGGCCGCCCCCAGGTGGTAAAGATAGGCAACAACTTAGTCCCCGCCTGTACTCCCTGTTCACCCACGACTGCAACACCATCATTAAGTTTGCTGATGACACAACAGTGGTAGGCCTGATCACCAACAACGATGAGACAGCCTATAGGGAGGAGGTCAGAGACCTTGCAGTGTGGTGCCAGGGCAACAACCTCTCCCTCAATGTCAGCAAGACAAAGGAGCTGATCGTGGACTACAGGAAAAGGCAGGCCAAACAGGCCCCCATAACATCAACCGGGGTGTAGTGGAGCGGATCGAGAGTTTCAAGCTCCTTGGTGTCCACATCACCAACAAACTATCATGGTCCAAACACACCAAGACAGTCGTGAAGAGGGCACCGACAACACATTTTCACCCTCAGGAGACTGAAATTATTTGGCATGGGTCCACAGATCCTCAAAGTTATACAGCTGCACCATCGAGAGCATTCTGACTGGTTGCATTACTGCCTGGTATGGCAACTGCTCGGCATCTAACCAGTACGGACCAGTACATCACTGGGGTCAAGGTTTCTGCCATCCAGGATCTATATACTAGGCGGTGTCAGAGGAAAAGCCCAAAAAGTTGTCAAAAAGACTCCAGTCACCCAAGTCCTAGACTGCTCTCTCTGCTACCGCATGGCAGACGGTATGGGAGCACCAAGTCTAGGACCAAAAGGCTCCTTAGCTTCTACCCCCAAGCCATTAGACTGCTGAACAATTAATCAAATGGCCACCCGGACTATTTAAATTGACACCCCCTATTTGTTTTTACACTGCTGCTACAAGCTGTCTATTCTCTATGCAGTCACTTTATCCATACCTACATGTACAAATGACCTCGACTAACCTGTACCCCCGCACATTGACTCAGTACCCAGTGTATATAGTCTCGTTATTGTTATTTTATCGAGTTACTTTTAATAATTTTTTACTTTTGTTTATTTTGTAAATATTTTCTTAACTCTTTCTTGAACGGCATTGTTAGTTAAAGGGCTTGTAAGTAAGCATTTCACGGTTCGTATTCGGCTCATGTGACAAATACAATTTGATGACCCTGTCCTCCTGCACCCGTTTCGAACACACACCAAGACCGCCCCCTTCCACTCAAGCAGGTAGTACAGTTCCTGACTGTCCAAAGTTATATTCACACTGTCCGCGTGCAGTTCTTATATTAATGCATGCGGTATTGCAAACAGACTTGTCCAATTTGTGAAAACAATGCAGCTTTCCAATTGCTTCTTAATATGCATCTACAATATGCATCTACTTTGTGAATCTTACTCTCTGAAAAAAGCTTGTTAGTTGAGGTACTTTTTTTTAGCAAGCTGTATCTAGCCACTAATGCTAATACGACTGAGCTAAATAAATGTGGTATTAAATTATTTCACCATATAAATTTCCTGAGAACACATTCCTGTTTACAGCAACGACCTGGGGAATAGTTACAGGGGAGAGGGAGGGATGAACGAGCAAGCTTCAGCGACCAGCCAGCAGATGGATGCAGGGTGGGATGCTGCTGGCAAGAAATTTGGCTCACAAACGTTAGCTATCTAATACAGACTGGTACCAGTGGTGGTGGAGATCTGAATGTTTGCGCAACGACATGTTCTGAATGAAAATCCTCTGCTTTTCATTCATTGCAAAACACCGTATTCCAAGTGCCCACTATTCCAAACATCGAAATAGATGTTAAGAAAATGTGTGCTTGCTTGTCTTGAACTATGGTTGTGAAGAAAGTTGTCATGGGATTTAAAAACCTTTGTTGTAGTAGTAGTAATTGCAGTAATAGTAGTAGTAGTAGTAGTAATGGTGGTAGGCTACTGACTGCAGTAGTTAAGAAGAGGTACGTAATTGCAAATCATATCAATCTTTGGTGAAATAGTATTTTGTCAGAATCGTGCAGCCCTAGTTCATTCCCACCTAAATAAGTCTTACGCCTGGATGATGTTTAACACTAGCCAACCACACCTACTGCTGGGTCAGAAACATCTAAACATGTTTGTGGTGGTGTTTAACACTAGCCAACCACACCTACTGCTGGGTCAGAAACATCTAAACATGTTTGTGGTGGTGTTTAACACCAGCCAACCACACCTACTGCTGGGTCAGAAACATCTAAACATGTTTGTGGTGGTGTTTAACACTAGCCAACCACACCTACTGCTGGGTCAGAAACATCTAAACATGAACGCATCTCTCCTGTCCTATTAATTCTCTATTAGGCTCCGGTGTGAAGTCCCGCCAAGGGACAGATTTATGATTAGCTTCCCCTCCCCCAATCCTAACATAAACCACTAAGGGGTAAATGCAAAACTGACCCAAGCACAGCAACCTCTACTGATTACAGAGCATTGCCCTGAGAAGATGAAATACCCTGGACAATTCAAACTCTGACTTATCTGCTTGTAAGCATTTATGAGTCTTACATTTGAGAGATATTTGTAAGACACTGAAATTAGCCACATTTTGCAGAGTCCATCTTTATATGTCTATTTCATATAAACTCTGTGCAAAATTGTTTCAAACTATGTTTAAGCTGAGGAAATATCGATATCAAGATATTGCTGTAGAGTTTAGCCTGGTGGAACCAGCCTGATCGCTGCATTCACCTTTGGTTTCAATGACGAATGCCACTTGGGCTCCCAAGTGGCGCAGTGGTCTAAGGCACTGCATCTCAGCTTGAGGCGTCACTACAGACAACCTGGTTCGAATCCAGACTTTCACGACCGGCTGTGACTGGGAGTCCCATAGGGCGGCGCACAATTGGCCCAGCGTCGTCTGAGTTTGGCCGGTGTAGGCCGTCATTGTAAATAAGAATTTGTTCTTAACTGACTTGCCTAGTTAAATAAAGGTTAAATAGATTTGTAATTTTTTTTATGCAGAGATCAGGCTGGTTCCATCAGGCTAGCAGAGTTGATGTTAATCGCAATACAAGAAAGGGTTACCAAATGTTTACAGGCTGTGCTTATGACGAGCTGTTGAGCAAAAGGTGACTTACTGGGGTCCTGCTGGCCTTGAGGCTGCCATGTTTGATAAGTAGTCCCCCATCCTCCTGTCATGAAGGTCTGGGCTCCACTGCCACAACTTATCAAGACAGAAAGCATAAAGAGCTACAGCAACACAAAAAAAATGCATGTAGGTACAACCGACAGGGGCGAACAGAAAGTCTGACTTACTTTTGATGAGTTGCAGGGCCTTGAGTGAAAGGGCTAAATCCAAAATTATTGTTGCTCACTATTCCTGAACCCTGGAAAAAAAAAACATACATTCAACACTGTTAACCAGAGTAAATAACACCAGGTTGAATAAATTGAAATCACGGCAGTATTTACTTAGTCGACTAACAGTTAATAATTAAAACGTTTAGAAATGTTTAACAATTTGCCTAGGTAGTCCTGTTGACTTTTCACTAGAACTGCCAGGCCTTTCAGCCTATAAGTATCTGCTAGAGAATGTTAGCATACGCCTGGCATCGATGGACCTCCCATTCTAACATTCTAATAAACAAATGACATATACAGTGCATTCAGGCAATTATTTAGACCCCTTGACTTTTTGTGATGTTACAGCCTTATTCAAAAATTTATTTATTTTATATATATATATATATATATATATATAGATATTTTTTTAAATATGTAAATACTCAATCTACACACGATACCCCATAATGACAAAGCGAAAACAGGTTTTTCTTTCCTTCTTTACATAAGTATTCAGACCCTTTGCTACGAGACTCTAAATTGAGCTCTAGACAGGAAAGAGGGAAAGATGAACGGAGCAAAGTACAGAGACATCCTTGATGAAGCTCAGGACCTCAGACTGGGGTGAAGGTTAACCTTCCAACAGGACAATGATCCTAAGCACACAGCAATGCAGGAGTGGCTTCGGGACAAGTCTCTGAATGTCCTTGAGTGGCCCAGCTAGAGCCCGGACTTAAACCTAATCGAATATCTCTGGAGAGTCCTGAAAATAGCTGTGCAGCGACGCTCCCCATCCAACCTGACAGAGCTTGTGAGGATCTGCAGAGGAGAATGAGAGAAACTCCCCAAAAACAGGTGTGCCAAGCTTGTAGTGTCATACCCAAGAAGACTTGAAGTTGTCATCGCTGCTAAAAGTGCTTCAACAAAGTACTGAGTAAAGGGTCAGAATACTTGTGTAAATTTGATATTTCAGTTCAGAACATTTCTAAAAATGTCATTGTCAAACTATTTAATCCATTTTAGAATAAGGCTGTAACAAAATGTCAGGGGGTCTGAATACTTCACGAATGCACTGTATGCTATCAGAAAAACAACAATTTGGTTGTGTTTATGAAGGTCTTAGGTAACAGAATAAAAACATATTTTTTAAATAAATTAATAGCATTTTCATTAGTTTCTTAAAAACCTAAAACCACTAGTTCAAGAGTTAAATCCATCAAAGAAATATGTTCTAATTTAGTTTGTGCAGGTCTAAAGAAACATTGTGGAAATAAGAACATTTATATTTTAATCAGATTACTAGTCTGTGCTTAGTGGCCTGAGAAACACTGTCGCGCGAGTGCTGAACGCATGGACAGTGCTGTTATTCAAAAGTGATGTTTGGAAATAGAGCTGCACCTCTTGAATATTGAGAGTTATTTGACAAAGTGTCATAGAATCTGCAAAATATGCTCTTTCTGATACGTTTTAACTGCATGAGACTCTTGAGGAGGATTTGATAAAGGAGTTGCACCTTTCCCTGCCTCTGTCAATTCCAAGCTGCACCCATCTCGTCATGTACAATTTGGCAACTGATAATATCGTCACTCATCAGACTACTGCCAATTTAATCTAACTCTTATTAAGCGTGAAATTTGTTTTGGTTTAGTTTAGGTGCAGTTTTAAAAATGGGCCGGCTTCGCAGGCTGTCTGGCATCATTCGCTTCCCGTCGCTCATCAACTCGGATAGAGTCAAAGATCTGTTCTGCATCATTCTAAAGGCTGTAACACATATCATTAGCTCCCCGTCGCTCATCAACTCAGATAGAGTCAGGGATCTGTTCTGCATCATTCTAAAGGCCTACTGTAACACGCACCATTAGCTTCCCGTCGCTCATCAACTCAGATAGAGTCAAGGATCTGTTCTGCATCATTCTAAAGGCTGTAACACGTATGATTAGCTTCCCGTCGCTCATCAACTCAGAGTCAGGGATCTGTTCTGCATCATTCTAAAGGCCTACTGTAACACGCACCATTAGCTTCCCGTCGCTAATGAACTCAGAGTCAAGGATCTGTTCTGCATCATTCTAAAGGCTGTAACACGCATCATTAGCTTCCCGTCGCTCATCAACTCAGATAGAGTCAAGGATCTGTTCTGCATCATTCTAAAGGCTGTACCATGTTTCCCTTACAATATACTTGATTAGTACTAGAGGTATAGTAAATATAGTCTAGCAACATCTTCATACAGAGAATGTTATCAACCCGCAAGGCACGGAGACAAATTATTTGTTATAAACACGAGTGCCAACGCTGATAAACAGGCATAACACAAATTTAAAGAATTAATTGCATAAAGAAATATTTGTGAAAATATATTTTCAGGACAAGATATGAAAACAAGTAATTTATTGGTTGTATCACGCATTAATTCATTCAGTGAGGAGAGAAATATGTACAAAATCAAACGCCAGTGGCCAGTGGCCTACGGCAGATGTAGTGTTAAAGGCACTTGGGCTTGGGGGAACTTTTTCCAACAACTACTTACTCCGATCTTGTCATCGATGAGCTGGCGTGCTAGTTCCATCTGTTGCGGGGTGCCTCTGATGGAGAAGATGCGGACATTGGGGTCGGTGTTGTGAGGGGGGTTCCTCTGCAGCTCCACGTGGGCTCCAGACTGCTGGTTGATGCTCTTGATGGTATCTCCGCCTGGACAGACAGCACATCACATGAGACCACGCACGGCTGGGAATAACACATCCTTGGTCATTATTTGACAGCTCCCTTGTCGTTTGTATGCAATAGGGTTGGGCCGATATACGATATCGTCAAAATTTGACCTAGACAATATATGGTTGAGATATCGTAATGTGCAAGACGACACTCTACTTGAAGTTTGTAAATTAAAACAGTGCAGTTCTCTCAGTTGGGCTGTATCAATATGTTACAAATTAAGCCTAAATTAATTCACTTGTTCTTATTTTATTGCTTTGAGAGTATTTTTCTGGTAAAGCAACCATAATATCATAAATAAGCACAAAAATAGCAGTGTAGTATTATTTAGTCATTAAAGGAAAATACCACTACCTGTTTTTTTGGTATTTGTTTCATTAGTCCACTGTTGATACAGTCACAGAAATGTTTTGCATGTCAGAAATCAAGTTGAAAATATAAAACGTTCAAAATACAGAAAGTTTCACAGTATGACGTGTTTTGCAAACTTGATTGCTGACATGAAGAACATTTTTAGGACTGTATCAACAGTGGACTAATGAAACAAATAACTAAATATACACTGAATAAAAACTAACGCAACATGTAAAGTGTTGGTCCTATGTTTTATGAGCTGAAATACTAAATCCCAGAAATGTTCCATACGCACAAAAAGCTTATTACTCTCAAATGTTGTGGACAAAATTGTTTATGCCAGCAGCCCTCCGGATGCTGGCCCGCTTCTGGAGCCGAGGCTAGTTGAGAACGTTTAAAAATAGAAGGAAAAAAAGGAAACTGCTACATTATAATGCTATGTCAGAACATCAAAAGTAGGTTACTTGAATATCAAATCGATCTCCTTTAATGCCGGGCGTACAATACACGACTTCCGAATTCCTAAAATCTCTGAGCCTCTCACATTAAACGACCGTCTTTCCAGTAGTTTGTATTGCCAACGTAGTGGAGCGCAAACGGGGGGGGGGGGGGGGGGGGGGGGGGTCACACACTACAAGATTCTTCACTTGGCCGTGATACCACGCTGATTCACGAAAACAGTATGATGTGTTTAGATGTTTAACCTAGCTAGAACCAGCTGTAAAGCCTTAAAGT
This sequence comes from Oncorhynchus mykiss, assembly GCF_057628025.1. Classification (NCBI taxonomy): domain Eukaryota; kingdom Metazoa; phylum Chordata; class Actinopteri; order Salmoniformes; family Salmonidae; genus Oncorhynchus; species Oncorhynchus mykiss. Next base: position 5,310,046 of record NC_143049.1, read on the forward strand.
AGCCTCAAACGTTTTCAGTCAGACATTAACGCTTCCATACAGAGTTGAAATATCTAGCCAATACATGTTGAATTGAATAACATTGCTTGTGAATTTCAGAGCTGTAACGATCTGACACTTTGGATAAAGGCAAGTGCAAACGTATGCTAGTTGTAGTCTAAACATTCTGGGCAATATGTCGTCATCTCACTGGCTTCTTCTCTAGCGAGCTCTCGCTATTGCTGATCAACCTTCTCAAAACTTGTCATTGCACATCTCACACTAAATCAAATCAAATGTATTTATATAGCCCTTCTTCAGCTGATATCTCAAAGTGCTGTACAGAAACCCAGCCAAAAAAACCAAAGCAATGCAGCAATGCAGCAAGCAATGCAGGTGTAGAAGCACGGTGGTCAGCAATAGCGAGAGCTTGCTAGAGAAGAAGCCAGTGAGATGGTGGGAAAAACTCCCTAGAAAGGCCAGAACCTAGGAAGAAACCTAGAGAGGAACCAGGCTGAGGGGTGGCCAGTCCTCTTCTGGCTGTGCCAGGTGGAGATTATAACAGAACATGGCCAAGATGTTCAAATGTCCATAGATGACCAGCAGGGTCAATAATAATAATCACAGTGGTTGTAGAGGGTGCAACAGGTCAGCACCTCACAAGTAAATGTCAATTGGCTTTTATTCATAGCCGATCATTCAGAGTATCTCCACCGCTCCTGCTGTCTCTAGAGAGTTGAAAACAGCAGGTCTGGGACAGGTAACACGTCTGGTGAACAGGTCAGGGTTCCATAGCCGCAGGCAGAACAGTTGAAACACTACATGAGCTATGCAGATTTTGAAAATATTGGGACGTCTGGGATGGCTCAAAGACAGGATAGGTAGCCCAATCAGATGATAACATTAGGATCATGTCATGGGAAATTTATTCTATCATTTAAACTACAAAACATAGACACCTGACGTTTTCACATACTGTATGTTGACAATGCAGTGGTGCTGGAGATGATGAATTTGATGTAATAACATTAATTTGATCAACTAGTCCTTCACATGCATTCAATACATAAACACGGTGCATTTCTAATATTATGAATCAATGGCCGAGAGGCATGGCGTTTAACAAAATACACTGAGGTGTAAGGGAATGTTGTGTGCTTATAAACTAAAAAAAGGCTGCAAAAAAAGTCCACAGCTTTCCCATAATTTGCAAATAAATTCAATAAAAATCCTACAATGTGATTTTCTGGATTTTTTCCCCTAATTTTGTCTGTCATAGTTGAAGTGTACCTATGATGAAAATTACAGGCCTCTCGTCTTTTTAAGTGGGAGAACTTGCACAATTGGTGGCTGACTAAGTATTTTTTTGCCCCACTGTAAGTGTTACAAATGTATAACCACATCACACTTTGTAAAGGGTTTATAAAATGTGGTATAACTGACACAACCACCAATGTCAAATGTGACATTACGCACTGTTAAATATGACAAACCTGTGCTTTATAAATCATATTAAATTGCCTCTTGGTAGAGCATTGCAATGCCAGGATATTGGGTTTGATACCTGTGATCACCCAGGTATGGCCTTTTAATATCTGTTAATATTTTTTGTCTACTTCAGTTTTTTTTTCCCCAAGTTCAGTTTTCCAGGTTTCAGCTTTCCCAAATTTCAACAAACCCTGGTCTATACAGTATGTCACAGAAAACCTAAAGTGACTGATCCAAGTCAGCCAGAACCAACCCATAAAGTAGCACAAGTGAGGGGTTACATTTTACTCTTACAAGCTTTTCAGATTTCAACATGTTAAAATTTGTATACCTTACACCTTAGATCAGTGTTACCCAACTCTGGCTCTAGAGTACCCCTAACATCACATATTTTTGCTGTATCTCCGGACAACAACAAAAAACTGACAGGCGACCACTACTTCAGGTAAAATGTGATGTTTTGCAAGGGACAGGTCATGGATTCTATTAAGGGCCATGGTAACAGGAGACATTTGGTCTAGGGTTTGGGAGAAGCTAATCACAGTCATTGTTTTGAAATCTTTGTCGGCTGGGTAAAAGTTACACAATTTAACTATTTTCCAAGTAATGCTTCTCTGTCATTGGATAATCTTATTATTCGGGAAAAGTAGACACCAGACAGACTTAGTGTGTAAATCTTAATGCAGAATTTAGAAAATTGTATAGTATGGTTTTCCCAAAACAAACCAAAACCTTGGTTGCTAAGAAAATTTACAACAAAACGCAACAAGAAAAGAAACATCCCATTTTCAGGACACTGTCTTTCAAAGATTATTCGTAAAAATCTAAATAACTTCACAGATCTTCATTGTAAAGGGTTTAAACACGGTTTCTCATGCTTAAACATAAACAATTAATGAAAATGCACCTGTGGAACGGTCGTTAAGACACAAAGAGCTTAGCGACGGTAGGCAATTAAGGTCACAGTTATGAAAACTTAGGACACTAAAGAGGCCTTTCAACTGACCCTGAAAAACATGGTCCCTGCTCATCTGTGTGAGGAGGCATGAGGACGGCAGATGTGGCCATGGCAATAAATGTAAATGTCTAATGTGAGATGCCTAAGACAGCACTACAGGGAGACAGGACGGACAGCTGATAACAACACCTGCACAGGACCGGTACATCCGAACAGCACACCTGCGGGACAGGTACAGGATGGCAACAACAACTGCCCGAGTTACACCAGGAAAGCACAATCCCTCCATCAGTGCTCAGACTGTCCGCAATAGGCTGAGAGGCTGGACTGAGGGCTTGAAGGCCTGTTGTAAGGCAGAACCTCACCCGACATCACCGGCAACAACATTGCCTATGGGCACAAACCCACCGTCGCTGGACCAGACAGGACTGGCAAAAAGTGCTCTTCACTGACGATTCGCAGTTTTGTCTCACCAGGGGTGATGGTCGGTTTCGCATTTATCGTAGAAGGAATGAGCATTACACTGAGGCCTGTGCTCTGGAGCGGGATCGATTTGGAGGTGGAGGGTCCATCATGGTCTGGGGTGGTGTGTCACAGCATCATCTGACTGAGCTTGTTGCCATTGCAGGCAAACTCAACACTGTGTGTTACAGGGAAGACCTCCTCCCTCATGTGGTACCCTTCCTACAGGCTCATCCTGACATGACCCTCCAGCATGACAATGCTACCAGCCATACTGCTCGTTCTGTGCATTATTTCCTGCAAGACAGGAATGTCAGTGTTCTGCCAGAGCCAGCAAAGAGCCTGGATCTCAATCCGATTCAGCATGTCTGGGACCTGTTGGATTGGAGGGTGAGGGCTAGGGCCATTCCCCCCAGAAATGTCTGGGAACTTGCAAGTGCCTTGGTGGAAGAGTGGGGTAACATCTCACTGCAAGAAGTGGCAAATCTGGTGCAGTCCATGAGATGCACTGCAGTACTTAATGCAGCTGGTGGCCACACCAGATACAGACTTCATTTAGATTTTGACCCCCCCTTTGTTCAGGGACACATTATTCTATTTATGTTAGTTACGTCTGTGGAACTTGTTCAGTTAATGTCTCATTTGTTGAATCTTGTTAAGTTCATACAAATATTTACACATGTTAAGTTGGCAGAATAAACACAGTGAGAGGACGTTTCTTTTTTTGCTGAGTATAGTTGGACCTGGCAGAGTGTGTGCTGAAAAGATGGGAGGACAAGACAGTAGTGTACAGGGACCCGCTCTCCCATGTACAACTTCCAAGACGACCACCCAAGAACATAGCCAGTTTTCCAAGACCAGACATAGCGGAGATTGTAGCTGCAAACCGATCCCGATTCCTGCCCCTTACAACTGTAGCTGGAAAAGGAGAAAACTAACGTTCCCACTCCATAATCACAGCCATCACACAAATGCTAATCAAAACCAGTTCAGGCCAACTAGAACGTATTTCTTAATTTACAGAATAGTAGCAAACTACTCAAGTCAGTATCGCAAATTTCAAAACATTTTGGTGAAATGCCTTTCTTGCAACCTCTTATCAATATCAACGTAGTACTATAAAATAAAGGTAGACCAAAAACACACAACAAAGATAAATAAGAACATGAGAAATTAGGTAAGCTATATACAGGGTGAGTGGCAGGCTTACAATGATGGCAAAAAACAACATTTGAGAGTGCGCTGACCCTGGTGTTAGAGGGGTACGCATCTGGAGGTTGAATGTTTGAAGGGGTACGGCACAATAAAAGTTTGGGAACCACTGCTGTAGAGAATCCCCTCTGTACCCTCTCTTTGACCCTGAAAGTAAGGGAGAGTTTGTCACAATGTCTGGAACTCTCTTAAAAGGCTCCCTAACAACAGAGGTGTGAATTGCCCTCCTGCAAGACAATCGTTAGGCTCTGGTTGGGTGATGGTAAACTACTTGATGCAGCCTGATAATCACAAAGGTCTGGAACTCTCCTAGAAGGCTCCCTAGTAACCTCCCTAACAACAGATGTGTGAATTGCCCTCTCCTGCAAGACAATCGTTAGGCTCTGGTTGGGTGATGGTAAACTACTTGATGCAGCCTGATAATCACAAAGGTCTGGAACTCTCCTAGAAGGCTCCCTAGGAACCTCCCTAACAACAGAGGAGTGAATTGCCCTCTTCGTTAGGCTCTGGTTGGGTGATGGTAAACTACTTGATGCAACCTGATAATCACAAAGGTCTCCCTAACTCCCAGGGTCAGAGAGATGGTCCAGAGGGAATTTTCTACAGATACTGTCAATATATTATTACGGATTTCATCTGTGAAATAAAAGTCATACATGTTCTTCATTCCTCAATTGTAAATGTTAAAGTCTACAATGCATCATTATCCCTCAAAACAATTGGAAGTTATAATACTGTTTCTGGTCTTGTTATACATCCATAGCACAGGTGTCAATTGGGATTTTTCAACGCTATGAGTTGCATGTATAGTACGGACTATTTGATCTTGTACACATTGACAACTAAAAGTAGAATTGCAGTATAAAAGCAAAACATATATAATGATAAAAAGAGATAGAGATAGAAACTAACGGAAGGGAAAGGTGATGAGCCATGGGTGGAAGGTTGTTCAAAGGATTCTGATGGCGTCATCTGCCTTCTTGAATCCAGCATAGACATTAGTGGGGGAGGGGTAGTTGTTGCTCTTTAAGCCTCAAGTCTATATTGCCAAGAAAACAAATGGTAGAAAAAAAAGTCAGCTCGCTGTGTGAAAGCAGAATAACACTAGGTAGGCCTACTAATGAACATATTAGGTGACTAATGACATATGCTTATGTCGTAAGTCACTACTTCACAGCAGAGCCATTTGAAAGTTTCTTTGCATCAAATTTGCATTTTTTTTGGCAGAAATGCCTTCTGGAAGATGTGAACTTTCATGTGCCTTAATAATAAACTTGTAAATACACATACAATTGTTAAATTACGAGTCTAGTTGGTTTAGCCACGGAAAAAGCCAGCAACCTTCCCACTAGCAATGATTGGCTGAGATAATGAGTGGGCAGGACATGCCGAGAAAGGAGATCAGATTGGTCTGCCATATAGAAGGCTTCTGTCTATTTGAGCTGGTCAGTCTGTGTAGGTAATCCTGTCCAACGCAGATTTTAAATAAAATGTATTGTGTAATGGAGCTGCATACGTGTTGACTCCAAAAAGTGGAGTATGATCGCTAAAGAGGTGAAGAAAACACCAGTCTCCGGATTACATCTTCAAACTATGGGCAACCATGGCATGGCATCCGTGACAGGGAGACGTGTCCATCATGCATGATGCAGTATACGGTAAGATAGTCTAGCTAGCTACATTTTCAGATATTACACATTTCTCATTTTGAAAGAAAGTGGTTTCATTTCAAGCTAAAGTGTACTGTTACCTAGCTAGCTAACTTTAGCTGACTGGCGTTTGATATTATTCGTATCCCAGAGCCATTTGCATGGCTAGTTAGAGCCTAACGTTAGCTAGCTACATTGAACCTGGTTGAACCTACTACCCAGCAGATTCATGCAGGGTAGTAACGACATGATTTGGCGCTATGCTCATTGTTGTTTAATTAGCTAACGTTAGCTGGCTGGCTTGCTAGCTAATGTTACGTGACGTGTATGATCTTACACGTTGTTTACCTAGCTAGCTACCTGTCTTAACAATACTCCACTATGCAAGTAACCATTTTGGGTGCATTCGTAAATTCAGTCCGAGTATGCCAGAACGCAGAATAACTGATGAATTTTCAAAAGCATAACGCTCGTTGAATATAGCCGGCATCAGTAAACGTCGGCAAAAAAGCGCAACAAAATTGTTGCCAGCAGAGCTGGTTAGACTGTTCTCCTGTTAACCAGAGGTAAACAAATCATCGGCCAGAGCGTCAAGCGTGCGCTCTGAACGATCCGAGAGCAAAACGAGATGGGTGGGGCTAAAGCTTAAGAGGGTGTGAACGATGCTGAATAGGTGTAGACAAAGAAGAGCCCTTCACTAGGTACTAAAACATTCAAAGGACATTTTCTCAAAGGTGAATTTTACAAGTTGATCAACTTTCAAAGCAGAATTACATTCCCATTGTTCCTAAAAAATGCAGTGTATGATATACTATTTTGTAGCTCTGAGTCTCTACTTTTATCCAATGTAAAAAATAAAAAAAATTCAATACATAAGACCGATTTGAACCGGTCGGGTCACATATTTGACACAGCCTATGAATACTGTACCGTTGGGAAGTCTATGTATAAAATAATAAACTATCACTACTTACTTTACTGACAGCTGGCCATTAGGTCCCTCAGGCCGAGGTCTCTTCTTCCAGTTTATTTTCCAGTTTATTTTTGGCACATGGAAAAAAAGTTTCTACATCGGCTGGGTTTATGAGAGCTGGAAAATCATTGTAACTGGTTACACAAAGTAGGCGGGGCTCTCAGATCAACGTCTCGTTGCCGGACAATTCTAGATTCTTCACAGGTGGCATAAGTAGGTCCCACTCCGTGCAGCAAAGACACTTGTCTTCAGTGGGCATTGAGCACTGGTACACCACCAATTTCCAGATGTCTCGAGTTGGGACATCTGCCTGATCCGTTGCCTGCTCTGTTTCTCTCTCTCATTTCTCTGTAATCTTCCATCTGTTGAAGTTCCTTGTCTGTGTATTTCGGTTCAAGTAAATAGGGCACGTCTGCAAATTCTAGCATTTCCTCCTCGTGTGATTGTATACAACCTTTTTATACATTTTATATTGAAGGTAATAAATATTTTGTCCTCTATCAACTTAATTGGGATTTCCTCAAGGCCCCATTGTGACATCACTTCGATTCACTGTAAATGCAATAATGCAACTATTGACACAGATCAGCTACTTTGACTACTTTGCAGCAACTTAGACAAAAAGTTAGTGTTTACACTGTCGTCTGCTACTCAAATCTGCTGTTTGAACAAAAAAAACTATATTCTGATAAAAAGTTACAGCTGTTTTAGTAACTGAATCAACATTTTCTGTAACTTGACTCAAGGCTGTAATTGCTGCCAAAGGTGCTTCAACAAAGTACTGAGTAAAGGGTCAGTAATACATTTAAAAAAATATTTTGCCTGTTTTTGCTTTGTCAATGTGGTATTGTGTGTAGATTGATGAGAGAAGAAAACAATTTCATCAATTTTAGAATAAGGCAGTAACGTAATAAAATGTGGAAAAAGTCAAGAGGTCTGAATACTTTCCGAACCACACCAACTCTCACATGTTCACACCATCCAAACAGTATTATAACTTTTTAAATCTTTATCAACATATAACATTTGCATAGTATAACTCAGGCTATCCTAACTTAAAATGATTTAAACACGTATCAACTATAACTATTGATGGGTTCTGAGTTCTAAAATTGAAAATATGAAGTAATTCCTTAGATTTGTGTATCTGTTTCACACCGAACAGCCAACAAACACTAAGATGTTGAATGCATCCCCAGTCTGGACGACCAGGAATGACACAGAACATTTCTAATGCTCACTAGCTTCGTCCTTCTCAGGATCATGCTCCGTGCTCTAAATAACTCAACTGGCAAGTTTGCCTGTCTGTAAAAAGAGGGGCAATCTGTACACCTCTGATTGGATAGAGTGAAGCTTTCTCCGTTCACTCGATTCATACTTCACCCGATCACTTCACATCGCACTTCGTTCCGTTTTCACATGCAACAACTGTAGTTTAGACCACAACAACTAACAACTGTTCTAGGTAGATCCAAAAAGGGTTATATTGCTTCCTTCATATATGGCACCCCTAAAGGTTCTGTACCTACACTGAACAAAAATATGAACGCAACATGTAAAGTGTTAGTCCCATGTTTCATGAGCTGAAATAAAAGATCCCAGAAATGTTCGTTATGCACAAAAAATGTATTTAGCTCAAATTTGGTGCAAAAAATACCAAAACTATAGACCACAACAACTGAACCACACACACCTACTTGCCAAAACAACTGACCACAACAACAAAAAATGACTGACCACTCAACTACTGCTACTCACCACTACTGACTAGGGATGGGCATTTGAAATGATTTCACTATTAGAATAATAAAACAAATTAAAAACAGATTCCACAAAAATAATTTTAAAGAGCTTTAGCAAGCCCCACAACTTCCCTTGTAAAGTTACCAACTAGTTAATATTATTATTAGGTGTGCTTGCTGAAGTCAAAGCACAACTCTAGATTTCTTACATACTCTTCATGTTATTATTTGGTTTCTTTAGCCCGCTCTAGAGCTTCAATTATTAAAGCTATTAACAAAAAAACAACTTCCAAATGTCCAGACTGCTCCAACTCGGATTGCTTGAGTAGATACTTCAAGGCATTTATACTTTTTGAACTATAAAAAATATTTAAATGAGCTCCCAAAACATTTCAAATTGCGATATTTTCTTTACAAAAATGTATATTTCCCAGTTGTCAGGGTCACATCCAAATGTAGGGGAATATATATGATTAAATATGAAACTATTTGTGAGAAGATGAAATGTGATGTTAGTCGTCTAAATGAGAAAACGTTTTTTCATGTAAAGTTAATCCAGTCAGTGGCCATTCCCCCGTGAGTACAGACATTATACCCAAACGTCATGGAAAGCCCCTTTCCACAGAGTTCTCTCTTAGTTGACTAAACGCTGTAGTTAACTACCTTTGTCGTAATGACGCCCTAGCTAAGGAGCTAACTAAAAAATAATAGCAAAGACAGTATTAAGACTGCTACTCCAATAGATATCCCTGATCACACTTGAGGGCTATGTCATGGCGACGTTGGCTAGCTAAGCTCATGCGTAGAAACAAGTAATCGGGTCTAATGGTTGTCTCTGTCCGAAATTAACAAGTAATCGGGTCTAATGGTTGTCTCTGTCCGAAATGAACAAGTCAAATCAAATCAAATTTTATTTGTCACATACACATGGTTAGCAGATGTTAATGCGAGTGTAGCGAAATGCTTGTAATCGGGTCTAATGGTTGTCTCTGTCCGAAATGAATAAGTAATCGGGTCTAATGGTTGTCTCTGTCCGAAATGAACAAGTAATCGGGTCTAATGGTTGTCTCTGTCCGAAATGAACAAGTAATCGGGTCTAATGGTTGTCTCTGGCCGAAATGAACAAGTAATCGGGTCTAATGGTTGTCTCTGGCCGAAATGAACAAGTAATCGGGTCTAATGGTTGTCTCTGGCCGAAATTAACATGTGCAGGCTGTCAAATCAAAGGGCATTCCTTCGAACTAAAGTTGTTTTTGACAAAAATGAAAAAGTGTCAGTTTGTCACATTCACAAGGTTGAAGTAATAACATTCCTTAATACTTAAGGAAAATATTTATAGGACAACGGGGGCGGTAGAGAGAAATGTGGTGGTGTTTTTGTCTTACAGTAACGTTATACTATGCTGTTGTGTAGAATACTATCATTATGTGATCTTGAAGACATTAATACAACTTTGATCTAACTTTATTAAATGAACACCATTCACATGAGTCGTCTGTTCTCTACGCGCCCGCTGTCAACCGACCCAAAACACAAGTACACCCCCCCCCTCGCGGCAAGCAAACTCACTAAATGGTCAGGCAATAGAGTGAGCATGAATAGCAAATAAGCAAATTTGACAGTCATTCCCTCATTCATGTCCATCGGGCTGTTATTTTGAGACCGAAACAATTTGTCACACCTTACATGCATTGTCCCTCTCATTAGACACTTTACATAGGCACCGAATGTCACTTTAAAAAGCCATATACACATGAGTGCAGGAGGAGGTGGGAGAGGGGGAGACTGGCCACCCAGCTGCTTCTGGCATAGACTTCCTATGAGATTGACGCACGTTGAGAAAGTGGTCTGGGAGTGGTTTGAGTGGAGCGGGGAAAACGGACAACAAGCTCTTATTGGCAGAGAGGTTTGGAACGCATTCTGATTGCTCTTAACTAATTTACCACCTGGTGATGTCACCAGGCAGGCCAAAACTCCACCCCAACAAAACAGTCAGAAACTTCAGGCGGTCCTTTCAAACAGCTCTTATCAAAAGTTTTTGACTGCACTGGGCCTTTAAATGCAACAAAAACCCAATACATTTTTGTAGGCTTCAGACAAACATAAATATTGCTTAGGCATACATGTGCAGAAAACACAAGCGATAATTACAGCATCTGGCTAAAAGATGAGAAAAGTTGTGTAAATACACAATCCATATTTTCTATAATGGTTCGATACAGTTTTAAGGGAACTTCGGACATCTCAGTGTTCCGCACGATATCCACTTGTGTTTGTAGCTTCGAGGTTCTACGTTGCCCTAGCCTGCTTTGGACACTGAGGGACCGAATTGCAGTACCTTTGCCGATCACCAGACCACACTTGTCAGCGGGTATTGTGTAGGTGACCTCCTGCAGTCCCCCTGGTGAGCCCATGCCCCAGTCCCCGCGGCCTCGTCCCCTTCCTCTTGGTCCTCCAGAGCCCCCAAAGCCATCGCGCTCCTGCTCCAATCACACATAAGATAACTTTATTATCCCCATGGGGAACTTTAAATTGCAGCTCTTTTCATACATTAAAAAACATGTCATCAAGCAAAGACAATGGACATTAAGACAATTACAGACAATAAATACAATGAGAATATAAAAGTTAATGAGCGATTCATAATGATAAAACATTCAAACTTCTTACATACAGCAAGGAGACCCTCACCAGCTCGTACAGGTATTATACCCCGGAGCATAACCCAAGCATAGAGTGGAATTCTTTTACAATGTCATTGTGATATATCACAGGTCAAATATTTGAATATATCTGATAATGTATCTTATCAATCCTGTTAATTGCAAACGTGTACTTTTGCTTGAGGTCGTCTGCACTTACAAAGATCCAAACGTATGACTAATCTGTTAGCTGTATTTGACCAGGAGTAGCAGTACTTATTTGCAGATCTAAATGGTAATTGTCTTGGCCACCTGAGCGATACACGCCAGAAAACAAGCAACATGGGACGAGTCCAAAATGGCACACTATTCACTACACGGTGCACTACTTTTGACCTGAGCCTTATGGTCGCATGTCAAAAGTAGTGCACTATGTAGGGAATAGGCCGTCATTTGGGACACACACATAGGTCGAGACGCAGCATGGGGAAAAATACATTGACTGGAAAATAAGGATCACGAGTGGTATGTGTGCTTGCTTGGTGTGTGTTCTGTGCCAAGTGTGTGTTTGCTGGCGGTGGTGCGTTTGTGTGTACACTCTACTTCTAAGGAAAGTGTGTGTTCTGTGCAGTGTGCATGTGTTCTTTGCTCTGAGTGTTTACTGGAGCGGTATTTGTTTGTTCTGGGTGTGTGTGTGTGTGTACCTGTGCTGTTTGGATGAGCTCGTTGATGAGATGGACAGCATGCTGACACCTGTCTGGTTGGCCCATCACTTGGGCGATGCGCTCTGGGCTGATGCCATCATCTGGAGTTGGGAGTAGGAAGTAGAGTACGCACTAAGCCAACAGTGGTGACTGAAAGCAGGACTGTGTTCAGTTAGATTCAATGTTTGCATGACAGTTTGTACTGAACGGCACGTTTCCCCAAAACGGTGCACGCCATTCTTCAACAGCCTTTGAAGTACATTTGCTTCCGCTTGGTGGGTTTAGTTTATTAGGATCCCCATTAGCTACTGCACATGGAGCAGCTACTCTTCCTGGGGTCCACAAAAAAACTGGTGGGTGATAAATATGAATGTGACCATTTTACATCTCAAAACTTGTGCAGCACACTACAAGCTAATCACCTTCTGGAATACCATAATCAAATAATCGAATACGGCACACACCGACACAAAGAATCAAAGTCCTCTTTCCACATACATACTTGGTTATGGTTTGATAAGAAACAGGGAAAACTGCATTCCCTCAATATAATTACATCGCTACAATGAAGAGAAACCCTCCTCCATATGACATACAGTATGTAAAAATAAACGTTCGACACACACCTGGTTTGAATTGGATCCTCACTCCAGAATCAGCCTGAATCTTCTTGATCATCTCGCCACTCCTGCCGATGATGATCCCCACTGCGAACCTGGGCACAGCTACCTATAGGGAGGGAAAAGGTCAGAAGCACGTGAGCTCAAACATCAAGGGTGTGTTTAAAAAGACACCCTAGTCAGGGGATGTGAAATTCCCTGGACATCTGGTGCATGCACATTGCATTCTTACATCCAAAGTACTTCCGCCTAATCTTGACGCAAAGTCGTTGCGGTTGCTGCGGAAGTCTCCCTGGTCTTTGTCGCGGATGATCTCGATCACCAACTCCCGAGCTTGCTATGGGGAGAAGAAAGTGATATTCACGGGACGGTGTGTGTGCACCATGGCAGTCAATGGTCCCCGTCATGCAGCAGCCTGACAGTAGTTGCCCTGTATAACGTTAATCAGGCCTCCCGTCTCACCTGGACCTTGTAGGGATCACCAGTGATTCTCAGGGGTTTGTCCGCCCCTGTGGGCATGGGGCCATCCTGGATCATCATCATCTTCACTCCTATTCTCTCCTGACACACACAAACACACACGGTAAACACCTAGTAGAGCCCATTCCTGAAAGTCAAGACTCCCACATCCATGTCCTCTGTTTCCCTCTATGACACTCAAAATCCATACAAGGCTCATAAGAACAGAGGGTGATAAATCCACACAGAATGAAATGAATTGATTCTCTTTAGATCATACACAAAGATTGCTCAGTCATTATGCCTGGTCTTTTCCTGAACTTTCAAATACCTTTCAATCACTTCAAAGCATACTTCCTTCAGACTGACATTTTGCTCTGTTATTTATAACTTTTGAGATAATGGCAATAAGGCCAGCATTTAAAAAAAATTTAAAATTAAATCACCAAAATAATTTCTGATAGCACCAAATATCCTAAAATAGACAATCAATCGGGTTGATGGTCCATGTTACACTATCTTCAGAAAATCTATGTTCGAGAGTTCAAATGACTAGACAGGAATGCAATGCATTTTGCAAAATAGCGAGGCTCTTCTGTTGCAGAGATGGTAAAAACGTTTCCTATTTTAATAGTCTTTGGAACTTGAAAAGATTAGTCTAGAGCCCTCGCTATAGGCTGCTGCTTTTAGATCTCTCTGACAGAATGAACCAAACCACCTTCTTGGGTAGCCAATATTTTAATAGGCTTTGGAACTTGAAAAGATTAGTCAAGAGCCTTCGCTATAGGCTGCTGCTTTTAGATCTCTCTGACAGAATGAACCAAACCACCTTCTTGGGTAGCCAATATTTTAATAGTCTTTGGAACTGGAAAAGATTAGTCTAGAGCCTTCGCTATAGGCTGCTGCTTTTAGATCTCTGACAGAATGAACCAAACCACCTTCTTGGGTAGCCAATATTTTAATAGTCTTTGGAACTTGAAAAGATTAGTCTAGAGCCTTCGCTATAGGCTGCTGCTTTTAGATCTCTCTGACAGAATGAACCAAACCACCTTCTTGGGTAGCCAACATTTTAATAGTCTTTGGAACTTGAAAAGATTAGTCTAGAGCCCTCGCTATAGGCTGCTGCTTTTAGATCTCTCTGACAGAATGAACCAAACCACCTTCAAATAACTGTCAGTCTAACGATAACTGACCATAAACATAAACACATTTAGCATCTCCTGGTTTCCACACTTAGCCTACAAGCCATCGATGCAGACCGTTGGAACATCTACATTTTAAAAAGTCTAATACATACATTATTTATTTTAGACAGGTCTAAAGGAACACGATATGAAAAAAATGTAGTCTACTTCAGAAAACAGAACAGCATACTCTGACTTGTCCTTATGTTAGGTCCTGATCTGGCTATGCCAAATACTGTGGGCTACACTATTTCATTTAGCAGATAAGATTTGCTTAGAATTCCCGTGGCATTATTTTATAGTATGAAGAATATAGCTGATCAAAGTTGAATAAAATAGAAAGGATATTTTCTCCACACAATCTGAGGGAGTGAGCACATGCAGCTATTCTGTGTTGAGTGGTTAACAATGGAATGGGTCCTCCTATATGCTTAATTTAGAGTTATTAATTTAACTTTAGTTGTTCTACAAACATTGTATATGTTTAGATTTTTTATATATTTTAAAGGCTGCATGATGAGACTAATGATGATTTGAAAAAAGTAGCTTGAAAAAATGAGCTCTGCTTTGTTTCTTTGTGCAGGCTGTACACACTTTATCAGTCTCTCATTCACAATTTGACAAGCACTTGATAATGCCTCGAATTTCACAGCATCCCCTTGGTGTGGCCGTAACGCATCCTAAAAAAATCCAGGCCTTTTGCGACCAGTGCCGTTGTGCCCTTGGCCCCTAGAGCTGCGCTGTGCCCTTCTCCCCGAGTGCTGCATGTTCCGAAGAACCTCTTACTCACATCTCCATCACCTGATCGGGTCTTTCTAACAGGCTGAAGACCGACACAGGAGACGCAACTGTGTGCTTCCTTTTCCAATTCAGAGGTGCATATTGAAGATATTGGAAGAACTGTCTCCACCTTTACTTTGTCAGCCAACAAGATGAGTAGGCCTAACGAACAGCAAAAGCACTAGCCTATGACAATCTTATTATCCTCCCATAGTACAAATGTTGACCTATTCTATGAGAGAAATAAATATTCCAAACATAGTCCTGGTTTGTGGGATGCGATAGATCCCAAATTAATACAACCACTAGCATAAAAAAAAACATTTCTACGCAATGTGGCTGACGCAACAGATCAGACCGTTTATCTTAAAATGTTGATAAACTATTGGGCTATTTATTTATTTCCATTATAAGCGCTTATCTTCTTAAAGATAAGAATTGTGTTTAATATTAGGAAAGTTGAGAAATAAATATAGTAGGCCTAGTCTATAGAAAGTTGATGTGATCCCACTCTTTTTACGAGGCCTTCACGCAATTGCATAGCCTATAGAAATATTGTGCAACATGAGCTCATGGGCTCTCATGAAGTGTTTGATTAGATTTTCGATTGAATTTGTATTGAGGTTCGAGTGATTAGAGGGACAATAGAGTGCTGAGTACCAGGTAGTTAGCAAGTTTGGTTGGCTACCTATGACCATCAGCAGCATCAGAGCTTGGAGAAGACTAATTACTTTGACTAAACAGTCATATGGACTTTGACTGTCTTCATAACTCGTGACCGCCGGTGTGGTGTAATACGGTCACTGCAACAGCCCTACCACTGACGCAGAGTGAAGTTAAGTAGGGTGCATACGGAGAAACAACAATCCTGTGGGCCTTCTGTCCATACGAGGGAACAAAGGAAAATAGTGAACATCATAATTACTTGATACTTACAAAGACTGTAGAAACTGTGATTGCTTGTCTTGAAGTATTTATGGTTGTGAAAAAAATTGCAGTGCAGGCCTAGTAGCAGTAGTAGTGGTATTGGTAGTGCTGCATCAGTAATGGTAGTAATAGGGATAGCTGTGGCATTATTATAGAGGATTAGTATGGTAGGCTAGAGCAGTGGTTCCCAAACCTTTTATAGTCCAGTACTCCTTCAAATATTCAACCTCCAGCTGCGTACCCTATCTAGCACCAGGGTCAGAGTACTCTCTTTTGTTTTTTAGCCATCATTGTAAGCCTGCCACACACACACTATACGATACATTTATTAAACATAAGAATGAGTGTGAGTTTGTGTCACAACACGGCTCATGGGAAGTGACAAAGAGCTCTTATAGGACCAGGGCACAAATACAAATATAATAATCAATAATCATTTTGATCTTTATTTAGCCATCTTACATATTTTTGTTAATAGAAAATTGTGAATAACTCACCACGGGTTAATGAGAAGGGTGTGCTTGAAAGCATGCACATAACTCTGCAATGTTGAGATGTATTGTATCTTAAATAATTTTCCACACACAGTCTGTGCCTGATTTCAAGGAGAGGGACTCTAACCCGGAAGCTTATAAGAAATCCCGCTACGCCCTCCGACGAACCATCAAACAGGCAAGGCGTCAATACAGGACTAAGATCGAATCGTATTACACCGGCTCCGACGCCGGTCGGATGTGACAGGGCTTGAAAACCATTACAGACAACAAGAGGAAGCACAGCCGAGAGCTGCCCAGTGACACGAGACTAACAGACGAGCTAAACTACTTACAAACACTGAAACATGCATGAGAGCACCAGCTATTCCAGAAGACTGTGTGATCCGCAGCCAATGTGAGTAAGACCTTTGTATTTATTACGGATCCCCATTAGCCGCTGCCAAAACAGCAGCTACTCTTCCTGGGGTCCAGCAAAATTAAGGCAGTTTAAACAGTTTTAAAATATTACAATACATTCACAGATTTCACAACACGCCCCATCTCCACCACTACCACATATCTACAGTACTAAATCCATGTGTATGTATAGAGCGTATGTTATCGTGCGTGTGTGTATGCATGTCTGTGCCAATGTTTGTGTTGCTTCACAGTCCCCGCTGTTCCATAAGGTGTTTTTTTAAATCTGTTTTTTTTTTTTTTAATATAATTTTACTGCTTGCATCAGTTACGTGATGTGGAATAGAGTTCCATGGCTCTATGTAGTACTGCGTGCCTGCCATAGTCTGTTCTGGACTTGGGGACTGTGAAGAGACTTCGTGGCATGTCTTGTGGGATATGCATGGGTGTCCGAGCTGTGTACCCGTAGTTCAGACAGACAGCTTGGAGCATTCAACATGTCAATACCTCTCATAAATAAAAGTAGTGATGAAGTCAATCTCTCCTCCACTTTCAGCCAGGAGAGATTGACATGCATATTATTAATATTAGCTCTCTGTGTACATCCAAGGGCCAGCCGTGCTGCCCTGTTCTGAGCCAAGTCCTTTTTTGTGGCACCTGACCACACGACTGAACAGTAGTCAAGGTGCGACAAAATTAGGGCGCTAGGACCTGCTTTGTTGATAGTGTTGTTAAGGCAGAGCATCACTTTATTAGACAGACTTCTCCCCATCTTAGCTGCTACTGCATCAATATGTTTTGACCATGACAGTTTACAATCTAGTGTTATTCCAAGCAGTTTAGTCATTTCAACTTGCTCAATTTCCACATTATGCATTACAAGATTTAGTTGAGGTTTAGGGTTTAGTGAGTGTTTTGTTTAAACAGGTCAACATTCACAAGGCCGTAGGGCCAGACAGATTACCAGGACGTGTACTGCGAGCATGCGCTGACCAACTGGCAAGTGTCTCCACTGACATTTTCAACCTCTCCCTGTCAGAGTCTGTAATACCAACATGTTTCAAGCAGACCACAATAGTCCCTGTGCGTAAGAACACTAAGGTAACCTGCCTAAACGACTACCAACCCGTAACACTCACGGCTGCAGCCATGAAGTGCTTTGAAAGGCTGAACATGGCACACATCAACACCATCATCCCAGAAACCCTAGACCCACCACAATTTGCATACCGCCCCAACAGATCCACAGATGATGCAATCTCTATTGCACTCCACACTGCCCTTTTCCACCTGGACAAAAGGAACACCTCTGTGAGAATGCTATTCTTTGACTACAGCTCAGTGTTCAACACCATATTACCCTCAAAGCTCCTCAATAAGCTAAGGTTCCGAGGACTTAACACCTCCCTCTTCTACTGGATCCTGGACTTCCTTACGGGCCGCCCCCAGGTGGTAAGGGTAGGTAACAACATCCGCCATGCTGACCCTCAACACAGAGGACCCTCAGGGGTGCGTGCTCAGTCCCCTCCTGTACTCCCTGTTCACTCATGACTGCATGGCCAGGCACGACTCCAACACCATCATTAAGTTTGCCGATGATACAACAGTGGCCTGATCACCAACAACGACGAGACAGCCTATAGGGAGGTCAGAGACCTGGCCTTGTGGTGCCAGGACAACAACCTCTCCCTCAACGTGATCAAGACAAAGGAGATGATTGTGGACAACAGGAAAAAGAGGACCGAGCAAGCCCTCATTCTCATCGACAGGGCTGCTGTGGCGCAGGTTGAGAGCTTCAAGTTCCTTGGTGTCCACGTCACCAACGAACTAACATGGTTCAAGCACACCATGACAGTCGTGTAGATTTGGCATGGGTCCTCAAAAGGTTCTACAGCTGCATCATCGAGAGCATCCTGGTTGCATCACTGCATGGTATGGCAACTGCCCTGGCCTCTGACCGCAAGGCACTACAGAGGGTAGTGCGAAGGGCCCAGTACAACACTGGGGCCAAGCTTCCTGCCATCCAGGACCTCCATACCAGGCAGAGTCAGAAGAAGGCCCATACAATTGTCAAAGACTCCAGCCAACCTAGTCATAGACTGATCTCTCTGCTACCGCACAGCAAGTGGTACCGGAGCGCCAAGTCTAGGTCCAAGAGGCTTCTAAACAGCTTCTACCCCCAAGCCATAAGACTCCTGAACATATGTGTCAAATGGCTAACAAACAATGTGCAGTGCCTCCCTCAACCACCCTTCACACCACTGCTACTCTCTGTTGTCATCTGTGCATAGTCACTACTAACTCTACCTAGGATGTACATACTACCTCGAAAAACCAGTGCCCCTGCACATTGACTCTGTATCGGTACCCCCCCCCCCCCCGTATATAGTCTCGCTGTTGTTATTTCACTGCTGCTCCTTAATTACTTGTTACTTTTATATCTCTTATTTGTATCTGTATTTTTTGAAAATGCATTGTTGGTTAGGGGCTCGTAAGTTAGCATTTCACTGTAAGGTCTACAGTTGTGCCCAAAAGTTTTGAGAATGACACAAATATTAATTTCCACAAAGTTTGCTGCTTCAGTCTCGTTAGATATTGCCAGATGGTACTATGGAATACTGAAGCATAATTACAAGCATAAGTGTCAATGTCTTTAATTGACAATTACATGGAGTTGATGCAGAGTCAATATTTGCAGTGTTGACCCTTCTTTTTCAAGACCTCTGTAATCCACCATGGCATGCTGTCGTTTAACTTCTGGGCCACATCCTGACTGATGGCAGCCCATTCTTGCATAATCAATGCTTGGAGTTTGTCAGTATTTGTGGGTTTTTGTTTGTCCACACGCCTCTTGAGGATTGACCACAAGTTCTCAATGGGTCTGGGGAGTTTCCTGGCCATGGACCCAAAATATTGATGTTTTGTTCCCAGAGCCACTTAGTTATCACTTTTGTCTTATGGCAAGGTGCTCCATCATGCTGGAAAAGGCATTGTTCGTCACCAAACTGTTCCTGGATGGTTGGGAGAAGATGCTCTCGGAGGATGTGTTGGTACCATTCTCAAAATTTTTAGAAAAGGCTGTTGAGCAGCAACTCACTGCCTTCCTGAAGACAAACAATGTATACGAAATGCTTCAGTCTGGTTTTAGACCCCATCATAGCACTGAGACTGCACTTGTGAAGGTGGTAAATTACCTTTTAATGGCATTAGACCGAGGCTCTGCATCTGTCCTCGTGCTCCTAGACCTTCCTGCTGCTTTTGGAGAGATTGGAAACCCAAATTGGTCTACACAGACAAGTTCTGGCCTGGTTTAGATCTTATCTGTCGGAAAGATATCAGTTTGTCTCTGTGAATGGTTTGTCCTCTGACAAATCAACTGTAAATTTCGGTGTTCCTCAAGGTTCCGTTTTAGGACCACTATTGTTTTCACTATATATTTTACCTCTTGGGGATGTCATTCGAAAACATATTGTTAACTTTCACTGCTATGCTGATGACACAGCTGTACATTTCAATGAAACATGGTGAAGCCCCAAAATTGCCCTCGCTAGAAACATGTGTTTCAGACATAAGGAAGTGGATGGCTGCAAACATTCTACTTTTAAACTCAGACAAAACAGAGATGCTTGTTCTAGGTCCCAAGAAACAAAGAGATCTTCTGTTGAATCTGACAATCAATCTTAATGGTTGTACAATTGTCTCAAATAAAACTGTGAAGGACCTCGGTGTTACTCTGGACCTTGATCTCTCTTTTGAAGAACATATCAAGACTGTTTCAAGGACAGCTTTTTTCCATCTACGTAACATTGCAAAAATCAGAAACTTTCTGTCCAAAACTGATGCAGAAAAATGTATCCATGCTTTTGTCACTTCTAGGTTAGACTACTGCAATGCTCTACTTTCCAGCTACCCGGATAAAGCACTAAATAAACTTCAGTTAGTGCTAAATACGGCTGCTAGAATCCTGACTAGAACCAAAAAAATGGTTCATATTACTCCAGTGCTAGCCTCCCTACACTGGCTTCCTGTCAAGGCAAGGGCTGATTTCAAGGTTTTACTGCTAACCTACAAAGCATTACATGGGTTTGCTCCTACCTATCTCTCTGATTTGGTCCTGCCGTACATACCTACACGTACGCTACGGTCACAAGACGCAGGCCTCCTAATTGTCCCTAGAATTTCTAAGCAAACAGCTGGAGGCGGGGCTTTCTCCTATAGAGCTCCATTTTTATGGAATGGTCTGCCTACCCATGTGAGAGACGCAGACTCGGTCTGAACCATTAAGTCTTTACTGAAGACTCATCTCTTCAGTGGGTCATATGATTGAGTGTAGTCTGGCCCAGGAGTGTGAAGGTGAACGGAAAGGCTCTGGAGCAACGAACCGCCCTTGCTGTCTCTGCTTGGCCGGTTCCCCTCTTTCCACTGGGATTCTCTGCCTCTAACCCCCTATTACAGGGGCTAAGTCACTGGCTTACTAGGGCTCTTTCATACCGTCCCTGGGAGGGGTGCGTCACTTGAGTGGGTTGAGTCACTGATGTGATCTTCCTGTCTGGGTTGGCGCCCCCCTTGGGTTGTGCCGTAGCGGAGATCTTTGTGGGCTATACTTGGCCTTGTCTCAGGATGATAAGTTGGTGGTTGAAGATATCCCTCTAGTGTTGTGGGGGCTGTGCTTTGGCAAAGTGGGTGGGGTTATATCCTTCCTGTTTGGCCCTGTCCGGGGGTGTCCTCGGATGGGGCCACAGTGTCTCCTGACCCCTCCTGTCTCAGCCTCCAGTATTTATGCTGCAGTAGTTTGTGTCAGGGGGCTAGGGTCAGTTTGTTATATCTGGAGTACTTCTCCTGTCCTATCCGGTGTCCTGTGTGAATTTAAGTATGCTCTCTCTAATTCTCTCTTTCTTTCTCTCTCTCGGAGGACCTGAGCCCTAGGACCATGCCTCAGGACTACCTGACATGATGACTCCTTGCTGTCCCCAGTCCACCTGGGCGTGCTGCTGCTCCAGCTTCAACTGTTCTGCCTGTGATTATGATTATTTGACCATGCTGGTCATCTATGAACATCTTGGCCATGTTCTGTTATAATCTCCACCCAGCACAGCCAGAAGAGAACTGGCCACCCCTCAGCCTGGTTCCTCTCTAGGTTTCTTCCTAGATTCTGGCCTTTCTAGGGAGTTTTTCCTAGCCACTGTGCTTCTACACCTGCATTGCTTGCTGTTTGGGGTTTTAGGCTGGGTTTCTGTACAGCACTTTGAGATATCAGCTGATGTACGAAGGGCTATATAAATACATTTGATATGATTTGATTTATTCATGGCTGATGATGATGGTGATTCATCAGAGAAAATGACTTTACCCCAGTCCTCAGCAGTCCAATCCCTGTACCTTTTGCAGAATATCAGTCTGTCCCTGATGTTTTTCCTGGAGAGAATTGGCTTTGTTGCTGCCATTCTTGACACCAGGCCATCCTCCAAAAGTCTTCGCCTCACTGTGCGTGCAGATGCACTGACACCTTCCTGCTGCCATTCCTGAGCAAGCTCTGTACTAGTGGTGCTCTGTACTGGTGGTGCCCCGATCCCGCAGCTGAATGAACTTTAGGACGGTCCTGACGCTTGCTGGACTTTCTTGGGCACCCTGAAGCCTTCTTCACAACAATTGAACCGCTCTCCTTGAAGATCGTGATGATCCGATAAATGGTTGATTTAGGTGCAATCTAACTGTCAGCAATATCCTGTGAAGCCCTTTTTGTGCAAAGCAATGATGACGGCATGTGTTTCCTTTCAGGTAACCATTGTTGACAGAGGAAGAACAATGATTCCAAGCACCACCCTACTTTTGAAGCTTCCAGTCTGTTATTCGAACTCAATCAGCATGACAGAGTGATCTCCAGCCTTGTCCTCGTCAACACTCACACCTGTGTTAACGAGAGAATCACTGACATGATGTCAGCTGGTCCTTTTGTGGCAGGGCTGAAAAGCAGTGGAAAAGTATTTTGGGGATTCAGTTCATTTGCATGGCAAAGAGGGACTTAGCAAATAATTGCATTTCACCTGATCACTCTTCATCACATTCTGGAGTATATGCAAATTGCCATCATACAAACTGAGGCAGCAGACTTTGTGAAAATTAATATTTGTGGAATTCTCAAAACTTTTGGCCATGACTGTACACCTGTTGTATTCGGCGCATGTGACTAATAAAATGTGATTTGATTATTTATTTTTCATGCTGGTGAGGACTGAGAATCCACTCTCACATAGGTAAGTGGTTGCAAAGGGTGTCTTAACAGCGCAATTTGCAAAGGCAGGATACTCTTAGA
Organism: Oncorhynchus mykiss; assembly: GCF_057628025.1. Taxonomy (NCBI): domain Eukaryota; kingdom Metazoa; phylum Chordata; class Actinopteri; order Salmoniformes; family Salmonidae; genus Oncorhynchus; species Oncorhynchus mykiss. Next base: position 5,333,031 of record NC_143049.1, read on the forward strand.
CAGCCCTATCCAGAAATCTGTCAGAGGCTTCTGATTAAATTCAATTTTCATAGAAGTGCTTGTTGCAACGATATCGGTGGACTGGAGGCAGGACATGAAAGGGAAAACAAATTCAGTTGTTTGTGTCATTCGTTTTGGGAAAGTACCTGCGTAACTGCGCACCCAGCTCACTCAAGTGCTTCGCTATATCACATTCAACATTGTCCGTAAGCTTGAATTCACTTGCACATAAAAAATCCTACCATTGTGGAAAGACCTGTGTGTTGTCCTTGTCAATACAGAGAAGAGCTCCAACCTTTTATTCATAGCCTCAATTTTATTCTGCATTTCGAATATACTTGCGGAGTCCCTGTAATACTAAATTCAGATCATTCAGGCGAGAAAAAACATTGCCCGGATAGGCCAGTCGTGTGAGAAACTCGTCATCATGCAAGCGGTCAGACAAGTGAAAATTATGGTCAGTAAAGAAAACTTTAAGCTCGTCTCTCAATTTTTTTAAATGTGTCAAAACTTTGATAACCAGCGCACTTCGGTATGTTGTAAAAGCATTACATTACGCTGCCCATATCATTTCATAATGCAGAAAATAGAGGAGAGTTCAGGATACTTGCTTTAAAAAAGTTAACAATTTTCACTGTAGTGTCCAAAATGTCTTCCAAGCTGTCAGGCATTCCATTGGCAGCAAGAGCCTCTAGGTGGATGCTGCAGAGTACCCAAGTGGCGTCAGGAGCAACTGCTTGCACGCGCATTACCACTCCACTATGTCTCCCTGTCATGGCTTTTGCGCCATCAGTACAGATACAAACACATCTTAACCACCAAAGTCCATTCAATGTCACAAAGCTGTCCAGTACTTTAAAAATATAGTCTCCTTTTGTCCTGGTTTCCAGAAGAGGATGTCTTCCTTAATTGACCCCCCATAAACATAACGGACATATACCAGGTGCTGTGCCAGGCCCGCCACGTCTAGTGACTCATCCAGCTGTAACACATATAATTCACTGGCTTGTATGCAAAGCAGTAATTGTTTCAAAACACCTCCTGCCATGTCACTGATGCATCATGAAACAGTGCTGGCAGTAGCAGTACTACCAGTGGAGCTGGTATATGTCTCTATGGACGTGGGCCTGAATGAGTAGCAGCTACGTTTGGCTACATACGGACCGTCAGTGGAATTCCCACAAGAGAGTAATGGTTCATGTGATTGGATGTTTATTATTTGACCAGGCTACCTGTGTTTGTTATTGAATCTTTATTTTGCTGAATACTAGATAGTTGAATATTATTTCTGGCAGTGAAACAAAGCTACTCAGGGGACAAAAAAAACTCACCCAAATGTATAGCCCCGTTGGAAAATCTAAATGATCTGTTAGAAAATGTGAACCGCATTTTGTATTTGGCGTACCTCCGACGGCATCGCGTACCCCAGTTTGGGAATAGCCAGGCTAGAGGGTGTATAGCCACAGAGATCCTAATAAGTTGTCATTTTTTCTCTTGGAAGACATACCTGCAGTTGCTTAATGGTGTCCCCTCCCCTTCCAATGACCAGGCCCACTTTGCTGGCTGGGATGAGCATCTCTTGGACTGAGCTGTTGCTCTCAGCCTCGCTGTGGAACCCTGGGCCGTTCCGACAGCGTTCCACTATCTGACCAAGCATTCTCTTGGCCTGCCTGGTGGAGTGTAAATGGTTACATGTCAATGAATTATAGATGCTGGAATGTATTATCGCCGAAACCAATGAAATAATGTACTGATTTCCTACAATGACTGTCCTACAGTGTCTCAAGACTTTATCTGAGTGGTCCACAATGTGGTTTTTAAAAATGTATTATGCCTTGTCAAAACTGTAGTATTGTGGAGTGACTGTTAAATATATATATTTTTACCTAATTCCAACAGGGTTACAGTTGATACTGTGAGCATCTATAGACCGTAAATATGGGGACTTCCCACATAATATGGGGCCATTAAATGCAATAGGGTACACTCAAGACGGAAACATATTGTTCTTTTCAAAATGACAAAGGATGTCGACGGTTCTTTACTGCTACTGAGTTTATAGAATTTAACACGTTCAACCGTCAATCTAGAAACTCACTCAATGCTCTCAGGGGTTCCAGTGAGGGAGCAGGCTCTGTCCATCATACCTCCACTCTCTACCATGACAAACAGACAGTCAGCATCATGTATAGAACAGCATACAGTTAAAGGAGTCAAGTTTCCAAGATAGAGCCCCTTCAGTATTGAGCAAAAACAGTCATGATAATCCATTTTGCATTGCTGACAGCGCATCAAGCTAGCTGACAACACTCATACTATATGTTGCTGAGATATTCAACTAAAAGCACTCTGATATTATTACTATATCATATGAAGGTTGGAAGTGTGTGTAGTCAGACATTATGGGACATATTGATGGCTGCTTACCAGACGCAATTTGAATCTTACACCCGGACTCCAGCTGGATTCTTGTAATTTGTTCTCCTCCTCTGCCTATGACTAAAATAAATGGGAGGAGAGGAAAATAAAAGTGGGATGGGAGAGGAGAAAATAGTTCAGGTAATGTGTCGGACAAAATAAATACTAGGGCTGACCCCGTTAAAGTCGACTGGTTGATTGTTTGGTCCATAGGCTGATGGTTTAACAGTATTTGATTTGTCGAGCAGTCGCAAATAGATTGGTTTCTTTCATGGCACATGACACCAGTCTGATTTGCGCCTGGCTTAGTGGACTAATCCATTGAGGAGGCCGCGGGGAGATGACACAGTCCAGGAAGGGGTGTGGCTAAGATGCACAAGCCACATCTTTCTCCAGAATGAGCTCTCTCCTGCCATTTCATTCACATTCATTGTGACAAATGTTAGACTTTGAGCGTTAGTGTATCAATTCCTCATTACATATCACCAGTAGTAGCTTACATTTACCGTTAATCCCCATAATTTCTTATCTACTTTGTTATTTGGTTAGGGTAATTACTGTTAATGCATTCAATATATTGTTACAGTTGTTGACCATTCTGATTTTCACAGAGTAGACACCTTGTTTGCATAGATCACAACCTATGCTACTCTTGTGAGAAAGAAGTTTAAGTTTATTTCATTCCATTTACGAGTTGTCAATTTATTCTTTGTCTTTTGTTTTGAGCGCTCCTGTCAATGTTGAGTAAGGACGCGCACCTGATTACACATTTAGAAGTGGGCCGAGCTACCTAACCTGTGACCTGTGCGCAAATGTAGGTCTATAAATGTGCCCATTTGGGGATGTCTAATAGTATTTCTGATTGAATAAATGCTGCAATATGTAACTTTTTGGGTGGCATGACCAAATTCATATAGAAATATGTGTTATAGATCTGTCACTCATTGCAAGCAAGTCTAAGAAAGAGTAGATCTGTTTTACGTGGGCTATTTCTATGTTTCCAGGTTTTAAGTTTCGTTTTTGCATCTTTTACTTTAGGTTTTGTACACTAGCTTCAAACAGCTGAAAATACAATGTTCATTTTTGATTTTCTTTCTTCTGGTTAGGCTATCTCAGGCTCCCTCAAATAATTTGCGTGTCCTCCTAAATTAATCAAACAGTGTGCTTAAAGCATAACAACAAACTCAGTACATATAGTTGATTTTATTACAACACAGGCACGCAGTGTGTCTACACATCTGAACATTTCCACCAATCGATTGGTCAAAAGACGACGACTCTCGGTCTGACATTTTATTTTGTCAGGGACAACACTAATGAATACATCCTTAACATAATTCAAAACAAAGCATACAAAGACAAAACCATCCCAAACCACAGAGCACACCTCCCATAACATGTACTTACTGAATCCAACCATTCTATCAGGCACTTTAAAGTCTTCTGTCATGACAGCCCTAAATGACAAAAGGGTGGGGTGAAAAGAGACCAAATATATCAAATAAAAAGGCCAGCAGATGTCAAATTATTACATTCCATCACTCCATTCAACAATGTGAACTACACTGAACAAAAATATAAATGCAACATCTAAAGTGCTGGTCCCATGCTTCATTAAATAAAAAATGCCTTTAATGTTCCATATGCACAAAAAAACAAATTTCTCTAAAATGTGCACAAATTTGCTTGTCTCCCTGTTAGTTAACATTTCTCCTTTGCCAAGATAATCCATCCACCTGACAGGTGTGGCATATCTAGATTCTGATTAAACATCACGGTCATTACACAGGTGCAACTTGTGCTGGGGACAATAAAAGGCTAAAATGTGCAGTTGTCACAACACAATGCTACAGATGTCATGTTGAGGGAGCGTGCAATTGGCATGCTGACTGAAGGAATGTCCTCATCGCACAGATTTCTCAATCAATACCTATTTAGTCTGTCAATACAGCGGGTAAATTGGTGCTGGCTACAGGCTTACCTTTGATGTACCATGGCTCCCAGCTGGTTACCTACTGTGAGGGAAATAGACAAGAGCCAACCAGGGATGGACCAGAGCCAGATGGAGATGCAGTGGAGAGAGAAAAAGATTAGAAGTATTAACTGCATCCTGCACCTGTGCCAAAGAGCCCAATTGCAGGAGTTATGCGCCTGGGCAGAGGGTGAAAATGATGAGATGGATCTGTCAATATTTTTTTTATATCAGACACACAGCTGGATGTCGAAGTAAAGTGTGTGTGCAATACACCCCCCCACTAGGAGATGAGCCTATGACAGGTATGAAGTTGGGTATGCTAGCTAAGCTAACCCCCTCCCAGTTAATAGCATATTAGACATGCCTCCCTCTGGCCAGAACCCAAAGCTAGGGGATGAAGCTTGGCACGGCACAGACTCCAGCTATTCCTTCAACATTAACAAACTAGAGACAATAATAGGCTACAACAGGCCGAAAACAACTGACGGAGAAGCCGAGAGGGCTCATCCGAAATGCAGCGTATCATGTAACAGCCCAGATGAGTAAAGGATACACTACCCCACTACTTTTTATGATGACTATTAGCCAAAGTAAAAAATAGAGTCTTAAGTCTAATTGAAATGCCCATTAGTTGAATGAATCCAATAATAAAATTGCAAGCAGCAATGAACAGGGTTCACAGGATGACAGAAAGGACAAGATCAGATGGATAACAAAGCAAGCACTATCATGTGGGAACTATCTTCCTTATAAAGCAATCAGTAAAGTTCAGTCTAGTGCTGTAGGTTGATTATCTTTGAATGCAGCAGGTAATCATTCTTAAAGGGATACTTTGGGATTTTGGCAATGAGGCCCTTTACCTACTTCCCCAGTCAGATGAACTCGACCTTTTGTATGTCTCTCTGTGTCCAGTATAAAGAAAGGTAGAGGTAGTTTCGCGAGCCAACGCTAATTAGAGAGTTAGCGCAAATGCTAGTTTGCAAATAGTATCCATGAGTTCATCTGACTGTGGGGAAGCAGGTAAAGGGCCTCATTGCCAAAATCCCAAAGTATCCCTTAACGTGTTCACTTAATGTATTGAGTTTATATACCAGTTTCCCAAGTGGCACTGCGGTCTAAGGCACTGCATCTCAATGCTAGAGGCGTCACTACAGACCCTGGTTTGATTCCAGGCTGTATCACAACCAGACGTGATTGGGAGTCCCCATAGGGCAGTGCCGTCAACGTAAATAAGAATTTGTTCTTAACTGACTTTCCTAGTTAAATAAAACTTTTAAAAGTTGATAGGCCAGAGTGAAGTGAATTTAAAGTGGTTTATTGAATTTAAAGTGAATTTAAAGTGGTTTATTAAAATGGACACATTAATCTGATTTGCCTTTACCATGGGCCTACATATCGAATTTGGAGTTATTTGATAACATTTTTAAGATACGGTCCTTCAGAATAGAGGAAAATCTATGGGCCAGTGAGGCAAATGTATTCCCCATGAGGAAAAACACCTACATAAAAAGGTCCAAGTCTCTAGGTCAAACGGGGCGACGGATATGAGGATTTAGCCAGGATAGGCTGTCATTATAAATAAGATTTAGTTCTTAACTGACTTGCCTAGTTAAATAAGGGTTAAATAAAACCATTTTAAAAAGTTGATAGGCCAATGTGGAGCGAATTTAAAGTGGTTTATTCAATGGACACATTAATCTGATTTGCCAATAACTCAGCCATCTTTTGACCAATCCCTTAGCTTTTCTCAAACTAAATTAAGACATGTACCATGGGCCTACATTCCATTTATACCTATTGTTCATGAGAAGATGTGAAATATTTTTAGCATATGTGCTGATACGCCGCTACTGGTATAGCGTGGCCATCTTTAAACGCATAAACTTTTGTTTCTCAAACTCTTTAGGGGCTGTTGTGATGAGTCCGAAGACCAAATTCGGAGTGAATTTGACTTTTAGTCCATTTTTATTTTTCCAATCTTGAGTCATTTGACCATGTAAAGGAAAAAAACGAAATAAGAATTCAGATAATAACAATAGGTATCAGCTTCGTTTAGCCTGATGCGACAAAATGATTCCGCTGCTCTGTTGTTCGCTACATACTTTAGTCAGACTGCCATCATTGAAGTCGTTTGTGGTGATGAAGGGCATTGTACAAAACAAAGTCACCAGCGATTGGATCGTCTCTAACCAATCAAAGTATCAAAGCCAATGATGAATTTTCAAACCGCTGTGTTTTTGCTCTGGGCCAACCCATCGGTTTCTGGACCAATCAGATCGTCCCAAATGTGTATGCATTCGGTGAAGAGTCGGGGAGGTACTCGGGGAGGTACTCAGATCCAGACTCATTGCAGAGAAGACACTAAAGTCCATGGGCGTGGAGAAGCATCGAGTCTGGGTAGCCAGGCAAAGCATCGCTGTGAATCTCTAATAATAAAACTGCAATTTACATTTACGTCATTTAGCAGACACTCTTATCCAGAGCGACTTACAGTAGTAGTGAGTGCATACATTTTTATACTAGTCCCCGTGGGAATCGAACCCACAACCGTGGCGTTGCAAATTACATCAAAGTTGGATCAGCCTGTAGTGTGGTTTTCCACTTTTGAGTGTGACTCCAAATCCAGACCTCCATGGGTTGATAAATTTGATTTCCATTGATAATTTGTGTGATTTTGTTGTCAGCACATTCAACTATGTAAAGAAAAAAGTATTTAATAAGAATATTTCATTCATTCAGATCTAGGGTGTGTTATTTTAGTGTTCCCTTTACTTTTTTGAGCAGTGTATTATCAAATAGATATTTGAAAAACACCTTGAGGATTGATTATAAAAAACGTTTGCCATGTTTCTGTCGATATTATGGATATAATTTGGAATTTTTGTCTACGTTGTCATGACCGCTATTTCCGGTGGATTCCTGGGCATAACGCATCAAACTAACGGAGGTATTTGGATATAAAAAATATATTTATTGAACAAAAGGAAAATTTGCTGTCTAACTGGGAGTCTCGTGAGTGAAAACATCCGAGGATCAAAGGTAAACGATTGCTTTTCTGATTTTCGTGACCAAGTTTCCTGCCTCTAGGTGTACATAATGTTTTTCTAGTATATCGATAAACTTACACAAACGCTTGTATTGTTTTCGCTGTAAAGCATAATTTCAAAATCTGAAACGACAGGGTGATTAACAAAAGGCTAAGCTGTGTTTTGCTATATTTTACTTGTGATTTCATGAATATGAATATTTTCTGGTAAGATTATTTGACCGTTGCGCTATGCTATTTAGCGTAGTTGATGACAATTATCCCGGATTCAGGAATGGTGGTTCCAAGAGGTTATTAAGGAAGGAAGAAGCCACTGCTCCAAAACCACCATAAAAACGGTTTGCAACTGCACATGGGGACAAAGATCGTACTTTTTGGAGAAATGTCTTATGGTCTGATGAAACAAAAATAGAAGTGTTTGACCATAATGACCATCATTATATTTGGAGGAAAAAGGGGGAGGATTGCAAGCTGAAGAACACCATCCCAACCGTGAAGCACGGGGGTGGCAGCATCATGTTGTGGGTGTGCTTTGCTGCAGGAGGGACTGGTGCACTTCACAAAATAGATGGCTTCATGAGGCAGGAAAATTAGGTGGATATATTGAAGCAACATCAGTCAGAAAGTTAAAGCTGGTCGCAAATGGATCTTCCAAATGGACAATGACCTCGAGTATACTTCCAAAGTTGTGGCAAAATGGCTTAAGGACAACAAAGTCAAGGTATTGGAGTGCCCATCACAAAGCCCTGACCTCCATCCTATAGATAATTTGTGGGAAGCATGTGGAAGGCTACCCAAAACGTTTGACCCAAGTTAAACATTTTAAAGGCAATGCTACCAAATACTAATTGAGTGTATGTAAACTTCTGACCCACTGGGAATGTGAAGAAAGAAATAAAACCTTATGATTTGGTCACACCTAATGTTTTTTCTTTCTCATGGGTTTGTTTTGAGTTGTCAGCCTAATGACGGCTCATTTCAATGGCAGCTTTTTGGACTTCATATTGAGGGTTAAATGCAACAGATTCCAAATGCCACACTTGAAATCAACTCTAGACATTTTATCTGCTTACTTGTAAATTACCTAATGAGGGGATAAAACACACCTGGCCATGGAACAGCTGAGCGGCCAATTGTCCAATTACTTTTGGTCCCTTAGAAAGGGGGGACCACATGTAAAAAGTCCTGTAATTCCTACACCGTCCACCCGATTTGGATGTAAAAACCAAACAAATTATTCATCATTTCATTTCAACTCCAATATGCTGTGGTAGACAGCTAAAAGAAAAATTTGGTCAATGCCCAAATATTTATGGACATGACTGCATATTTCAGATAATTCAAAGTATCTACCCTTTGCCTTGACAGCTTTGCACACACAACCAGGTTCATGAGGAATGCTTTTCCAACAGCCTTGAAGTAGTTCACACATATGCTGAGCACTTGTTGGCAGCTTTTCCTTCACTCTGCGGTCTAACTAATCCCAAACCATCTCAATTGGGTTGAGGTCGGGTGATTGCGGAGGCCAGGTCATCTGATGCAGCACGCCATCACTCTCCTTCTTGGTCAAATAGCCCTTACACAGCCTGGAGGTGTGTTTTGGGTCATTGTCCTGTTGAAAAACAATGATAGTCCCACTAAGTGCAAACCAGATGGGATGGCGTATCGCTGCAGAATGGCATATCGCTACAAGATGCTGTGGTAGCCATGCTGGTGTGCCTTGAATTCTAAATAAATCACAGACAGTGTCACCAGCAAAGCACCCCCACACCTCCTCCTCCATGCTTCCCGGTGGGAACCACAAATGCGGAGATCATCCGTTCACCTAATCTGCATCTCACAAAGACATGGCGATTGGAACCAAAAATCTCAAATTTGGACTCATCAGACCAACGGACTGATTTCCACCGGTCTAATGTCCATTACTTGCGTTTCTTGGCCCAAGCAAGTCTATTCTCCTTATTGGTGTCCTTTAGTAGTTGTTTCTTTTCAGCAATTTGAGCATGAAGGCCTGATTCACAGTCTCCTCTGAACAGTTGGTGTTGAGATGTGTCTCTTACTTGAACTCTGTGAAGCATTTATTTGAGCTGAAATTTCTGAGGCTGGTAACTCTAACTTATCCTCTGCAGCAGAGGTAAGTCTGGGTCTTCTTTTCCTGTGGCAGTCATCATGAGAGCAAGTTTCATCATAGCACTTGATGGTTTTTGCGACTGCATTTGAGAAACTTTAGAAGTTCTTGAAAGTTCTTGACTGACCTTCATGTCTTAAAGTAATGATGGACTGTCGTTTCTCTTTGCTTATTTGAGCTGTTCTTCTCATAATATAACTTGGTATTTTACCAGACAGCCCTATCGTCTGTATACCAGCCCTACCTTGTCACAACACAACTGACTGGCTCAAACGCATTAAGGAAATAAATTCCACAAACTAACTTAACAAGGCACACCTGTTAATTGAAATGCATTCCAGGTGAGTACCTCATGAAGCTGGATGAGAGAATTCCAAGTGTGCAAAGCTGTCATCAAGGCAAAGGGTGGCTACTTTGAAGAATCTCAAATATATTTTGATTTGTAAAACACTTTATTGGTTACTACATGATTCCATATAAGTGATTTCATAGTTTTGATGGTTTCACTATTAATCTGCAAAGTAGAAAATTGTAAAAATAAAGAAAAACCCTGGAATGAGAAGGTGTGTCCAAACCTTTAACTAGCACTGTAAGTTGAAACAGAACTCAAAAAAATTCAAAAGTAGAATAAAAACATTTTAAACTTAGGTAAACCTTAACACTTGGACATGAACATTTCTGATCCAAAATTTTGAAAGCTTTTACTATTGGCTTTTATGGTATGTGTTTAGAAAATTGTTACGATAACCGACAAAACGTTCATGAACTCGTTTGGAGGTAAGAAGATTAAAACATTGTGAAAACCACAGGAAACTATCCTTTTAAATCGTTGGCGGGAGAGAAATGGAGGTTACCTCCATCTTCCACCGAACGCTTCTGGCCCCCATAGCCATACATGGAGGGGTCTACAATTTGCTCATTCCCCATCTTTGCTGCCATCTGAAAGGTGAGAAAAAATAATAATAATTACTTCACAGATTTTCTATACAACAGTTAATCCATTCATTGTATCCATTGTTGCATTACACATAAATGGCTAATTGCATTAAGTTTTCCCAAATTGCTAGTGCTATGACCACATTACATTTTAGTCACATACGGGCTCAATTAGGGTTAAATGGATACTTCAGGATTTTGGCAATGTACCTTTATCTAATTCCCCCAGAGTCAGATGAACTCATGGATATCATTTTTATTACTCCGTGTCTAGTATGAAGTTAGTTAGAGGTAGTTTTGCGATCAAATGCAAACTAGTAGATACCCATAGACTTCTAGTCATTGCTCTAATGCTAGTTAGCATTTGTTCTTGAAACTACCTCTAATTTCCTTCTTACTAGACACTTTTTATTTGATTTTAACTTTCGACCAATCGATTATATAGACACATCTATTGTGTTTTAATCAAATAAAGTATATGCACTGGGCTTGTCTGATGCTTTAAGCGCACTGTTTGATGAAATAATAGAAGCACAAGCATTTCGCTACACTCACAATATCTGCTGACCATGTGTATGTGAACAATAACATTTGATTTGAATAATTAAGACAAATGACTAGCAGGAGTCCAACTCAACTTATTTGATTGTGCTGGGCTCGGCTCAGACTTGCTGCACTGGGTTTTAAAAAAATGACAGTAAGTGACTGTAAACTAGCACCCATTGTCTCACTCTCCTCCCTGCTGCAGCGACCACCACAGAACATCAACAGTGTTTATAGTGTTGTCTCTCTCCTCCCTGCTGCAGCGACCACCACAGAACATCAGTGTTTATTGCTCTGTCCGTGTTTCTGAAACTGCAACATAATTACAGCCATTTCTGACTTTAAAGTTCTGTTACTGAAACCCCTCATTTGTTTAGGAAAAGCATTCCCGATTCCCCCAACCCTTGCTCTGTTTCCGTGACCCATGCACATGAACAATAGGGCCTGATCTATAGCATATCATAATCACGTCTCACATCAATAAATTGGTTATAACAAACAGATGTCTCAAGTTGAGGGAATGTGCAATTGGTATGCTGACAGCAGGAATGTCCAACAGAGCTGTGCCAGAGAATTGAATGTTAATTTCTCTACCATTAGCCGTCACCAACATTGTTATAGAGAATTTGGCAGTACGTCACAACCACAGACCATGTGTAATTACGCCAGCCCAGGACCTTCACATCCAGCTTCTCTTTTGTGGGGAAAAACCCATTATAATTGGCTGGGCCTGGCTCCCCAGTGGGTGGGCTTTGCTCCTAAGCGTGTGTGTGGGGGTGGGGCTACGCCCTCCCAGCCGGCCCAAGGCTGCGCCCCTGCCCAGTCATGTGAAATCCATAGATAAGGGTATCATTTATTTATTTCAATTGACTGACTTTCAATGAACTGTAACTCAGGTAAAATCTTTGAAGTTGTTGCATGTTGTGTTCATAATTCTGTTCAGTATAATTTGACCGTTTAGAACATGTAAACACTAAACAAATAAGCGTACCAGAGAGTCTGTTGTAACTTTTTTGTTAAGCCTTTATTACAGCAAAGACTCAAAGCAGTTGCATTCATTCTTGAATGCAATTTCCAAAATAGAATGGTTTATTTATTGCAGGCCAGTCAAGTTCATCCACACTGATCTTGACAAACCATTTCTGTATGGACCTCGCTTTGTGCATATGGGCATTGTCATGTTGAAACATGAAAGGGCTTCATACATCTGTTACCTCAAAGTTACCAAAAATGTAATTGTATGCTGTAGGTAGCTTCCCTTCAACTGAAACTAAGGGGCCTAACCCGAACCAAGAACAACAGCCCTAGCCCATTCATTATTCCTCCTCCACCAAACTTTACAGTTGGCAATATGCATTCGGGCAGGTAGCGTTCTCCTGGCATCCGCCAAACCCAGATTCACCCGTCGGACTGCCAGATGGTTTATCACTCCAGAGAACACGTTTCCACTGCTCTGGAATACAATGGCGGTGGGCATTACGCCACTCCAGCCGATGCTTGGCATTGGCCATGTAGTGTAGCAACATGGTCTAGGAAAAGGCGCCAACTTAACAGCGCACTGATGTTTTCAGAACCGTGAACAGCGACCACTATCCAACGCAGGAGAAAGTGCATTTGTTCTGAAATAATATAATTGTTATTAGCGATGCACCATTCTTCTTAGGTAAAATAACCATTAACAACTTCACCAGCACGTCTTAAAGTGGACTGTGCCATCCCCACAGCCTCCACAACGTATTAGTCCACTCAGACAGGCACGAATCAGACAGGTGTCTTAGAAGAAACAAAAATTATAGACATAAAAATGATATCCATGACTTCTCCAGACTCTAGGGACGTAGATAAAGGGTCTCGTTGACAAAATCCCCAAATTTGCCTGTAAGTGCCTTTGCACAAGGGCACATCGACATATTTTTCACCTAGTTGGCTTTGGGATTCAAAACAGCGACCCTTTGGTTGCTGGTCTTACGCTCTTAACCGCTAGGCTACCTGCCGCCCCAGGGTAGCCTAGTGGTCTTAGGCTCTTAAACGCTAGGCTACCTGCCGCCCCAGTGTAACCTAGTGGTCTTATGCTCTTAACCGCTAGACTACCTACCTGCCGCCCCAGGGTAGCTTAGTAGTCTTATGCTCTTAACCGCTAGGCTACCTGCCGCCCCAGGGTAACCTAATGGTCTTATGCTCTTAACCGCTAGACTACCTGCCGCCCCAGGGTAACCTAGTGGTCTTATGCTCTTAACCGCTAGGCTACCTGCCGCCCCACACGTCAAGCAAATCCAATATCTGTAGGTCAAAAGCATCATGAGCGCTAGGGCCACCATCTGCTGAATAACAACACGCAGTTGACTCACCGGCAACTGAAATGTCTAAACCAGCGGTAACCAACTTTATTTTTTTTACACGACTACAAAAACATGAACCTAATAAAAACTATTTGTAGGAATGAGTTGTGTGCAGTAGGCCGAATACATTGTCACAGCATATTACCTGACAATATTGTTTTTCTCTGACCATATTATATTTCCGAAAGCAAGCTTTGATTAAAAAAAGAAATCAGTTGGTGTAGCACTTGCGAGGCACAGCTTAGCATAAATTTGAATTATTCGCTTTTTTATTTTACTGGACTGATGTTACCAGCTTCTGATGGTCATGGTGCTTTCAAGACAACTGGGAACTCGGATAAAAAAAATAAAAAATGGGGATCAAATCATAACTTCCGGTCAGAAAGTCTGAGCTCTAGATCTGCCTGATTTTCCAAGTTGGATGACAGTTAAAAACTGTTTTTCCCAATGGATCTAGTCCCCCCCACCCCTGAACTTTGAGTTGCCAATGTATGCCGATGCAGTTGTACCATTCTCCTTCCAAATAAATTCTTGTCAACTCTTGAAATGATTTTGAATCTTTCAGGGGCCAAGTTATCACCTCTCCATGAGTTTTGGTGCTAAAGTGCAAGTTTCTGTCAAATGTAATAGATGGGTCAATCAATCAAAACTAAATAATGTATATTTCGCACAAGGGAGCACTGTAATATCAGATTTGGCCAGGATAGGCTGTCATTGTAAATAATGTGTTCTTATTAACTGACTTGCCTAGTTAAATAAAGGTTTAAAAAAAAAAGTTTTATCCCTAACCTTTATGTAGCACAAAAAATAGCCACGTTAGTTATAGTAGTTGGCTAGTAAAAATATGTTTTGCTCGTCCCGAAAAACACTTTGTTTTATAAGATAAAATATAACATAGTACTGAATTAACCTACTCCCTAAACGGGTTCCTGACTAGACACCACCCGCTCCCCGAAGTGTATATCTGGTGCTTGCCAGTTACATAATGGAGCTACAAACTTTGACACTGTCTCAACAGGGGAGGGAGGGGCAATTGGATCAATGTTGTCTACCTACCACTGGGAAACAAAACGGATATCTGTTTAAAAACGAGTGGATGGGTTTGGAACCGACCACTTGTCACAGATTTATATGGGTTTCAACCCCAGAACTTCAGTGACTGAACAACAGGTTGCATGTGGACACGTGTAGAAAACGTAGCTAGCTAGTTAGCTACCTAGCTGGATTAACGAAGTCACTTGAAGACATTAACACGGTTAACTACATAAAAACATTGTTTCCTGTCGTGCCCTGTTGTATCCAAAAATGAACGAGCACGAGTATTCATTGCGAACTCGAAACTATTGTGGTTGTCAACTAGCTTAGCATGCTAGTTAGCCGACTAGGTAACATTAGCTGTCTAGCTAGTGTGTTTTTCCATGAGCGCATAGCATAAACTGGTGATGGGCGAGTTAAAATAAAAGTGTTGTCGTTTAAAAGGCTTAGTTCAAAATCAATCGATTTCTTTGCGAGTGTTTATACTGTTATTACCTGTCGAGCCCGATGTAAAGCGTCGGCGAAGCCGTCAGCTTTCATTCCGGGCTGAGCCACGGAGGCCTGTCCCTGCACCAACTCCGCCATCATCATCATCATCCCCAGACTTCTCAGCTGTTGTTTGTACAATCCGCTTCCGCGTTCGGTCACGTGGAAAAGCACTGCACTGCAAGGTTGTTACCACAGCCACAAAGTCAAAAGGCTACATTAAAGACAGTACTAAAACTGCTTCTCCAATACAAATCCCAGATTACACTTGTAGGCGATGTCATGGCGCAACCTTGGGTAGCAAAATGTACGCGCAGAACCACGGAATGGGGTCTAACATTTGTCTCACACCGAATTGCGCATGTGCAGGAAGTCAAACTAGTAATGGCTTTGATATAGTTATTTTATACAAAAAAAACATAACTTTCACGAGGTTGTAGAAATAACATGTTCGACTCTAGGCTGTGCCTTTAGAATTTGAGAAAATTAACAACTAAGGAAGAATGTTTCACTTCTCTAACCCCAAACAACAGCTTGGTCTGACTTGCAAAGCGTTCCAGAAAGCCTCGAACCAGAGATTTCGCCTGTTGAAAAACGTGAAGCATCCAGTTGGCGTTTCCACTCACTACCAAATATGGTGATGAGCGGAAGCCCAATGGCCGGCAATGGGAGAGGATCGATTTTGGCAGATATTCTGCAAATGTTCTTATCGATAAAGCATTTGATCTCCATTCAGTTCTCTATTTCCAAAACTACAATCTGTAAAAGGCAGAGTGGACTGAAGTTTGTAGACTTTACCCTTTCCCCCAAACAAATTATGGTGTTGTTTAGAAGGAGTACAAGAACGAAATGAGACATTGCACACACTTGCTTCACAGAGTAGACATTCCCTAAATGAAATGTGCAAAAATTTGCTAGAATGTGCCAATCGGATCTTCCTAGCTCGTTCTTGTCTCTGCCCACCTCTTCGCTTCTTCTGCCTGCTATGATTCATTTGCTCCCATTGGAAAGTAAAGGCTCTGAAGGAAATGGCACCGAAGGAGATGACCTCTGTTTTATGATCCCATAATCAATTGTGCTATTGTGTATGGTTTCTTTTGCGTTATTTGTAGCTTATTTTGTACATAATGTTCTTGCCACCTTGTCTTATGACCGAAAAGAGCTTCTTGATATCAGGGCGGCGATTACTCACCCCGTACTGGACTGGAGGAATTTTTCTTCTTCAATGAGTTGAATGGGAAGGATTTCCTCCAGACACCCGAAAATTTCCTCCAGACACTTGTCATTAGCAGGAGGAAAAGAGGAAGGTATCGTGGACGACGGTCCGGGTGCCTTGTAAGGATCCGTCGCTGAGAGGGTAATCTACCTTTACCATCGGTACTATTAGCCAACTTACAATCAATCGATAATAAAATAGACAAACTACGAGCATGTATATCCTACCAATGGGACATGAAAAACGATAATATATTACGGCTGGGCAGTAGGACGATACAGTGGGGCAAAAAAGTATTTAGTCAGCCACCAATTGTGCAAGTTCTCCCACTTAAAAAGATGAGAGAGGCCTGTAATTTTCATCATAGGTACACTTCAACTATGACAGACAAAATGAGAAGACAAAATCCAGAAAATCACATTGTAGGATTTTTTATGAATTTATTTGCAAATTATGTTGGAAAATAAGTATTTGGTCACCTACAAACAAGCAAGATTTCTGGCTCTCACAGACCTGTAACTTCTTCTTTAAGAGGTTCCTCTGTACTCCACTCGTTACCTGTATTAATGGCACCTGTTTGAACTTGTTATCAGTATAAAAGACACCTGTCCACAACCTCAAACAGTCACACTCCAAACTCCACTATGGCCAAGACCAAAGAGCTGTCAAAGGACACCAGAAACAAAATTGTAGACCTGCACCAGGCTGGAAAGACTGAATCTGCAATAGGTAAGCAGCTTGGATTGAAGAAATCAACTGTGGGAGCAATTATTAGGAAATGGAAGACATACAAGACCACTGATAATCTCCCATGATCTGGGGCTCCACGCAAGATCTCACCCCGTGGGGTCAAAATGATCACAAGAACGGTGAGCAAAAATCCCAGAACCACACGGTAGTGAATGACCTGCAGAGAGCTGGGACCTAAGTAACAAAGCCTACCATCAGTAACACACTACGCCGCCAGGGACTCAAATCCTGCAGTGCCAGACGTGTCCCTCTGCTTAAGCTAGTACATGTCCAGGCCCGTCTGAAGTTTGCTAGAGAGCATTTGGATGATCCAGAAGAAGATTGGGAGAATGTCATATGGTCAGATGAAACCAAAATATAACTTTTTGGTAAAAACTCAACTCATTGTGTATGTAGGACAAAGAATGCTGAGTTGCATCCAAATAACACCATACCTACTGTGAAGCATGGGGGTGGAAACATCATGCTTTGGGGCTGTTTTTCTGCAAAGGGACCAGAACGACTGATCCGTGTAAAGGAAAGAATGAATGGGGCCATGTATCGTAAGATTTTGAGTGAAAACCTCCCTCCATCAGCAAAGGCATTGAAGATGAAACGTGGCTGGGTCTTTCAGCATGACAATGATCCCAAACACACCGCCCGGGCAACGAAGGAGTGGCTTCGTAAGAAGCATTTCAAGGTCCTGGAGTGGCCTAGACAGTCTCCAGATCTCAACCCCATAGAAAATCTTTGGAGGGAGTTGAAAGTCTGTGTTGCCCAGCAAGAGCCCCAAAACATCACTGCTCTAGAGGAGATCTGCATGGAGGAATGGACCAAAATACCAGCAACAGTGTGTGAAAACCTTGTGAAGACTTACAGAAAACGCTTGACCTCTGTCTGTCATTGCCAACGAAGGGTATATAACAAAGTATTGAGATGAACTTTTGTTATCGACCAAATACTTATTTTCCACCATAATTTGCAAATAAATTCATTAAAAGTCCTACAATGTGATCTTCTGGATTTTTTTTGTCACATTTTGTCTGTCATAGTTGAAGTTTGCACGTCGTATATTGCACAAATCTGGCCTTTATGGAAGAGTGGCAAGAAGAAAGCCATTTCTTAAAGATATCCATAAAAAGTGTTGCTTAAAGTTTGCCACAAGCCACCTGGGAGACACACCAAACATGTGGAAGAAGGTGCTCTGGTCAGATGAAACCAAAATTGAACTTTTTGGCAACCACGCAAAACGTTATGTTTGGCGTAAAAGCAACACAGCTCATCACCCTGAACACACCATCCCCATTGTCAAACATGGTGGTGGCAGCATCATGGTTTGGGCCTGCTTTTCTTCAGCAGGGACAGGGAAGATGGTTAAAATTGATGGGAAGATGGATGGAGCCAAATACAGGACCATTCTGGAAGAAAACCTGATGGAGTCTGCAAAAGACCTGAGACTGGGACGGAGATTTGTCTTCCAACAAGACAATGATCCAAAACATAAAGCAAAATCTACAATGGAATGGTTCAAAAATAAACATATCCAGGTGTTAGAATGGCCAAGTCAAAGTCCAGACCTGAATCCAATCGAGAATCTGTGGAAAGAACTGAAAACTGCTGTTCACAAATGCTCTCGATCCAACCTCACTGAGCTCGAGCTGTTTTGCAAGGAGGAATGGGAAAAAAATTCGGCCTCTCGATGTGCAAAACTGATAGAGACATACCCCAAGCGACTTACAGCTGTAATCGCAGCAAAAGGTGGCGCTACAAAGTATTAACTTAAGGGGGCTGAATAATTTTGCACGCACAATTTTTCAGTTTTTGATTTGTTAAAAAAGTTTGAAATATTCAATAAATGTCGTTCCAGTTCATGATTGTGTCCCACTTGTTGTTGATTCTTCACAAAAAAATACAGTTTTATATCTTTATGTTTGAAGCCTGAAATGTGGCAAAAGGTCGCAAAGTTCAAGGGGGCCGAATACCTTCGCAAGGCACTGTATATATATTTATTTATTTTAATTCTCAGAATATTAACCATGTGTGTTCGCTTGTTTTGTACTGTTCTGTAGTTTCAACCCAATGATTCGTCTGACAAACAAAGAACTTTGCGTCCAAGCCCAGGTATGGATCAAAGCTGGTGAGACATTCAATAACGTCATCTTCACAGACGAATCAACCGCTGACCTTGAGCAATTTTCTCAAAATTGCTACAGAAAAAAAGAAAGAAGATCAAGAAGATTAATGAAAGCCTAAAGATGTTGATGAAGAAATGCTGTTTTGAGTTAGAAATGTAACACTTTAGAGTACTTAAGCATCGAATACATGGCAAGCTGAGGGATTTTCACAACAGTAGCCGGGCTATAAAAAGTATTTTGTCCTGCTAACAGGAATCATTTGCATGATGGGCTACATTCTTTATTGTAACCACAATGTCATACATCATTTGTATCTACTTTTCCAATTACTTTTAGAGTTTGGGAATTGCAAATGTGCGCTTTCTTTTTAGTTACATTGTTTAAGTTTGAACGTGCAGACTTTTCTTCTTTAAAATGATTGTTTTATGTAGGAGGCTACATTTTTGATCAGTTGCAATTGTAAGTTGGCCTAATAAATCCTACTTCTTAGGCTGTTAAGCCTCATAGCCTCTCTCAGCCAATTAAGTTATTTTATATAGGTCTAGGCTCCGAAGAAATAGACTCCTGTTAAGCCCTCTTGTTGTTTGTAAAGTCAAATTCAAAATTCAGAAGGCACTCGCACATCTGAGCTATCTTTTTTGCAGTGCATGGCAACACCCGGATAAGATGAGGAAAAAGAAGAAGGAACCCGCACACGGCTCTTGATCGTATCACTGATCTTTAATAAGCCTTATGTATCGGCCTCACGGCCATCGTCAGAGCTTTTGTGAGTTTTTTAAATTAGCACCCATATGTAGACCAAGTCACAGCCACATCCATTCCATGCATCGAAAGGGGTAGGAGGTGAAGGAAAAACAAATAAGTGCTACCAAATATAACAATATGCATTTCATGAATATTCGAATAATGTGTGTACATAAAACGTATCAAACATGTCTGCAAAACCACAATGAGGACATGACCTACCAAACAAATTTTCATGAATCATTGGATACAGTGTAAAAAAACATCATAGTAATCTAAAATAGGGGCATAATTAATGTTCTAATTTACAACATAACATACATAGGCATTTCATAATTTTGACCTTTAGGAAATAATGTCTGGAGGGTGAAAATCCGAACCCTGCTTGCTATAATGAATGATTTTGATTCACCTGGTATTGGATACGGCTGATTAAAGACCTTGCTAAATATGTCCATGGAATAATGTTTATAGAGCTGTTGTCTTCCGAAAAAAACTCTTAAAGATCGGGTCATCTTTTATATCAATAGCAGTCAATTATTAATTGTCACCTCATTCAGTCTCATCTGAACGTCGTAAAATTCTTGGTTATCTTCACGAACCCTGGCTAACAAGTTGAATCAGCAATACAAAATGTGTTTTAATTATTTATTTACTAAATACCTAAATAATCACAAAGAATTACATATACACAGGATGGATCATACATTGATGACTAATTATGTCATACAAGAAAGCGTCCTGAATGGACAGAACCAATATGATGGCTGGTTACACAAAGAAAGGGGGTTGGGTTTGAATGAAAGCGCTGGAAGACTGAGGAACAAAATAATTTAGTCTCTATTGGACCTTATGAAGCTATGCTATCGTAAATACAGAATCTTATGCATTCTAAATAACTGCCCATTTGGAAAAGGAAAATGTAAGAAATATTTACTCTGAGCTGCGCCAGACGGATTAGCAGGACGTGTGTTCCGAGCATGTGCTGACCAATTGACAAGTCTTCCCTGACAAGTGCTTTGAGAGGCTGGTCATGGCTCACATCAACAACATTTTCCCAGAAAACATAGACCCACTCCAATTTGCATACCGCCCCAACAGATCCACAGATGATGCAATCTCTATTGCACTCAACACTGCCCTTTCCCACCTGGATGAAAGGAACAACAAGCCTGAAACCCTTTCTAAAGACTGTGACATCTAGTGGAAGCTGGGAACTGCAAACTGTTCTATAGCAACTGCAACCTGTGTCCTAGTTATTTGTATATCCCATAGGCTAGCATTGAAATGGCCTGTGACCTCAAAATACACTTTTCCGGATGGATTTCCCTCAGGTTTTTGCCTGCCATATCAGTTATGTTATACTCACATACATTATTTTAACAGTTCTAGAAACTTCAGTGCTTTCTATACAATGCTACTGATTATATGCATATCCTAGCTTCTGGGCCTAAATAACAGGCAGTTTACTTTGGGCACGTCAGTCATCCGAACTTCCGAACACTGCCGCTTGGCCATATGAGGTTTTAATGAATAAAAGCAACAATGAACACGAAACCCAAACAACGCACCGACATGAAAACAGAGTCAATAACACTTGAGGAACAAATTAAAGGGAGTGACAGATATAGGGTGTCACGCCCTGACCTGAGAGAGTCTTTTGATGTCTCTATTTTGGTTTGGTCAGGGTGTGATTTGGGTGGGCATTCTATGTTCTGATTTTCAATGTTTTCTATTTCTTTGTGTTTGGCCAGGTATGGTTCTCAATCAGGGACAGCTGTCTATCGTTGTCTCTGATTGGGAATCATACTTAGGCAGCCTTTCCCCCTGTTGGTTTCGTTGGAAGTTAACTTTGTTAGAGGCATCATAGCCATGTTAAGCTTCACAGTCATTTTGTATTGTTTATTGTTTTTGTCGGTGATATTCTAATAAAAAGAAAAATGTACGCTCAAAACGCTGCACGATGGTGACTGGTGTGCGGGATAATCAGCAGCATGATAACCAAGAGGCCGGAGAGGGATTATACATGACACAGTCAAACAAATAATGCCTTATCACCAACGTCGAATTGCAAACACAACATGCTAATTCAGCACACACAAGATTCTATAATTACGCAATAAGGCATTAGAGGGGGTGGTATATTGCCAATATACCAAATCAAATCAAATTATATTTGTCACATACACATGGTTAGCAGATGTTAATGCTAGTGTAAGGAAATGCTTGTGCTTCTAGTTCCGACCATGCAGTAATATTTAACAAGTAATCTAACAATTTTACAACAACTACCTTTTACACACAAGTGTAAAGGAATAAATAAGAATATGTACATAAAGATTAATGAGTGAGCGATGGCCGAACGGCATAGGCGAGATGCAGAAGATGGTACAGAGTACAACATGAGCTGTTGAATTGCAACGCTACTTTTTCTCTATAATGACACTTAGCTTGTTTGATAGCCTTGCGGAGGGAATAGCTACACTGTTTGTATTCGGTCTTGTTTCCGGTCACCTTGCCCTGGTTAAAAGCAGTGGTTCGAGCTTTCTTTTTTGTGCGAATGCTGCAATCAATCCACGGTTTGTGGTTGGGGAAGGTTTTAATAGACGCTGTGGGTACAACATCACTGATGCACTTGCTAATAAACTGGCTCACCAAATCAGCGTATGCATCAATGTTATTGTTCGACGCTATGAGGAACATATCCCAGTCCACGTGATCGAAGCAATCTTGAAGCGTGGAATCAGATTGGTCGGACCAGCGTTGAACAGACCTGAGCACGGGCACTTCCTGTTTTAGTTTCTATCTATAGGCTGGGAGCAGCAAAATGGAGTCGTGGTCAGTTTTTCCGAAAGGAGGGAGGGCTTTGTATGCGTCGTGGAAGTTATAATAACAATGATCCAGTGTTTTGCCAGCCGGGTGGCGCATTCGATTTGCTGATCAAATTTAGGGAGCATTGTTTTCAGATTGGCATTGCTAAAATCCCCAGCTACAATAAATGCAGCCTCAGGATATGTGGTTTCCAGTTTACGTAGAGTGAAATGACGTTCTTTCAGGGCCGTCGATGTGACTGCATGGGGGGGAATATACACGACTGTGATTATGATCGAAGAGAGTTCTCTTGGTAGATAATGTGGTCGGCATTTGATTATAAGGAAATCTAGGTCAGGTGAACAAAAGGACTTGAGTTCCGTTATGTTGTTATGATCACACCACGACTCGTTAATCATAAGGCATACACCCCCGTCCTTCTTCTTACCAGAGAGATGTTTGTTTCTGTCGGCGCGATGTGTGAAGAAACCAGGTGGCTGTACCGATGCTGATGACGTATCCCGAGTGAGCCATGTTTCCGTGAAACAAAGAACGTTACATTCTCTGATGTCTCTCTGGAAGGCAACCCTTGTTCGGATTTCGTCTACCTTGTTGTCAAGAGACTGGACATTGGTGAGTAGTATGCTTGGGAGCGGTGTGCAATATATGCCTGTCTACAGAGCCTGACCAGAAGACCTTCCATCTGCCCCTTCTGCGGCGCCGTTGTTTTGGGTGGCCGGCTGGGAACCAATCCATTGTCCTGGGTGGTCTTCCAAACAGAGGATCCCCTTCGTGAAAGTCGTATTCCTGGTCGTAATGTTGGTAAGTTGACGTTGCTCTTATATCCAATAGTTCCTCCCGACTGTATGTAATAAAACCTAAGATTTCCTGGGGTAACAATGTAAGAAATAACACATAAAAATACTAAATACTGCATAGTTTCCTAGGAACGTGAAGCGAGGCGGCCATCTCTGCTGGCTAAGGGCTGTTCTTAGGGACACGACAAATAACAAACTTATATTATAAACTGGCTGGTTCGAGCCCTGAATGCTGATTGTCTGACAGCCGTGGTATATTGGCCATATACCACAACCCCCTGAGGTGCCTTATTGCTATTATTAACTGAATGCTGATTGGCTGACAGACATGGTATTTCAGACCTTATACCACGGGTTTGACAAAACACTTATTTTTACTGCTCTAATTCCGTTCGTAAACAGTTTATAATAGCAATAAGGCACCTTAGGGTTTGTGATGTATGGCCAATATACCACGGCTTAGAGCTGTGTCCAGGCAATCTGCGTTGCGTCATGCATAACAACAGCCCTTAGCCGTGGTATATTGGCCATATACCACACCCCCTTGGGCCTTATTGCTTAAATATACCACTGCTATCAGCCAATCAGCATTCAGGGCTCGAACCACGCAGTTTATAATATAATTTTGCAGTGGTGGAAAACTATCAGACTTGAGTAAAAGTAAAGATACCTTCATAAAAAATGACTCAAGTATGAGTTGAAAAACTACAAACCTCAGATTTCCCACTTCCTGGTTGGATTTTTCTCAGATTTTCGCCTGACATATGAGTTCTGTTATACTCAAACAGTTTTAGAAACTTCAGAGTGTTTTCTATCCAAATCTACTAATAATATGCAAATATTAACTTCTGGGCCTGAGTAGCAGACAGTTTACTCTGGGCACACTTTTCATCAGAACGTGAAAATGCTGCCCCCTATCCCAAACAGGTTTGAAATGAAAAATTACACAAGAAAAAGTAAAAGTCACCATGTAAAATTCTACTTGAGTAAAAGTTTTAAAGTATTTGGTTTAAAGTATCAAAAGTAAAAGTATAAATAATAAAACAATTCTTATATTAAGCAATCAAGTTTCTAGATTTGTTTTATTTTATTTACGGAAGGTCACAGGCACACTCCAACATTCAGACATAATTTACGAATTAAGCATGTGTGTTTTGTGAGTCCGCAGTAGTGATGACCAGGGATCTTCGGTTCATAAGTGCGTGAATTTGACCATTTTCCGGTCCTGCTAACCGTTCGAAGTGTAACGAACACTTTCGGAAGGAAAATGTATGGAGTAAAAAGTACAATATTTTCTTAACCTCTCTGAACCACCCATACCAGATCCGGGATAATTGTCATCAGCAACGCTGAATAACATAGCGCCACAGTCAAATAATATTACTAGAAAACATTCGTATTCATGAAATCACAAGTGCAATATTGCAAAACACAGCCTTTTGTCAATCCACCTGTTATCTCAGATTTTGAAATTATGCTTTACAGCGAAAGCAATACAAGCGTTTGTAAGTTTATCGATCGCTCGACAAAACAATAAGTACACTTAGCATCAGGTAACTTGGTCACGAAAATCAGAAAAGCAATCAAATTAATCGTTTACCGTTGATGATCTTCGGATGTTTTCACTCGCGAGACTCCCAGTTAGACAACAAATGTTCCTTTGTTCCATAAAGATATTTTTTATATCCAAATACCTCTGTTAGTTTGATGCGTTATCCCCAGGAATCCATCGGAAAGAGCAGTCACGACAACGCAGACAAAAATTCCAAATTATATCCATAATGTCCACAGAAACATGTCAAGTGTTTTTTTATAATCAATCCTCAGGGTGTTTTTCAAATATCTCTTCGATAATATATCAAACGGGACAGTTGGCTTTTCACTAGGACCGGGAGTAACAACGGCCACCTTTCTCTTTTGCGCACAATTCAGTCTGAGAGCCCCCACCTATCCACTTGACGCGATGTTATCGTTCTGGCTCATTTTTCAAAATAAAAGCCTGCAACTATGTCTGAAGACTGTGGACACATTGAGGAAACGATAGGAAAAATAATCTGGTTGATATCCCTTTAAATGGAGCAATGGGAGGCTATGGAACATGGAGTTTTCAAAATAGAAGCCACTTCTTGGTTTGATTTTTCTCAGGGTTTCACCTGCAATATCAGTTCTGTTATGCTCACAGACAATATTTTGACAGTTTTGGAAACTTTAGAGTGTTTTCTATCCCAATCTGTCAATTATATGCATATTCTAGCATCTGGTTCTGAGAAATAGGCCGTTTACTTTGGGAACGTTATTTTTCGACACATAAAAATAGTGCCCCCTAGCTTCAAGATGTTTTAAGGAATGTAGTGAAGAAGAAGTAAAAGTAGTCACAAATATAAATAGTAAAGTAAGGTACAGATACCCCCAAAAACGACTTAAGTAGTACTTTAAAGTATTTTTTACTTTACACCGCTGTAATTGTGTTATTTGACGTGTGTCTGTTTTGACACGCTAATACCCAAACAGCGTTCCATATCTAGCCACCTATTGCCACACTCAAGATGGCGTCTTTTTCATTCCACTTTCGGCATCGAGGCGCCTCGCAAGTGTCAAAGTTGTGTTGACAGTGGCTGCAGGAACTGTCAGGGTGAGGTAGCTAACATCCCAGAACCGAATGGAGTAATTATCGCGTTACATTTCTTGAAAACCAACCCACCACATTCATTATAACACTGTAAACAGTGTAAACCTCCAACGAAGCCATGACAGAGGACCCGAGTGCTCAAACCTGGTCCATCAACAAGGACGATTATGTGCTCAACGAGGTGATTGGTGAGTATGCCGCTAGACACCTAGCTAGCATGCTAACGTCATAGCTAAGCTGGCTTTCTTGCAAGACAGCTAACTAGCTCGCTAACTTATAGCTGGTCAGCTAAACCTACAGCTAACCACCAACCGTACTTTTGATAGCTAGCAAATATATTGAAGTAACGTTAGACATAGGCCAAACATCTGTTTCTCAGTTGTGCGTTTCATGGATTACTAGCTAGCTAGGCAGCTAATTAGCGTAGCTAGCTTCCCGAAGCTACTGGAGCTAGCGAACTAGGTAAATCAGGACAAGTGAAGTGCTAGCTAGGGGCAGGATGGAGGTGGGTGGTTCCCTTTTTTCTCTGAAAGAAGGCATGATAGGGCTTAATGAGTCACTCATACCTTGTGTTAGTATGGAGTTAGTAGCTACTAGATTAGTAAAATCAAATGTTATTGGTCACATACAAACGGTTAGCAGATGTTAATGCGAGTGAATCGAAATGCTTGTGCTTCTAGTCCGACCGTGCAGCAATATCTAACAAGTAGTCTTACAATTTCACTTATACACACAAGTGTAAAGGAATGATTAAGAATATGTACATAAAAATATATGGATGAGCGATGGCCGTGCGGCAAAGCAAGATGCAGTAGATGGTAGAGCAGAGGTGGGACCAAGTCATTATTTACAAGTCTCAATTCTTGGCACTCAAGTCTCAAATTATAAACTTTGAGTTTCGAGTCCTAAACAAGTCATAATTTGCTCTTCACCAAATGTAATCCCATGTCATGGTTTTTAACAAGAGTAATAGTTAGTATATTACATTTATGCAAATCATGAATGCTTTTAAAAATATCTATATATTTTTTACTTTACAAATAAACGTTAGATATCCATGGAAATACATTTGGTAGCCATGAGAAAGACTCCCCTCTCAATCTGTGACAGCGGAAGAGGCGTGGTAGGTTGGGTCGGGTCGTGTGGGGTGGTTGCTCTCCTGAAGATGAATTAAGTAGCAGAGTGTCTGCTGGACATCCAACATGGCAATTCACATATAAATACATCACCTAAAACAGCCTTTGCTGTGTAGAATAGAGAATCGAGTACAGATCTATATATTGCATTTCTATCTGGAAAACTGTATCTGAATGCGGTGCCTCAGATGAAATAAGCCGCCGTTCATTATCAATGGAGAAAGCTCAAAACTGCGGAGGCCAGCAGAGAGGGGGATGGTAGGATTTGTGTGAAGCATAAACACAGAGGTTCAAGCACTCGCCGTAATCAGCAGGTTAGGAAGAGTACACAACCATTCTAGGAGGCACTCTGCCACAAATGTGCTCATTTGATCTTGTCCAGCTCCAAAAAGCGTGGTGGCTCGTCAATAAGCAAGTCTAATCTAGGCTAGCAGTGAGGACGGCACATAACAATACAGGCTCCAGACATCACAAGCCAGCGAACCCATGAAACAAACAAGTTACACACACTCATAAACACACAACCTCGTGTGATGGATAGCTGTCGGCTATATTAGCCACAACTTACTGTTTTGTGCATCTTCAAATGTCGAATGAAGTTGGAAATTGTTTCGCCTCCGTCTGTAATTTTCTTCCCGCATGTTTTGCAAGTTGCAATCCGTTTTTTGTTTTATACAACGCCGTCTTTATATCCGAAAATAATTATTTTGGGTACCGTCTTTCCAAGGGCTCCATCTGAATTCACCCGCCGACGTTCCTTTGCACTTCCACGCACAATTTGATTGGCTGCTGTCCGATTCAAACTGTAATCTGTTAAATGAAGAGTTGATGCGCTGCACACTTTTTAATAGCATCATTTTTTATATTTGGGCTCGGGGAGGGTATCAAGTCAGGTCGAGTCATAAGGTCCAAGTCAAGTCACGAGTCATTGGTGTTAAAGTAGAGTTGCAAGTCATCATATTTGTGTCATGTGACTCGAGTCCACACCTCTGGTATAGAGTCTAGAATATACAGTGGGGCAAAAAAGTATTTAGTCAGCCACTAATTGTGCACGTTCTCCCACTTAAAAAGATGAGAGGCCTGTAATTTTCATCATAGGTACACTTCAACTATGTTTTGTTGACATTGAGTGTGAGGTTATTTTCCAGACACCATACTCCGAGGGCCCTCACCTCCTCCCTGTAGGCCGTCTCTTTGTTGTTGGTAATCAAGCCTACCACTGTAGTGTCGTCTGCAAACTTGATGATTGAGTTGGAGGCGTGCATGGCCACGCAGTCGTGGGTGAATAGGGAGTACAGGAGAGGGCTGAGAACGCACCCTTGTGGGGCCCCAGTGTTGAGGATCAGCTGGGTGGAGATGTTGTTTCCTATCCTCACTGCCTGGGGGTGGCCCGTCAAAGTCCAAGACCCAGTTGCACAGGGCAGGATCGAGACCCAGGGTCTTGAGATTAATTATGAGTTTGGTGGGTACTATGGTGTTAAATCCTGAGCTGTAATCGATGAACAGCATTCTTACATATTTATTCCTCTTGTCCAGATGGGTTAGGGCAGTGTGCAGTGTGATTGTGCCATCTGTGGACCGATTGGGGCGGTAAGCAAATTGGAGTGGGTCTAGGGTGTCAGGTAGGGTGGATGGTGATATGGTCTAGTCTCTCAAACTACTCTCATGATGGTGGAAGTGCGTGCTACGGGGCGATAGTCGTTTAACTCAGTTCCCTTAGCTTTCTTGGGAGCAGGAACAATGGTGGCCTTCTTGAAGCATGTGGGAACATGAGACTGGGATAGGGATCTATTGAATATGTCTGTAAACACACCAGCCAGCCAGCTGGTCTGCGCATGCTCTGAGGACGCGGCTAGGGATGCCATCTAGGCCAGCAGCCTTGCAAGGGTTAACACGTTTAAATGTTTTCCTGACGTTGGCTCCGGTGAACTAAAGCCCGCAGGTTATGGTAGCGGACCCTGTCAGTGGCACTGTATTGTCTTCAAAGCAAGCAAAGAAGTTGTTTAGTTTGTCTGGGTCCAAAACGTCGGTGTCCGCGACGGGGCTGATTTTCTTTTTGTAATCTGTGATTGACTGTAGACCCTGCTACATACCTCTCGCGTCTGAGCCGTTGAATTGCGACTCTTCTTTGTCTCTATACTAACGCTTGACTTGTTTGTTTGCTTTGCGGAGGGAATAGCTACACTGTTTGTATTCGGTCATGTTTCCGGTCGCCTCGCCATAATTTAAAGCAGTGGTTCGCGCTTTCAGTTTTGCGCGAATGCTGCCATCAATCCACGGTTTGTGGTTGGGGAAGGTTTTAATAGCCACCGTGGGTACAACATCACCGATGCACTTGCTAATAATCTCGCTCAAGAATCAGCGTATACATCAATGTTGTTGTTTGAGGCTATGCAGAACATATCCCAGTCCACGTGATCGAAGCAGTCTTGAAGCGTGGAATCAGATTGGTCGGACCAGCGTTGAACACACCTGAGCACGGGAGTTTACTGTTTTATCTTCTGTCTTTTGGCTGGGAGCAACAAAATGGAGTTGTGGTCAGATTTACCGTAAGGAGTGTAAGGGAGGGCTCTGTATGCGTCGCGGAAGTTAGAGTAGCAATGATCCAGAATGCTGCCAGCCCAGGTCGTACATTCAATATGCTGATCAAATTTAGGGAGTCTTCTTTTCAGATTAGCTTTGTTAAAATACCCAGCTACAATAAATGCAGCCTCAGGATATGTGGTTTCCAGTTTACATAGAGTCCAATGAAGTTCTTTCAGGGCTGTCGAGGTGCCTGTGAGGAATTCTAGGTCAGGTGAACAAAAGGACTTGAGTTCCTGTGTGTTGTTATGATCACACCACGACTCGTTAGTCATAAGGCATACCCCCCCCCCCCCCCCCCGCCCTTCTTCTTACCAGAGAGATGTTTCTTTCTGTCTGTGCGATGAGTGAAGAAACCGGGTGGCTGTACCAACTCTGATAACGTGTCCCCGAGTGAGCCATGTTTCCGTGAAACAGAGAATGTTACATTCTGTGTGTGATGTGTCTCTGGAAGGCAACCCTTGCTCGGATTTCGTCTACCTTGTTGTCAAGAGACTGGACATTGGCGAGTAGTATACTCGGGAGCGATGAGCGATGTGCCCGTCTACGGAGCCTGACCAGAAGACTGCTCCGTCTGCCCCTTCTGCGGCGCTGTTGTTTTGGGTCGCCTACTGGGATCCGATCCATTGTCCTGGTTGGTGGTCCAAACAGAGGATTCGCTTCGGGAAAGTTGTATTCCTGGTTGTATTGTTGGTAAGTTGACGTTGCTCTTATTTCCAATAGTTCTTCCTGGCTGTATGTAATAAGACTTAAGAATTCCTGGGGTAACAGTGTAAGAAATAATACATACAAAAAAACTAAATACTGCAAAGTTTCCTAAGAACGTGAAGCGAGGCGAACATCTCTGTCGGTGCCATGTCCTGTATTTCAGGCTTTTGTTCCTGTGAAATTGGCTGGTTTGTATAATGCTGTATGTTTGGTATTGTAGTTGAAGTTTGAGTCGTAAAGGAGACCACTAAGACTTGATACAGATGAAAATCGTCTTAGAGACCTGAATAAGGCCAAACATCTCACAAATCACTGTTGATACAAATGCCAAGATGTCAAAAACCTTGCAACAAAGGGATATTAATTATAGTATATTAGCTATATAATTAATATCCTTCCAGCGAAGGATATATATTATAGGTACTTAGATGTATTACTTGTATTACATTTATTTAACCTTTATTTAACTATGCAAGTCAGTTAAGATTTTTTATTTATTTACAATGACGGCCTACAAAAGGGCAAAATGCCTCCTGCGGGGATGGGGGCTGGGATAAAAAATATATATATATATATAGTTGAAGTCGGAGGTTTACAAACACTTAGGTCATTAAAACTTGTTTTTCCAACTACTCCACAAATTTCTTGTTAACAAACTATATTTTTGGCAAGTCGGTTAGGACATCCACTTTGCATGACGCAAGTAATTTTTCCAACAATTGTTTACAGACAGATTATTTCACTGTATCACAATTCCAGTGGGTCAGAAGTTTACATGCACTAAGTTGACTGTGCCTTTAAACAGCTTGGAAAATTCCAGAAAATTATGTCATGGCTTTAGAAGCTTCTGATAGGCTAATTGACAACATTTGAGTCAGTTGGAGGTGTACCTGTGGATGTATTTCGAGGCTTACCTTCAAACTCAGTGCCTCTTTGCTTAGACATCATGGGAAAATCAAAAGAAAATCAGCCAAGACCTCAAATGTTTTTTTTAGACCTCCACAAATCTGTTTCATCCAATTTCCAAATGCCTGAAGGTACCACGTTCATCTCTGCAAACAATAGTACGCAAGAATAAACACCAGGGGACCACACAGCCGTCATACCGCTCAAGAAGGAGATGCGTTCTGTCTCCTAGAGATGAACGTACTTTGGTGCGAAAAGTACAAATCAATCCCAGAACAACAGCAAAGGACCCTGTGAAGATGCTGGAGGAAACAGGCACAAAAGTATCGATATCCACAGTAAAACGAGTCCTATATCGACATAACCTGAAAGGCCGCTCAGCAAGGAAAAAGACATTCCGAAAAAAACAGCATAAAAAAGCCGGACTACGGTTTGCAATTGCACACTAGGACAAAGATTGTACATTTTGGAGAAATGTCCTCTGGTCTGATGAAGCACAAATAGAACTGTTTGGGCATAATGACCATCGTTATGTTTGGAGGGAAAGGGGGATGCTTGCAAGCCGAAGAACACCATCCCCCGTGCTTCATGGTTGGGTGGCAGCATCATGTTGTGGGGGTGCTTTGCTGCAGGAGGGACTGGTGCACTTCACCAAATAGATGGCATCATGAGGGTGGAAAATTATGTGGATATATTGAAGCAACATCTCAAGACATCAGTCAGGATGTTAAAGCTTGGTCGCAAATGGGTCTTCCAAATGGACAATGACCCCATGCATACAGTGCCTTGCGAAAGTATTCAGCCCCCTTGAACTTTGCGACCTTTTGCCACATTTCAGGCTTCAAACATAAAGATATAAAACTGTATTTTTTTCTGAAGAATCAACAACAAGTGGGTCACAATCATGAAGTGGAACGACATTTATTGGATATTTCAAACTTTTTTAACAAATCAAAAACAGAAAAATTGGGCGTGCAAAATTATTCAGCCCCTTTACTTTCAGTGCAGCAAACTCTCTCCAGAAGTTCAGTGAGGATCTCTGAACGATCCAATGTTGACCTAAATGACTAATGATGATAAATACAATCCACCTGTGTGTAATCAAGTCTCCGTATAAATGCACCTGCACTGTGATAGTCTCAGAGGTCCGTTAAAAGCGCAGAGAGCATCATGAAGAACAAGGAACACACCAGGCAGGTCCGAGATACTGTTGTGAAGAAGTTTAAAGCCGGATTTGGATACAAAAAGATTTCCCAAGCTTTAAACATCCCAAGGAGCACTGTGCAAGCGATAATATTGAAATGGAAGGAGTATCAGACCACTGCAAATCTACCAAGACCTGGCCGTCCCTCTAAACTTTCAGCTCAGACAAGGAGAAGACTGATCAGAGATGCAGCCAAGAGGCCCATGATCACTCTGGATGAACTGCAGAGATCTACAGCTGAGGTGGAAGACTCTGTCCATAGGACAACAATCAGTCGTATATTGCACAAATCTGGCCTTTATGGAAGAGTGGCAAGAAGAAAGCCATTTCTTAAAGATGTCCATAAAAAGTGTTGGTTAAAGTTTGTAACAAGCCACCTGGGAGACACACCAAACATGTGGAAGAAGGTGCTCTGGTCAGATGAAACCAAAATTGAACTTTTTGGCAACAATGCAAAACGTTATGTTTGGCGTAAAAGCAACACAGCTCATCACCTTGAACACACCATCCCCACTGTCAAACATGGTGGTGGCAGCATCATGGTTTGGGCCTGCTTTTCTTCAGCAGGGACAGGGAAGATGGTTAAAATTGATGGGAAGATGGATGGAGCCAAATACAGGACCATTATGGAAGAAAACCTGAAGGAGTCTGCAAAAGACCTGAGACTGGGACGGAGATTTGTCTTCCAACAAGACA
The DNA here is from genome assembly GCF_057628025.1 of Oncorhynchus mykiss. Taxonomy (NCBI): domain Eukaryota; kingdom Metazoa; phylum Chordata; class Actinopteri; order Salmoniformes; family Salmonidae; genus Oncorhynchus; species Oncorhynchus mykiss. The sequence continues at coordinate 5,366,252 of NC_143049.1, forward strand.
ATGATCCAAAACATAAAGCAAAATCTACAATGGAATGGTTCAAAAGTAAACATATCCAGGTGTTAGAATGGCCAAGTCAAAGTCCAGACCTGAATCCAATCGAGAATCTGTGGAAAGAACTGAAAACTGCTGTTCACAAATGCTCTCCATCCAACCTCACTGAGCTCGAGCTGTTTTGCAAGGAGGAATGGGAAAAAATGTCAGTCTCTCGATGTGCAAAACTGATAGAGACATACCCCAAGCGACTTACAGCTGTAATCGCAGCAAAAGGTGGCGCTACAAAGTATTAACTGAAGGGGGCTGAATAATTTTGCACGCCCAATTTTTCAGTTTTTGATTTGTTAAAAAAGTTTGAAATATCCAATAAATGTTGTTCCACTTCATGATTGTGTCCCACTTGTTGTTGATTCATCACAAAAAATACAGTTTTATATCTTTATGTTTGAAGCCTGAAATGTGGCAAAAGGTCGCAAAGTTCAAGGGGGCCGAATACTTTCGCAAGGCACTGTACTTCCAAAGTTGTGGCAAAATGTCTTAAGGACAACAAAGTCAAGGTATTGGAGTGCCCATCACAAAGCCCTGACCTCCATCCTATAGATAATTTGTGGACAGAACTGAAAAGGTGTGAGCGAGCAAGGAAGCCTAGAAACCTGACTGTTACACCAGCTCTGTCAGGAGGAATGGGCCAAAATTCACCAAACTTATTGTGGGAAGCTTGTGGAAGGCTACCCAAAATGTTTGACCCAAGTTAAACATTTAAAGGCAATGCTACCAAATACTAATTGAGTGCATGTACATTTCTGACCCACTGGGAATGTGAAATAAATAAAAGCTGAAATAAATCATTCTCTTTACTATTATTCTGACATTTCACATTCTCAAAATAAAGTGGTGATCCTAACTGATCTTAGACGGGGAATTTTTACTAGGATTTAATGTCAGGAATATTGAAAAACTGAGTTGAACTGTTTTTGCCTAAGGTGTATGTAAAGTTCTGACTTAAACTGTGTGTATGTATGTATGTATGTATGTATGTATGTATTTATGATGAGAGACAATAAGACATGGTAGCAGCACTAAACATGGTACACACATTATTGGGCCCAGACAACATCATGAAGGTAGAGGCAACAATACATCATGCAAATCAGCCACAACTGTCATTAAGATTGTCCATGATTGAGTCTTTGAATGAGATTGAGATAAAACTGTCCAGTTTGCGTGTTTGTTGGAGCTCGTTCCAGTCACTAGCTGCAGCGTACTGAAAAGCGGAGCTTTTGTGTGTACTTTGGGGGACCTTTAACAGAATGTGACTGGCAAGAGTGGGTGTTGTATGTGGAGGATGAGCGCTGCAGTAGGTATCTCAGATAAGGGGGAGTTAGGGTTTTTAATAAGAATCAGCCAGTGGGACTTGCGACTTGTATACAGAGATGACCAGTTTACAGAGGAGTACAGAGTGCAGTGATGTGTCCTATAAGGAGCATTGGTGGCAAATCTGATGGTCGAATGGTAAAGAACATCTAGTTGCTCGAGACCACCTTTAACTGCCGATCTATAAATTATGTCTCCGTAATCTAGCATGGGCAGGATGGTCATCTGAATCAGGGTTAGTTTGGCAGCTGGGGTGAAAGAGGAGCGATTACGATAGAGGAAACCAAGTCTAGATTTAACTTTAGCCTGCCCTCTTCCTTAACCACGTCTCAGTAATAACCAACACATCTGGATTGGAGCTGTGAACCCACACTTCCAAAAATACAACTTCTAATGTTAACGTGCAGAAAACCTAGGCTTTTACGGGAGCAGAAATCAATGAAGCAGATATCAGAGCACAAGTCAGAATTGGGGCTAGCAACAGTAGGTGGGCCAGGGTGTACATGGACATTTCCAGATATCATCAACAGCAATACAGTCAAGGCACGGCAGAGGACAGAGAGAGCTCTGCAGTGCTGATGTTATGACATCTGAATGTGCATCAGATGGCAACAAGATCATGTTGTACAGCAATTTCATCAGGTTACTTGAATAGAATGCCGGCGAGAGGTGGTTAGGATGGGATAGGAGGCCAAAACTCTGTGTAACCAATAGTCAGAGTCCCGAGCGTGGGAACAAATAGTCTGTCCCACTGTTGGGTAAAGAAAGTTCGTAGTCAACAAAGCATGCAGGAGTTGTAGCCATAGTTTTTATTAGTTCTAGGCTTATTAGTAGTTGTACAACATTATTATGCTGTTAATGTATATACAGTACCAGTCGCAAGTTTGGACACACCTACTCATTCATACTACTGGCTTCATCAATAAGTGCATCGATGACGTTGTCCCCACAGTGACTGTACGTACATACCAGAAGCCATGGATTACAGGCAACATCCTCACTAATCTAAGGGATAGAGCTACCACTCAAAGAGCGGGACTCTAACCCGGAAGTTTGTAAGTAATCCCGCTCTGCCCTCAGACAAACCATCAAACAGACATAGCGCCAATACAGGACTAAGATTGAATCGTACTACACTGGCTCCGACGCTTGTCAGATGTGGAAGGGCATGCAAACTATTACAGACTACAAAGGCAAGCTGCGACCTGCCCAGTGACACAAGCCTACCAGATGAGCTAAATTGCTTCTATGCTCGCTTCAAGGCAAGTAACACTGAAACCTGCATGAGAGCATTAGGAGTCTTTTTGACCAATTTTGGGGCTTTCCTCTGACACCGCCTAGTATATAGGTGCTGGATGGCAGGAAGCTTGGCCCCAGTAATGTCCTGGGCCGTACGCTCTACCCTCTGTAGCGCCTTACGGTCAGATACTGAGCAGTTGCCATAGCAGGCGGTGATGCAACCAGTCATGTTGCTCTTGATGGTGCAGCTGTATAACTTTTTGAGGATCTGGGGACTACTGCCAAGTCCAACTGATTAATCTGGGCCCCTATTTCAATAAAAGGGTGCTTTGACACACCCCTCTTAGCATCCTTCCTGTGTTGACGGCACAGGCGGCAGAACATTCCTAGACGGGATGGAAAGTGTAGTTTAGTGGAATTACTGGTGGCTTGGGCAATACCTATTACATATAGCAAGTATTACAACACTTCACATAAGGCTGTAGACTAGTACAGACTAAATTTGCACAAACATTTTTACCCCTAGCCTAATTAAAGGAAATTTGACTGACCATCTGGTGTGTTATATAGCCACAGGGTCAGTCTGTACATTTTAAGCCACTTTGGGTCCCATTCGGATTGCCTATTGTGCACACTTGGCCTTACTCCTCTCCTCCTCATCCTCCTCCACCACTCTCCTTTTATCTACTCTTTCTTCTGCTCTCCTCTCTCCTTTTCTCCTTCCATCTCCCCTCCTGGCTCTCTCCTCTCAGCTCCATTCTGTCCCTCATGCATTCCTACCTTACTCCTGGGATTCTGCCTCTTTTCTGGCCTTCACAATCACCCGACCTCAACCCAATTGAGATGGTTTCGGATGAGTTTGGACCACATAGAAGTGTTTCTTCTGCGTATAGTAAGCCATACACTTGTTATAAAATGATAGCTTAAGCTTTTAAAGAGTTGGCGAACTAAAGAAAGTTTAATTTAATTCCGGCTGATTTTACGATAGCAAGCTAAGGTGACGTTACCTGACACTCTTGTCCCTGCTCCCTCTTTCGCTGCTGTGGCTGGAAATACTTCAATAAACTCATCTGAGAAAAAAAATCTAATCAAGGTCAGATAAATGTATCTATCTTGCTTGCACTTAATACAGTTCCAAACGAAGTAGCTAGCTAACTTGCTCGACTAGTAATGTTAACCATGTTTCTATCCTCAACATACTTGTGGATATTGGATAGCTTATTGCTGTTACAATTGTGGCAGCAATATTATAGATCTAAATTAAATTATGTTAGAGCTTTTATGTGATAGCTAGCTTGTGTAGTTGGCTAGCTAATGTTAGTCAAACAAGCAAGCTAATGGACCTTTCTTGCAGTTTCTCACGAAGGTGCACTCTGAGGTGATTCAAGTGAATTGTGTTTTGCGCCGCAGAGCTTCTATCGAACACTGGTCACTCGCACACTGTGTTTCTTGAGTTGCAGGCTACCTGCCACAGCTCACAGAGCTAAATAACCTTCAGAACTGTGTTTCTTGAGTTGCAGGCTACCTCACAGAGCTAAATAACCTTCAGAACTGTGTTGAACCCAGACAGATTTTTTTATTGACCAAGAAAAGCAAATGTGCTTTACGGAACTTTATTGAAACTATGTTTGGTAGACATAGGATATTTATTTTTGTGTGGTGGCAATGATTCTGCCGTGGCGCATGCCCACACTTACGCAGAGGAAACACTACTCTGCAGTCCAACTCATCCCGAACCATCTCAATTGGGTTGAGGTCGGGTGATTGTGGAGGCCAGGTCATCTAATGCAGTACTCCATCACTCTCCTTCTGAAAATTTCCCTTACACAGCCTGGAGGTGTGTTGGGTCATTGTCCTCTTGAAAAAGAAATTACCGTCCCACTAAGAGCAAACCAGATGGGATGGCATATCGCTGCAGAAAGCTGTGGTAGTCATGCAGGTTATTAAGTGTGCCTTGAGTTCTAAATAAATTACAGACCGTGTCACCAGAAAAGCACCCCAACACCATCATACCACCACCTCCATGCTTTACAGTGGGTACCACACATGCGGCGATCATCTGTTCACCTACTCTGCATCTCTCAAAGACATGGTGGTTGGAACCAAAAATCTCAAATTTGGACTCATCAGACCAAAGGACAGATTTCCACCGGTCTAATGTTTATGGCTCGTGTTTCTTGGCCCAAGCAAGTCTTCTTATTATTGGTGTCCTTTAGTAGTGGTTTCTTTCCAGCAATTCGACCTTGAAGGCCTGATTCACGCAGTCTCCTCTGAACAGTTGATGTTGAGATATGTCTGTTACTTGAACTCTGAAGCTTTTATTTGGGCTGCTAACTATAATGAACTCATCCTCTGCGGCAGAGGTAACTCTGGGTCTTCCATTCCTGTGGCGGTCCGCATGAGAGCCAGTTTCATCATAGCACTTGATGGTTTTTGCGACTGCACTTGAAGAAACCTTCAAAGTTCTTGACATTTTCCATGTTGACTGACCTTCATGTCTTAAAGTAATGATGGACTGTCATTTCTCATTGCTAAATTGAGCTGTTCTTGCCATAATATGGGCTTATCCCTATTTGGTAAAATACCATATTCTGTATACCACCCCTACCTTGTCACAACACAGCTGATTAGCTCAAATGCATTAAGAAGGAAAGAAATTCCACAAATTAACTTTTAACAAGGCACACCTGTTAATTGAAATGCATTCCAGGTGACTTCCTCATGATGCTGGTTGAGAGAATGCCAAGAGTGTGCAAAGCTGTCATCAAGGCTAAGGGTGGCTACTTTGAAGAATCTCAAATATAAAATATATTTTCATTTGTTTAACACTTTTTTGCTTACTACATGATTCCATGTGTTATTTCATAGCTTTGTCTTCCCTATTATTCTACAATGTAGAAAATAGTCAAAATAAAGAAACCCTGACTTGAGTAGGGGTGTCCGAACTTTTGACTGGTACTGTATATATTTGTGTTATTGTTTAATTGTTGTTGTTATTATTATTAGATGTTTGCCTTATTGCTCTTGTTACTAATTGTTTAAATGTTTTAATTTTTAATTTGGACACCTCAATTTTATCCTGTAAAATAAACAAATATTTATTTGTTGTAAATACAGGGGTGTTATAGTGACTTGTTGTTGAGTATTGAAACATTACTGTAGCTAGTTAGTTTTCCTATAAATGTGCAACTTCCCCAACTGACTTCTTATTGGCTTTTGTTGTAGTTGTCGGGTCAGTTACTGTAATTTGAGCCATGTCTAGGACTAAAAAGAGAAGACTATTTTACAATTGGATTTATTTATATCTCTTCGTTGTCAAACACGGGAGTTAAATTATTAAATACTGTAATTTAAACCCTCATGGTTTACCTATGTGTGTTACATTCTTCCCCCTCTGTCTTCCTCTTGGTTTTGTTGAAATTGTCTGGTTATTACACATTCATTTAAAACCTGATGGTTTCCCTGTCCAATGAGTGTGTTGCCATCTAATTCGAATTCTTCCCTCTTTTTTTTTTTGTTTGTTGAAGTTGTCTGGTAACAAAACATTACGATTAGTTAAACCCTTATGTGTTCCAAACAGTGGTGTGTCCCAGGTAATGGTGCCACTGGCTTCCCTTTGGATGTGTGTTACATTCTAATTCTTCCCCCCCTACTTTTCCTATTCAGGGAGTGGTGCCACGGCTGTGGTGCAGGCAGCCTACTGTGAGCCCAGGAAGGAGAGGGTGGCCATTAAACGCATCAACCTGGAGAAGTGTCAGACCAGTATGGACGAGCTCCTGGTAACACACACACACACTCATTCACTACAGACACATGCCACAGATGCGCTCCCACACATGCACGCAAACACACACAGACGGACAGGTATGCACGCACTCACATGTTTAGAGCACAATGTCTTTCAGGAGTTGACAGTATAGCAATCAATACTATCTAATAAATACTAGCTAATAATTTGATAGCAAGCCCTCTTAAAGGGATAGTGTGATATTTTAGCAATGAAGCCCTTTATCTATTTACCCACAGTCACATGAATTGTCAAAATCTCACAATATGGCCTCTGGTATAGGCTAGCTGTAGAGAAGGGGCTGGAAAAAGTGAGAGTGCAGCAGCAGACACACACACACACACACACACACACACACACACACACACACACACACACACACACACACACAAACACAAAATCAGAGGGAAAGATGTTATAACTGCATTGCTGAGACTGATACAGTCCTCTCAGATTCTCTCTCTCTTTCTCTTCCTTTTTTTGCAGAAAGAGATCCAGGCTATGTCCCAGTGCCACCACCCCAACATCGTGTCCTACTACACATCCTTCGTAGTGAAGGACGAGCTGTGGCTGGTAATGAGGCTACTCAGTGGTGGTAAGTACTACTCTTAGAATACATTTACTAATGGCTGCCCCTGCACTGACCTTTCAAACTGCCTGGGATGGCACGATTGGGATGACATGGAATTGAGATTGATATCAGGTTGTTGCCAGCTCGACTGTTAATATAGTGTTGATATTAGTAATGAAATTGTATTTGAAATAGAAGTTTGTTCTTGAACTACTAGACCCCATCTCCATCCCAGGTGCCTGCTTACCAAGCTCTTTTGGCCACAGAGCAGCTGTTTTTCTCCAGCTGTGGCCTTGACTCTCAGCCCAGTACTGTCCATCCTCCTGGCATGCAGTAACACTGCCAAGAGATAGAGGAGGGATAGAGCAACTCAGGGCAGACTATCCCTGCTGCCTGTTATGGACACCTTCTTTTATCTCTATATATTCTGTGGTCTACCTTTGCTTGTAATGAAAAGTGCATGTGTGTGATAGCTATTTCTGATCACAAAATCTAAATAACTAGACTTTTGATGTAAAGTACTATTGACATAAAAGGACTTGACCAAGAAATTCATGATTTTACTGTTCACCCTCCTATGACGCATGTTGAATCCTACAGCTAACTAAGTGACCTCTCATTGCTTCTGTCTCTCTCTCTCTCAATCTTTCTTTGTCAGGCTCAGTACTGGACATCATTAAACACATCATATCTCGTGGGGAGCATAAGTCTGGGGTGCTGGATGAGTCGTCCATAGCCACCATCCTTAAAGAGGTCCTGGGAGGACTGGAGTACCTGCATAAGAATGGTCAGATTCACAGGTGCAGTCACATGTTTTTTTTTGTAGATTTTTTTTTAACCTAAACTTGATTTTGAGCCTGAAATATTTAGCATGGCCATTACCTGTGTGTTGTTCTCTGACCAAAGTCAAATTATAGGTGCATTTTGTTGAGTTGTGACATGCAAGTCAAAGAAATTGGCACACATCCTATTTAATTCTTAACCGTCTAGGAACCCCCCCCCCCCCAACAGCCAGTGAAAGTGCAGGGCGCCAAATTCAAAACAACAAAAATCTCCTAATTAAAATTCCTCAAGCATACAAGTATTTTACACCATTTTAAAGATAAAATTCTCGTTAATCCAGCCACAGTGTCTGATTTTAAAAAGGATTTACAGTGAAAGCACCCCAAACTATTATGTTAGGTCACCACCAAGCCACAGAAAAACACAGAATGAATCACTAAGCTTTGATCTTCATCAGATGACACTCATAGGACTTCATGTTACACAATACATGTATGTTTTGTTTGATAAAGTTCATATAAAAAAATCTGAGTTTAAATTGGCGCCTTACGTTCAGTAGTTCTAAAACATGCGGTGATATTGCAGAGAGCCACATCAATTTACAGAAATACTCATAATAAACATTGATAAAGATATGACTATTATATATGGAACTTTAGATAAACTTCTTAATGCAACTGCTGTGTCAGAGTTCAAAAAAACTTTACGGAGAAAGCAAAACATGCAATAATCTGAGTACAGCCTTCAGACAACAAAGCAGCCAAAAAGATACCCGCCATATTGGGTAGTCATCATTACTCAGAAATAGCATTTTAAATGTTCACTTACCTTTGATGACCTTCATCAGAATGCACTCCCAGGAATCCCAGTTCCACCATAAATGTTTTGATTTGTTCGATAATGTCCATCAGTTCTATCCAAATATCTTCTTTTGTGAGGGCGTTTGGTAAACAAATCCAAAAGCTCATTCAGGTCGCACCGAACGTTGGAGGAAAAGTTTAAAAGGTTCCGTTACAGCCCGTAGAAACATGCCAACCTAAGTATGGAATCAATCTTTAGGATGTTTTTAACATCAAACTTCATTAATGTTCCAACCGGACAATTCCTTTGTCTGTACAAATGAATTGGAACGTAGCTACCTTTCATGTGAGTGCGCCAGACCGAGGAGCCCTTATGAGCCCCTCCTTTTAGAGTAGAATCCTCAAAACAGGTTATAAAGACTGTTGACATCTATTGGAAGAACTTGGGAAGTGAAACTTAACTAATATCACCCTTTATCTTCAATGGGGGCTGAGTTGAAAAACTACACACCTCAGATTTCCCACTTCCTGGTTGGATTTTTCTCAGGTTTTCGACTGCCATATGAGTTCTGTTATGCTCACAGACATCATTCAAACAGTTTTAGAAACTTCAGTGTGTTCTATCCAATACTAATAATAATATGCATATATTAGAATCTGGGACAGAGTAGGAGGCAGTTCACTCTGGGTACGCTATTCATCCAAAAGTGAAAATGCTGCCCCCTATCCCAAAAAGGTTAACTTCCTCCCTTCATGTAAACTCCCTCATTCATTCAACAGCTTCTCCCTAGGAACACACAGCGATCTGTCATCCAGCTGAAGCACCACAGTGCCATACAGCTAGGCCACAGACACACAGGATAATGACTCCGTTTTAGTAGTATGCACTGATCAGCATGTTTGGCTCAGATTTATGGAGTGCAATTATCAGGAGCAAATAAATATAGTTTATGGTTTACAGCTCAAACAGGCCACAGACACACAGGATAATGACTCCGTTTTAGTACTACCTACTGCTTAGTTTAGTTCCATTAAAGGCGATTCCTGATACTGATTCATCTGGTTAGTCTGTTTTTTTCTGTTCACAGGGATCTGAAGGCTGGTAATATTCTTCTCGGGGATGATGGCTCTGTGCAAATCGCAGGTATGGATGGTCATGTGTCCTAAGACCCCAACTCCCTTAAGCTTATTTACTTGTGTTTTTTACTGATACAAATTATACAACCTTCCTAGCATTTACTCCTCTGGAACAAGTCTGTTGGTTGGTTGCCTATCTCTCTGATCTTTCTATCTACCAACTCTCACCTCTCTCCTCCCTTCTGTCTATCCCAGACTTTGGTGTGAGTGCCTTCTTAGCGGCGGGAGGAGATATGACCAGAACAAAGGTCAGAAAGACATTTGTTGGAACGCCATGTTGGATGGCCCCAGAGGTCATGGAGCAGGTGGGTGGCAATCCTCATTCTGTTTTTCTTTCTTTCTCTCTCTGTTGCTGTCTCTCTCTCTATCTCTTGCTTTCGCTATCACTCTCCTTATCTTCTATTTCGATCTAACTTCTAGATGAAAACTAATTCACCTCCAAAGAGCGTAGTGGAGACATACACAATTTCCTCTTGCTTCAGATCTTTTGAGAAATTACAAGCACTTTATTATGTCGTGATTGTTTGTCAGCTACCATTTTATCTGTCTAACTGTTAGAACAGATGCTCTTTTAGAAGATATTTGAAAAGATATCTTACAAGTATTCTTCCTCTCTCCTCAGGTCAGAGGTTATGACTACAAAGCAGATATCTGGAGTTTCGGGATCACAGCCATCGAGCTAGCTACAGGCGCTGCCCCATATCATAAATATCCGCCCATGAAGGTGATTTATACACATTTACTTGGAAAGATGTGGAAGCAGTGTCATCTTTATCCCCCTGAAAATCAGTTTCTGTGACTATCCTGACTATCCTGGCTAAATATATATGAATTCAATTGCCAACTGATGTTGTCTTACATGTTGTTTGTGTAATAACCTAGTCATGACCTGGTGTTGTGTGTGTGTGTGTGTGTGTGTGTGTGTGTAGGTGCTGATGCTGACCCTGCAGAATGACCCTCCCTGCTTGGAGACGGGCATCCAGGACAAGGAGATGGTGAAGAAGTATGGCAAGTCCTTCAGGAAGATGATCTCACTCTGTCTACAGAAGGAGCCTGAGAAAAGGTGACTATCCCACACTCTCATAATACAATGTATGCCATTTAACAGATGCTTTTATCCAAAGCGACTTACAGTACAGTGATTGCATACATTTTAGTATATGGCCCCAGTGGGAATTGAACCTACTACCCTGACGTTGCAGGGGCCACGGTCTAACCAACTGAGTCACATCGGACCACTGACTATGTAACTGATCTGAGATGGGTATAGCGCAGGAGTATTTCTGGAGAGCTTCCCCCTTCAGGCTTTTGCTTCAACCCTAATCTAACAAATGTGATTCTAGTAATCAGACAATTTCTCCAAGTTAGCATTGTCCTTTGTATGGCACATCAGAAAGCAGCTATTATTATTATTATTCACCTAGTCATCTTATTCTCGTTCTCAACTTTTCTTAATCCCATTTTATTTTTTGAGTGGATTCTCTTCCCTCCATGGTGCGTTTACGGTCCTGCAGAGTAGTAAAGAATTGTCTCTCTGTCTTTCAGACCAACTGCTGCTGAGCTGCTAAAGCATAAATTCTTCACTAAAGCAAAGGTAAGACAGATACTATATATACACTGAGTGTACAAAACATTAGGAACACCTACCTAATATTGAGTTACACCCGATTTTGCCATCAGAACAGCCTCAATTTTTTCATTCTACACTAAGGTGTCAAAAGCGTTCCACAGGGATGTTGATTCCAATGCTTCCCACAGTTGTGTCAAGTTGGCTGGATATCCTTTGGGTGGTGGACCGTTCTTGATACACACGGGAAACTGTTCAGCGTAAAAAAAAAACAGCAGGGTTGCAGATCTGGAATCACTCAAACCGGTGCGCTTTGCACTTTCTACCAAACCCTGTTCAAAGACACTTCAATATTTTGTCTTGACAATTCACCCTCTGAATGGCATATGTACATCAATAAGGGATCATAGCTTTCACCTGTATTCAACTGGTCAGTCTGTCATGGAAAAAGCGGCTGTTCCTAATGTTTTGTACACTGTATGTGCATCCGTAATATGTAGTACCTTTGACAAATATTATTTTTTATTTAACTTGGCAAGTTAGTTAAGAACAGATTTTTATTTACAATGACGGCCTACACTGGCCAAACACGGATGACGCTGGGTTAGTTGTGCGCCGCCCTATGGGACTCCCAATCACGGCCGGTTGTGATACAGCCTAGATTCAAATCAGGGTGTCTATAGTGACGCCTCTAGCACTGAGATGCAGTGCCTTGGACTGCTGCGTCACTCGGGTGGCTGCTGTTGCAAAGAAAAATAGAGCCATGTTGTCATGGGATTTAATCTTGTCTGTCTGTTTCTGTCATGCAGAATAATGAATACTTGGAAGAGAAGCTCCTTCAGAAAGGTCCATCGATAGGAGACAGATCCAAAAGGGTACGAGACAACAAAATTATAACCTTGGCATACTCACACAGTGGAATTCTACATGACACAGTCATAGCTGTTCTACACAATGCAGTTCTATAAAAATGTTATTCAGCGATACAGCCTCCCGAACAGGCCCCAGGGCTTATTCCAGGTTAGTGTACATAGTGACATCAAACACAGGAATCTACATAGACACATCATGCTTTGAAATAATGACTTCCTTCCTGCTATGTACAGCAGTAGGCCTACAGTATGGCAGGGAAATGTTGCATTTTGTGTCAGTAGGCCTATAGTATGGCAGGGAAATGTTGCATTTTGTGTCAGTAGGCCTACAGTATGGCAGGGAAATGTTGCATTTTGTGTCAGTAGGCCTACAGTATGGCAGGGAAATGTTGCATTTTGTGTCAGTAGGCCTACAGTATGGCAGGGAAATGTTGCATTTTGTGTCTATGGTTTTACGATATTAAAAGTTTGTGTACATGATTTCGAGGGACTGGTCCAAGGTATGTTTTTTTTACTCCAAACCACACAATGCCACGCTAAAGATAAAATAGTGTGTTTAGGTGCGCCGTGTGCCTGGTTCCAGTGGTCGTCTCCACAAGACAGAAGACGGGGAGTGGGAGTGGAGTGATGATGAGCTGGATATGGAGAGTGAGGAGGGCCAGGCAGCCGTGGCAGCTCTAAGGGTGAGACTAACCTAGTTACCCTTAACCTAGACATCAGACCTACGTTCAAATACCATTGAAAATCTTTACAATACTTAGCTTTCGGGACGGTTTCTCAGACACAGATTAAGCCTTGTCCTGGACTAAAAAGCATTCTCAATGGAGATGTTCATCGGAAGTGCTGTTTAGTCCAGGATTAGATTTAATCTGTGTCTGGGAAACCATCCCTTATGGTTTGCTCTAGTCTGCCTGGAGTGGGTTTACACTCTTGCAACTATTCTATTGTTTTCATTGTACCAAGCAAGTTCAATCAAGCACAGATATTGATTATTGAACCCATGTCTGCTAGCTGTAACCTTAAGTCCTGTCGTGGTTCAATGCCACCTAGGACTCCTCAATCAATCAACCTGTTATTCTGTGGGGAGGGAAAACCTTCATTGCATGTTCTGTTGAGGTCTGTTAATCTTTGTGTCGTATCCCATTCTAGTCTCCCAGAGTGAAAGATGGATCCATCGAGGTAAGCCCTGGTGTTGCTATAAATCAGAACACCTAAAAACCTTTCATCTGTTCATTGCAGAAACAATAGGATGCCGGTGGGCTTTAGTTTTGTATGAAATTGTATTAGAAGAATCATTGCCAAAGACCTGATCTAACTCTTTAATCTGCTCTCTCCCAAAAGAAGTGTATGGACATGCAGATCATGTGATAACACTTCGCTTAAGGCATACAGGTATACAATGCATTATGGTGCAGTCATAATGCATTGTAAGACTTGGCATAAGTATCTATAGCCACGTTCACACTGCTCTTAGCCCAGGGCTGACAGCATCATGGCCTGAGAGAATACAGTGTAAAAAGGCTTTGCATTTACATTTGACTCTTTTAGCAGACACTCTTATCCAGTGTGACTTATAGTTAGTGCCTTCATCTTAAAGGGATCATTTGGTATTTTGACAATTAAGCCCTTTATCTACTTCCCCATTGTTAGATGAACCAGTGGATACCAATTTTTATGCCTTTGCGTGCCTAGCGTTAACGCAGTGGCTTACTAGCGTTAACGCAGTGGCTTACTAGCGTTAGCACAGTGACTGGAAGTCTATGGGTAACTGCTAGCATGCTAGTAGATACCATAGACTTCCAGTCATTGTGCTAATGCTTGTTACCGTTGGCTCGCATAACTACCTTTAACTCCCTTGATACTGGATGCAGAGTCGAAAATGGTATCCATGAGTTAATCTGATTCTGAGGTAGTTGATAAAGGGCTTGATTGCCAAAATCCCAAGTATCCCTTGAAAGGTAGCTTTGGTAATAGTACCACAAGGTTGACAACCAAAACCACATTCACGTGAAAAGGTGGATTAATCTCTTTCTGATACAGCATGAGTTTCTCTTTATCTCTGGTCCACCTCAGATCTTCCCTCCAGAGGATGGTTCTCCCAGTCTGCTCCGTCCAGGAGGGGCAGGGCACGACAAGCCAGCTGAGGCCATCCTTACCCAGGGAGACGCTGTAGCCCAGGACCCTGCCGCCACCAAAGTCCCCATCAGCCTGGTGTTGAGGTTGAGGTACGCATCTAGTGGTGGGTGACATTGTTTCCGTTAGGAAAATGTGGCACCAGACATTATACTGGCAGCATTTGAATTGACCGGACATTTAAGAAATTCACCAGACCACCATATGCATTGGTTGCATAACCTGATTAGGGCGTCCACCCGCGATTAGGGCGTCCACCCACCCAATGCTGTGGATTATTTTAAATCACATAGCCTACAGCCGGAAGGGCCCTCAGTTTGGACCAAATAGATGATTGTTGAGTTGCGACCGTCAGTGAAAAGCAGAGAGACCCAGCCATGAATATTGCAATATAAAAAAATACACAATCGTGGAAAAAAAGTTTGGCTATTGCTGTAAAGAGACAATGAGAAGACTCCAATCTGTCTTTTAGTTATCAAAATTCTCAGCTTATTTGAGGGAAAAGTAGCCTGTCTTATTGGCACCAGTGGAAAACATCAACCATATCCTTGGTGAGTGTTTATATTCACTGTCTTTATCATTGGGTCATTGCTACTTTTGTTTGTTTTTGGACAATATTTTCCTCCTCCAGGTTAGCTAGGTCTCCCCCTTTCATAGGCCTAATTGATCAGACAATGTGGTTTTTATTGTTTCTGTTTGTCAGTGTCAGCAGAGTAGACTACCCAGTAATTTGTCGTATTAAAAAATATTCTGTTAATGTCTCCTGTCATATAAAGTGTAATAGAATTGCAATCATGAGTGGCAGTGGTCTAAGGCACTGCATCTCAGTGCAAAAGGCATCACTACAGGTCCTGGTTCGATTCCAGGCTGTATCACATCCGGCCGTGATTGGGAGTCCCATAGGGCGAGGCACAATTGGCCCAGCGTCGTCCGGATTTAGCCGGGGCAGACCATCATTGAAGATAAGAATTTATCTTGCCTAGTTAAATAAAGTAAAACATGTTTTTATAAAACGCAAACATTTTCCTGCGCAAAGAAAGCGTAACATTTCTTCTCCTATCTGATATAACGTAATACACACAGCTACTAGGCCTAGGCTACTTCCCCAAAACAGAAAAAAACAATGAGGCTCATGCAACAGATAAGAACGTTAAGCATAAAATGTTGATCATTTATTTTCCCACATAACCACAGCAATGCACACAGGGCAGTAGGCTACGTGTGAATGTTCGTTCCATAATGAGAGAACTAATTAATGAGAGAACACCATTGTGAGCGGTTTCATGTGATGATGGAAACATCCTTTAGAAATGTTGAGAGGGGAGATCTAAAGATGCATCAACTAGCAGGGTTGCTAATATGACTAGGATTATCATCAACTAACATGGGTTGGTTACTAATATGACTAGGATTATCATCAACTAGCAGGGTTGATAATATGACTAGGATTATCATCAACTAGCAGGGTTACTAATATGACTAGGTTTATCATCAACTAACATTGGTTACTAATATGACTAGGATTGTCATCAACTAGCAGGGTTACTAATATGACTAGGATTATCATCAACGAGCAGGGTTGATAATGACTAGGATTTTCATCAACGAGCAGGGTTACTAATATGACTAGGATTATCATCAACTAGCAGGGTTACTAATATGACTAGGATTATCATCAACTAGCAGGGTTACTAATATGACTAGGATTATCATCAACTAGCAGGGTTACTAATATGACTAGGAGTGTCATCAACTAGCAGGGTTACTAATATGACTAGGATTATCATCAACTAGCATGGTTGATAATGACTAGGTTTATCATCAACTAACATGGGTTACTAATATGACTAGGATTGTGCCTTTGGCTACTGGACAATGAAAGAATGTTCATTTGAAAACCAATGGAACATGAGAGAACAAGCTTACTGGTTTCAATGGCATGTGAAAGTCTTTATAAAATAATTGTCTGCATGTTTGGTTGGATTTTGACTAGGATACTTTGAAGCATGTTAAGAAGTGCCTCATAATAATTAGTCAAATGTTTAGGTTTAAATAAATTAACTAACTATATATTTTCAAAATGTATACTGCCTCCAGCTCATTGCAAAGTTGTGTGATGCGCTGAAACCTGCCTAATTGCCTTTGCACTTGAATGGTAATTGCGCTTCAATTACCAGTTGAGAAATAAAAATATATATTTTTAATTGTGACCAAAACATTTTTGCCTTTTAGAATTGTTGCACAATGATTGGGCTGATTTTAAAGTCCATGTTTCACTCCAGAAGCAACAAATAGCTGTTTGAGCTGTATCAGCAGCTCTCGTGCTACATCGACTGGTTTTCAATCAATTAATAGCCTAAAATGCATTATTTGGGAGGGGCAAAAGCTGGTTATTACCCTGGGGGGTTTGCATCCAGCAAACTCTGCTGCTGAGCCGGAGAGAGTTTACATTTCTGCAGAAGTATTGCGTCGTTGGGGGTGTTGTCATGTTTCCATTTTCACTTTTCACTGTCTCTTCACTGTCTCTGCATTGTGTATTTATCTTCAACATGTTCTTACAATAGCTGCGTTTGTGGGGTTGCGACTATCTTAGATGACGCTGCAGCTGTGGTCCGTTTTAGTCTCTTTGTAAATTCTTACTTCACAAGTTTTATACCTTCGGGTCACAAAGGGGCGTTACTGTCTTTATGGCTCTCTGGGCTCCCTCAGGCGTAGCTCATTACAAGGTATCGGGATTTCACTCTGATCTAGTTTAGACAACTATATTCACAGTTCTTCTTTTCTACACAACGCACAGTATGTAAACACATACATATTATGAAATCTCCTGAAGTAAATGTTTCGTTATAATGTCATTTAACTTTTAATAACAACAAACTACATTCATTTTCATATTCCATCTATCATTGTAAACACCATTTTGGCTGGTGAAATATATTGTCTCAAAGTCCATTTACTCTAATCTTCTGTAGTTTTGGGCTGTAAACTCAAAGGATTCAGAAACACTGACTGAGTGAAGCGTACCAGCAGCGTACAGCAGGGCAGCACACTAATGACATACCGAGTCATTTTAAATTCCTTTTTGCTATAGCCTATTTCAATAAATATGTTGTATACAGAATGCTAAAGCAGTCCAAAATGTCAGAAAATAGTCAGTCTGTCAGATTCATTGTTTTATATACAATGGGGTCTAAAATGATTGACAAAGATGGTAAGCTAAAAAGAACGTATAAAACCTTTTGAAAATTCTATTTTACACTGATACAATTGCTCAGAGATTTTGTTTAACAAGTAATAAAACAACTTAAGATAGGGGTCAAAATTATTGACACCTTTGTTTTCGATACTGTTGAACTCTGTCCTTGTGAGGGTAATGACACTGAGCCCATTTCTAAGATGTCTTATGAGATTGGAAAACACATTGAACCCTTAGACCATTTTTCCAGATCCTCGATATTCTTCGTCTCCCTGCATGGACTGCCCTCTTCAATTCAAACCACAGGTTTTCAATGGGGTTCAAGTCTGGAGACTGAGATGGCCATTGCAAAATGTTGATTTTGTGGTCACTTAATAATGTCTTTGTAGATTTTGATGTGTGCTTGGGGTTATTGTCTTGCTGGAAGATCCACTTGCAGCTAAGTTTCAGCCTCCTAACCAGGTTTTTGGCTAAAATGTCCTGGTACTCGGTAAAGTTCACGATGCCGTTGGACCAGTGGAAGCGAAATAGCCCCATAACATTCTCAATCATATTCTCAGTCACAGCTTTATGAGAAGTTGAACAAACGAGGATGAGGCAAATGAAGCAATTATTATCCAGTTCTGAAGACAGCAGACTTTGCTTCTATCCAGCCCATGATTTATAACCTAACTCACTACGGCAAGACTGCCCATTCGTCATCAGTCGACTGTCACTTTGCTCCGTCGTGTGGGTGCCACATAGACACAAACCTGTTCCATGCTCAAGCTCCTCCACCAGAAAGGAATATTAGAAAAGATTTGCCTTAGTATCTGTCCAGGCTTTCAACATTACGTTTTGTCTTGTTTTGTCCAGTTGTAGCATCCGATTTCGCGCCAGCCCAACTGTGTTTTAGCTGGGTTGCTTTGTTTATATAACAAAAAGTGTTGGCCAATAGGGGTATATCACACTGTTTTATGAGTAGATAATCCCGATTGGACAATGGTTGACACCGCCTAACCTGAATGTCCAGACCTCCTCCTAACCAGTTCTAACTCTTCTCTTCCCAGGAACTTGAAGAAAGAACTGAACGACATCCGATTTGAGTTCATGCCTGGTAGAGGTAAGTGTCTGTCTGTCTCTGTGTTTGTGTGTTTTTCGCTATTTCCTGCTACAGTGGGGCAAAAAAGTATTTAGTCAGCCACCAATTGTGCAAGTTCTCCCACTTAAAAAGATGAGGCCTGTAATTTTCATCATAGGTACACTTCAACTATGACAGACAAAATGAGAAAGAAAATCACATTGTAAGATTTTTAATGAATTTATTTGCAAATTATGGTGGAAAATAAGTATTTGGTCACCTCCAAACAAGCAAGATTTCTGGCTCTCACAGACCTGTAACTTGTTCTTTAAGAGGCTCCTCTGTCCTCCACTCGTTACCTGTATTAATGGCACCTGTTTGAACTTGTTATCAGTATAAAAGACACCTGTCCACAACCTCAAACAGTCACACTCCAAACTCCACTATGGCCAAGACCAAAGAGCTGTCAAAGGACACCAGAAACAAAATTGTAGACCTGCACCAGGCTGGGAAGACTGAATCTGCAATAGGTAAGCAGCTTGGTTTGAAGAAATCAACTGTGGGAGCAATTATTAGGAAATGGAAGACATACAAGACCACTGAGAATCTCCCTCGATCTGGGGCTCCACTTAAGATCTCACCCCGTGGGGTCAAAATGATCACAAGAATCACACGTGGGGACCTAGTGAATGACCTGCAGAGAGCTGGGACCAAAGTAACAAAGCCTACCATCAGTAACACACTACGCCGCCAGGGACTCAAATCCTGCAGTGCCATACGTTTCCCCCTGCTTAAGCCAGTACATGTCCAGGCCCGTCTGAAGTTTGCTAGAGAGCACTTGGATGATCCAGAAGAAGATTGGGAGAATGTCAGATGGAACCAAAATATAACTTTTTGGTAAAAACTCAACTCGTTGTGTTTGGAGGACAAAGAATGCTGAGTTGCATCCAAAGAACACCATACCTACTGTGAAGCATGGGGGTGGAAACATAATGCTTTGGGGCTGTTTTACTGCAAAGGGACAATGCCCTTGCTGATGGAAGGAGGTTGTAAAAGAAAGAATGAATGAGGCCATGTATCGTGAGATTTTGAGTGAAAACCTCCTTCCATCAGCAAGGGCATTGAAGATGAAACGTGGCTGGGTCTTTCAGCATGACAATGAAGGAGTGGCTTCGTAAGAAGCATTTCAAGGTCCTGGAGTGGCCTAGCCAGTCTCCAGATCTCAACCCCATAGAAAATCTTTGGAGGGAGTTGAATTTCCGTGTTGCCCAGCAACAGCCCCAAAACATCACTGCTCTAGAGGAGATCTGCATGGAGGATTGGGCCAAAATACCAGCAACAGTGTGTGAAAACCTTGTGAAGACTTACAGAAAACGTTTGACCTCTGTCATTGCCAACAAAGGGTATATAACAAAGTCATGAGAAACTTTTGTTATTGACCAAATACTTATTTTCCACCATAATTTGCAAATAAATTCATTCAAAATCCTACAAGGTGATTTTCTGTAGTGTACCTATGATGAAAATTACAGGCCTCTCTCATCTGTTTACGTGGGAGAACTTGCACAATTGGTGGCTTACTAAATACTTTTTTTGCCCCACTGTAAATTACTGATTCTGCAGTTTTTTTAGTTCTTCTGCTTCTGTCCTGAGTGAACTTCCCTTCAATTGCTTTAATAAACTCTTATAAACTGGATAATGAGCTCTGCCTGAGCCTTGGAACAAGTTTCCCTCAACAATCCTGCACTTATGTAGGCTTGCAATAACAAAAAGTTTGACTACTTAAATGATTTCACCCATATATTTTTTATAATTTGTAGACATTTCTAACAACATAATTCCACTTTGACATTATGGGGTATTGTGTGTAGATCAGTGAAACAAAATATGAATGTAATATATTTTTAAATTCAGGCTGTAACCTTACAGAATGTGGAAAGAGTCAAGATGTGTGAATACTTTCTGAAGGCACTATCTAACCATTAAACAAAAGTGGACCATCGCATTCACCCAAAAGTCTGATGATATCATAAAACCAGTGAATCCAGATTAGCAAAACGTGTGATGGGATTCGCACTCAAAATATTTTGCATAAAGCTAACTTTTACTGCTTCAGAGCAGATGTTTCAACTTAAGTCTTCTTCATGTAGGTTAAAATCTTTTCCTATCAGAAAACGCATTTATAGGGATCAACAGGTGAGAAGCAGGTGTTTCTAATCAGGGTTGCCAGTCATCTGCATATCAGGGCTATGTGGCTATGTTACAATCACATATATGGACCTATCACACTTTTTCTTCTCACATAACTAACCACTCCTGCTCTGTTTCTCTCTCCCCATCTATCTCTATATCTCTCGGTTCTGTTCTCTCTCTCACTCACTCACCTACCTTCCTCAGATTCATCAGATGGAGTGTCTCAGGAGTTGGTATCCGCAGGTCTAGTCGATGGGAAAGATGTAGTGGTTGGTGAGTATGAAACCAAAGCTTAGAGAGGTCGACTGTAGGATAACAAGTCCCTGACTATGTTAACTTGACCAAAGCTACTAGAGGTCAGTGAAGTCACAGGTCAGGCTGAAATGACTGACTGAGACAACACATTTTGGTTATGTGGAAATATAATATTTTATAGTGTGACATTTAGAAAATTGAGTGTGCTTTAAATGCCAGGATGTCATACTCATTTTGGCTTTTCATCTAGTAGATTTATCTGCACACTAAGGAAGAGAATTGCATTTTCAGACGCATGTGTGTTTGACAACAGCTGATAATCAAAGAAAGGGACAGGCTGTAGAAAAATGAACAAATGGCTGGAAACAACGCAATTGCGCATTAGCTGACACATTCTCAGTATGGGTGAGACTAGTGTCGTGTCTTTGGCATCATTAAAGTGAAGACTTATCAAATCAGTTCTCGGTAGTTATTATTACGTGATTAAATTAATCATGTACATGTAATTAACCAGGAAATCGGGGCACCAAGGAAAATCTTCAGGTTACAAAGTTATAATTTTCCTAATGTAACTTTTCAGATATTTTAATATCTGACCAATTAGTCTTCTAATTAATGAATCATTCTTTACCTCACATTAGTCTCATCCCAAATGTCATTGGTTATCTGCACGAACCCAGCCTTCACTATGAATCATCCATACATTAATCATTTATTTACTAACTAAATAATCACAGAAATGCATAAACAAACAACAATATATATGGTTACAAGGAAATGATAAGGGAAGGCCGGGAAAAACGAGTCACTACACAGTTGATAATTATCATAATTCAAATGCTAATCCTTTGCACATGAACGCCCACTCATTCGGGAATAATTGCAATCAATATATATATTTACGCTCAGTGTGTCGTTGTGATCTCTTGGAATCGTCCTTTTCTGTTGGAAAGTTCATCCGAGATTCTCTCTGTGTCCAAGGAGTCTTTGGTTAGAAGGAATATTTCACAGTAACATTCAGGAATGTTCTTATAGATAGATGTTTCGGCGGTTGTCGGTCTTCTTATTCCAGGTCAACATAAATTCTAGCTGCAGACTAGTAATTAGTATAGAAGATTTGCTCTTATTCTGTCGGTATCGATAGTCTGAGTTTAACAATTTCCACCAGTGTAGCCAATGCTCCACGTGGTTTGGTTAGGAATTCAACAACCGAGGAATGCATGGTCTCAACTCAAACCTAGCCATCTCGGTAATCGAGGTACACTTGGTCTGAAGTGGGCTTCTCCAGCCGGGGTTTATATTCGGAACAGCAGAAAAGGGCTGTCCCATGACGCCAGATCAATGTCTGTGCTCATGGGGCTGGCCAATGACTTAGTTAAACTTTAAAGGGAGTTGGATTCTCTTTCAACAGTTTAAATTCACATGACATAATTTCACATAGTTTCATCTTTACTCATTCATTTTATACAATAATTAGATGCAAATCTCATAACGGAGACTCTTGTATATACAGAGTTATGGTAATGTGGCTGTATTGTATCTCATGAGGTCACAAACATTAGTCAAAATGGACAGGTCGTAGCTGGATTCTCCACCGACCGTTTACACGTTCTCCAAAACATGGACATTGTTCAGTTCTCAAGTTCTATGAGGTAGAAGAAGTTCCTTTGTTCTACTGTGAACCCTCTCTCTCTATACTGCATGAGGGAGAGAGTCTCCTCCAGGAATTTATGACCTGAGATAACAGAGCCTGGGTGTAGGGGGAAGAGAGAGGGGGTGCTTGCTATATCTAAAGAGGGCCACGCCATGACACTAGTATGTTGATGTGTGTTGCTTAGTGCATACGTTTTACAAAACAGTATGTTCTAAATAGTATGTAGAACGATTCGTACACAGTATGTAGTTTTAGTAAGTAGTAGGCAAGACAAATATCAGATACGGTCATTTACTCCAGAAATGGCAAAAATTATGCTGGTTTTTAGAGAGGTTCAGATTCCTTATTCCACATCTGTATTCTTTCCAGTTGCTGCCAACCTGCAGAAGATTGTTGATGATCCTTTCAACAATAAAAATGTAACTTTCAAACTGGTAAGTTCAATATTTTTTGTTTCAATCAAAGCTTCCATTTGTGTCCTGTTGAAACAGCATTATGCCCTGCTCAACACTCTACAAAGACAGATGCACTGAACATTTCTTTCTCTTTCTTTCTCAGGCATCTGGCATAGACGAGTCGGAGATCCCTGACGATGTCAAGCTGATGGGTTTCGCTCAGCTCAGCATCAGTTAACTCAATATTCCGTCAACAAAGGAGAACAAACAGTATTGCACAGCGGCATAGTTCTAAATTCCAAGACACCACTACTGCCAAAGAAGAGAGCCACAGTGCATTTGTCAACCTGTAGGGTTATTTTCTTTACTGAAACCTGCAGTGTTAGTTAAAATGGGCTCTGAGAATGGGACCAGTGTAACAACAGTTAGGACAGGAACAGTAAATCACACTTGAAAGAGTTTAC
The DNA here is from genome assembly GCF_057628025.1 of Oncorhynchus mykiss. Classification (NCBI taxonomy): domain Eukaryota; kingdom Metazoa; phylum Chordata; class Actinopteri; order Salmoniformes; family Salmonidae; genus Oncorhynchus; species Oncorhynchus mykiss. The sequence continues at coordinate 5,389,729 of NC_143049.1, forward strand.
AGCAGTGTATCTGGGAGGGAGGACGGCGGGCATCGCAATCGACATAATCATCATCGACTTAAAAATGAAATGAACGTTTCTTATTTCGTTTTCTACATTTAGCTCTACAATCCAAAACATATTTTAATATAACTCTCTTGAGTTCTGGAAGTGATGACTTACAGTGCCTTCAAAGTATTCAGACCCCTTGACCTTTTTCCACATTTTGTTATGTTACAGCCTTATTATAAAATGGATTAATTAAAAAAAAATCCTCAAATCTACACACAATACCTCATAATGACAATGTGAAAACAGGGTTTTAGACATTGTTGCACGTATATTAAAAATAAAAAAAACGAATACCTCAGACAGGATTGTGTCGAGGCACAGATGTCTGCAGCATTGAAGGTCCCCAAGAACACAGTGGCCTCCATCATTCATAAATGAGAGACGTGTGGAACCACCCAGACTCTTCCTAGAGCTGACTGCCTGGCCAAACTGAGCAGTCGGGGGAGAAGGGCCTTATAACTCTCACTCTGACAGAGCTCCAGAGTTCCTCTGTGGAGATGGGAGAACCTTCCAGAAGGACAATCATCTCTGCAGCATTCCTCCAATCAGGCCTTTATGGTAGAGTGGCCAGATGTACGCCACTCCTCAATAAAAGGCACATGACAACCCGCTTGAAGTTTGCTAAAAGGCACCCAGATCATGAGAAACAAGTTTAATGAAACCAAAATTGAACTCTTTGGCCTGAATGCCAAGCGTAATTTCTGGAGGAAACCTAGCACCATCCCTACAGTGAAGCATGGAGGTAGCAGCATCATGCTGTGGAGATGTTTTTCAGCAGTAGGAACTGGGAGAGTTGTCAGGATTGAGGGAAATATGAACGGAGCAAAGTACAGAGAGATCCTTGATGAAAACCTGCTCCAGAGTGCTTCAGACCTCAGACTGAGGCGACGGTTCACCTTCCAACAGGACAACCACCCTAAGCACACAGCTGTAGTAGCTGAGATCCGGAGCACTCTGGAGCAGGTTTTCATCAAGGATCTCTCTGTACTTTGCCCCGAGTGGCTTCGAGATAAGTCTCAATGTTGAGTGGGCCAGCCAGAGCCCGGACTTGAACCAGATCGAACATCTCTGGAGAGACCTGAAAAGAGCTATGCAGCAACGCTCCCCATCCAACCTGACAGGGCTTTAGAGGATCTGTAGAGAAGAATGGGAGAAACTCCCCAAATACAGGTGTGCTAAGGTTGTAGCTTCATACCCAAGAAGATTGCTGTAATCGCTGCCAAAGATGATTTAACAAAGTACTGAGTAAAGGGTCTGAATACAAAGTACTGTGTAAAGGGTCTGAGTACTTATGGAAATGTGCTGTTTATGTGTTTTTTTAAAAATGTATTTATATAAATTAGTAACATTTTCTAAAATCCTGTTTTTGCTTTGTCATTTCTGGGGTACTGTGTGTAGATTGATGAGGAACCAAACCAATTTAATATTTTTTTGAATAAGGCTGTAACCTAAGAAAATGTGGAAAAAGTCAAGGGGTCTGAATACTTTTCGAAGGCACTGTAAATGCCTGTTTATAAACTACCACTGAACCAGTGCACAACTGAGTGTTGTGTGTAATAGCCACCACTATTAGGCATCCTTGTACTGTTATCTGAATTATATAATCTGCCTCCCCAATAGCCACCTTATTCCCTATATTGCGCACTTCTTTTGAGCAGGGCCCTGTTCAAAAGTAGTGCACTATGTAGGGGAGGGGTGCCATTTTGGATGCAGACTTAGTATATTACGAAGTGTGAAGGAGTTATTTAGTGAGGATCTATTACAGTATGGATTTGTAAAAGAATGAGTGAATGGCTGATGAAAAGTAACTTCCCTTGATAACATTATTGATATTGAACTATAGGGGCCTCCAGTCATGAATCAGAAATAACTGGCATCATAGTGTATATCATTACATACGCTGACATGCGCTTTCTTAGGTGTCATGCTTTCCTTGGTCTATCTGTTGACATAAGCTGTTATAAGCTCTCATAGGTGTTTTAAAAGTTGACATTAGCTGTCATAAGTTATTACTTAGGTTACTTCCCTGTTTTAACCTCTCATTGGTGTATCATTATGTTGATATTGTATATTGCTGTTGTGTTAGTGGTTCAACTTACCCCAGACAGACCTATATCATTGCTCTAACGAGGAAGGGGTCTGTTCAGAAGGCAGCAATATTACAGGACATAATGAAACGTTTGGATAGATATGTATTGTGTAGAACAGATAGGATTGCATGTCGTATAGATTTGGGAATTGGGTCTGCTCTATTCATTACATTTCAGTCTGAAAATATTCTGAACGATTATCCAGAGTTAATACTCAGACAGTAAAACAATAACTTCCTTCGATCTTGATTATGGTCTTGGGACTATGCAATTTTGTCTCTGTGATGTTCATGACCAGCGGTTCAGTAGTTACTGGACCTCTGTACTCCTGCTAGCTACCTAGCTAGCTGTCATCATGATGGCTGTTTCTTTTTCCTAGATGGACAAATTCATTTGTATCGTAGCCTTGTGCTCCAATCCATCCACACTCACCTCAAAGTCACCAACAGTTGTCACTCCTACTTTACGTTCTATGTTTGTTTGTTTTGTTGGTTGGTTGGTTGGTTGGTATGTGTGTTTCTGTAGTGTTCCAGGGGCTGTGTGTGTGGGTTAGCTAGTTCAGGTACTGTTGTAAATCGGTCTATTTAGCAGATATTGTATTTCCAAAAAGGTACGTTACATTATAATGGCAAGTCTTTCACACACGCTCCCAAAGGTGTGTATGTGATTAGGAAGCAAAGCAAAGTATCAACTGTTTCTGGAGTACATTTCTAAGGAGGAAAGAATGCTCTTTAGTTGTACATATGATTGTGGCGGATAAACAGCTGGTATACTTGATCAGTAGCTTATCCAGTATCTCTACAGGTTTAAATAATTGGTTGTTTTATAGATTTTTCCACTAATTCCAAGTTTTGTTGCTAATCATGCCATGTGATTTGCTGAATTGGTTCCTTATTATTGATATTAACGTACATATTTGAGTTAGTTAGTTCACATTCTATGCTTTTGTTGTCATGGAGATAGTAATATGCATTTTGTTTTTTGCATTGAGACTTTTTGAATCACTGAAACCTGTAGAATTTTGAGTTTCCTGTAGAAATACAAACTGGAATGATGTCACTCAAGAAATGTAAAAGTAGGCCTAGCTAACTAACAACACAATGACACAGAACTGACACAATTCCCACTGGTGTGATATGTTGCTTTCAGACTGAGCAATATGTTGAAGAATGTTACCCCGTGTGTCAGTCTGTTTGTGCCAACTCCCTGTTACTCATTTTCTTGCCAAACAATACAATTGGCATTGGCAAGAGCATAAACATATCTTGGACACCCAGGCTAGAAGAATGTGTGAGCTGATAGCAAAATGTCCTGGGTTTTAATCTATTTTCCCTCAAATTATAAAGCCAATGTTGTCTGGTCGATATCGGTCACAAGGCAAACTCTTTGAATGATTAGTATTTATTATGACTCTTCTGATTGATTTAACTTTTATGATTTTGTTATTTTTATTTGTAGGAAGTTTTTTTTATGTTTTTGGAACGCATATATATTTTCGACATTAGGTGTATCATAAAACGTGCAAGTGATCAAAATTGAAGAATGCTATTTGTGAAACCTTAGCATTAAATGACAAATTGATGTCAGGAATTAAAAGCACTTTGCAGAATCAATGTTGTTAATGTGTGGTTAAAATTGCCATCACACAAAAACATGAAAATAAATAATTCTGGTCAACTATTTCTAAAATAGGTGAAACGGTAAATAAATTCACATGGTTTGAACCAAGTCCCAAGAGTTTGTTTTCTTTATATACAGTGCCTTCAGAAAGTATTCACACCCCTAGACTTTTTTAACATTTGGTTGTTAGAAAGTGGGATTAAAATGATATTTTTCTTTCAAATACCTTGTCAAAGTGGAAGAAAATATAATTTTCTAATGAAAAATAAAACATCTTGATTAGATAAGTATTCAACTGCCTGAGTCAATACGTGTTAGAATCACTGTTGGCAGCGATTACAGCTGCGAGTCTTTCTGGGTAAGTCTCTTAAGAGCTTTGCACACCTGGCTTGTACAATATTTACCCATTATTCTCTTAAAGTCTTCAAGCTTTGTCAAGATGTTTCTTGATCAATGCTAGACAGCCATGTTCAAGTATTGCCATAGATTTAAAACCCGATTTTAAATCTGTAACTAGGCCACTCAGGAGCATTCAATGTCATCTTGGTAAGCAATGCCAATGTATATTTGGCCTTGTTTTATGTAATGGTCCTACTACAAAATATGCAGGTGCTGATGAGAGGTAATGGGCGACACTATTATAGACTATTAGACAAAATGTATTCACTGTTTTAACGGATTTGCCCCCCAGAAAGGGAGGTGAGCAAAAAACAACAAGTGGGTAAGGAATAACAGTACTTTACCACATTGTCCTAGGCACTTGTGCAGGCTCTAGGCCTACTGTGAGCTTCAAGAGTTACATTATTCCATGCGAAAACCTACACTATTTTTCCAAAAAAGTGAGAAATTCCATGAGAAATGAAACACAATGGGAAGTATAACTTGTGACAGTTTCTTTATTCCTGGTAAAAATAAGTGTAATCCAATCTCGTAATTTTATGTGACGTAAAGGGTAATGGAGTAGACTATTTAACATGTTTTTCTAATTCAAGAATTATTGATAAATAATTGTCATCTTATTACAATTTTGATGTATAATGAGTTCATTACCAGAATGCATCTCTATAGCCTATAGGCGTTAACAAAATATTCATTCAAACATGATTAGGCTTCTCATAAATCCAGCCATAGCATATAGCCCATCAAAATAAAACATGTTGTTTATAACATGCACATTTAGAAGCATCGATATAAATATAGAGCAAGCTAAACTAAATTCGAGCCCAGTAACTTTGCTCACCCCATAATACTGGCTTCCACGAAAAGCCCCCATCTGGGAGACCAAATCATAGATCAAATCATTGAATCTGCTAATCTGCACGCCAGTGGCACGCACACACTTCAATGTACTTTGCTGGACATGCTAGCCTCTCTAGGCTAGGGGGCGGTATTTTCACATCCAGATGAAAAGCGTGCCCAAAGTAAACTGCCTGCTACTCGGGCCCAGAAGCTAGGATATGCATATTATTAGTAGATTTGGATAGAAAACACTCTTAACTTCATATGGCTGCAGGGGCAGTATTGAGTAGCTTGTCAATGGCCAGCTCCTCAGTCTCAGTTGCTAATATATGCATATTATTATTAGTATTGGATATAAAACACTCTAAAGTTTCCAAAACTGTCAAAATATTGTCTGTGGGTATAACAGAACTGATATTGCAGGCGAAACCCTGAGAAAAATCAAACCAGGAAGTGGCTTCTATTTTGAAAACTCCATGTTCCATAGCCTCCCTTTGCTGGATTTACAGGGATATGAACCAGATTCATTTTCCTATCGCTTCCTCAAGGCGTCAACAGTCTTCAGACACAGTTTTAGGCTTTTATTTTGAAAAATGAGCCAGAACGATAACATCGCGTCAAGTGGTCACATGAGTTTTGCTCGCTCAACAGAGTTTCCGCAGCCATTGCTTTTCCCTCTCCTACTGTGAAAGACATTGACGGTTGATATATTATCGATTTATATATTTTAAAAACAACCTGAGAATTGATTATAAAAAACGTTTGACATGTTTCTGTGGACATTATGGAAACCATTTGGAATTTTTGTCTGCGTTGTCGTGACCGCTCTCTCCTGTGGATTTCTGAACATAATGCGACAAACAAACTGAGGTATTTTGGATATAAAAATAATCTTTATGGAACAAAAGGAACATTTGTTGTGTGTGTAACTGGGAGTCTCGTGAGTGAAAACATCCGAAGATCATCAAAGGTAAACTATTAATTTGATTGCTTTTCTGATTTTCGTGACCAAGCTTCCTGATGCTAAGTGTACTTAATGTTTTGTCGTGCGATCGATGAACTTACACAAATGCTTTCGCTGTAAAGGATAATTTCAAAATCTGACACGACAGGTGGATTAACAAAAGGCTAAGCCAAATTGCACTTGTGATTTCATGTTTATAAATATTTGTAGTAATATTTATTGAATGTAGCGCTATGCTACTCAGCGGTTGTTGATGACACTTATTGAGATAGGGGGATTGCAGCCATAACAAGTTAAGTTTCTAAAACTGTTTGAATGATGTCTGTGAGTATAACAGAACTTATTTGTCAGGCGGAACTCCGAGGACAAACCATCCAGGACAATTTTGTTTTGAGGTGGCAGGGTTTTCTATGTGGATCTAGATTTCTAAGGCACTTGCCTGCAGTTCCTATCGCTTCCACTGGATGTCAACAGTCTTTAGAAATTGGTTGATGTTTTTCTTTTGTGTAATGAAGAAGTAGGGCTGTTCAGAACGAGGGTCGAGTCTAGTGTACTGTTTGTTAGGGTCGCACGACCTGAAAGCTCGCTCCACTTTGTTTTTATCCGCTATTGAACGCAGTTTATCCCGTCATAAATTTGATTATTTACGTTAAAAAATACCTAAAGTTGTATTTGGAAAGTTGTTTGAAATGTTTGGACAGAGATTACAGGTAACTTATTAGATATTTTGTAATCATGTTGCGCGAGTTGGAACCGGTGTTTTTCTGGATCAAACGCGCCAAATAAATTGACATTTTGGAGATATAACGACGGAATTAATCGAACAAAAGGACCATTTGTGATGTTTATGGGACATATTGGAGTGCCAACAGAAGAAGATCTTCAAAGGTAAGGCATGAATTATCGTTATTTCTGAGTTTTGTGTCATGCCTGGCGGGATGAAATATGATTGTTTGTTTGATGGGGTGCTGTCCTCAGATAATCGCATGGTCTGACACTGTGGCTGAATGAACAAGAAGATAAGCTTTATTTTGACATATTGCATGTGTATTTTTATGCATGTTAAATATTTACAATTCTGTAGTTTGAATTTGGCGCACTGCACTTTCACTGGATGTTGGTCAGGTGGCGTCCCATCTAGCCTAGAGAGGCTAGCGGTTCTCGGCTGCGCATCATCACTTCAAACGCATTCCGTCGTGGTGTTATCTGTTATTACCGGTAAAATGTAAGTTATGAATCGCAAATCACCATATAGCGACATACTTCGATTTTATCAATCATTTTGACTTCAATTTGGTTGTCCAAAATACTATCAGCTGGCACTGCGTATTTGCTGATGAATGCCCTGATCTCTGGCCAGTCAATTGGTTAAATGACATTGTTGTTTCGTCTATTCGCTTCTAATAGATCTGAAAAGAATGCATTAACCTTGAATTTAACCGACTGTTTGTTTATAATGATGGACACCCCACGTTTAACCTGGACATATAAACAGTAGGAATTCACACTGTATTCAGCCATGACTGCATGAGAGAGAAATGAAACATCTGCATGTCGCCTGCAGTTGAAAGCGTATGCGTTTCACTGTCCAATCTGAGGCTCGAACATGATCCGAGTGTGTGATCTCGGGCTGTTTGGTCTCTTGCTCATCAATTTGGGAAAGCCTCAAACGGGAGCGGACAGTGGATTACAAACAAAGCCCAACAAAGTAACACACCTGATTGTTATTATTATTGGTGTGGAGAAAAGTAAGGCGGGGCATCCGTTAAACAGTAATTCAACTTTGCCCGGCCTTATAGAGACTTAGCCTAAGTAATTGAGAATAAGCAGTGCTTTCCACTCTGTGTGCTCTTGTCTTGGAGAGCTTGTTTGCTCTGCAGGTCTTGACAAGGAAATATTGTCTGCAGACCACTTGGCATTTCTACATTGGCTGGTTACCTGCATTAGAAGGCGGGGTTTCGAAACAGGCGCAAAACTCCAGGGAGGAGAAACATGACCAGTGCTCCGAGCCTTGAATAGACGGGAGGGAGAGGCTACAGGATACAAAGCTCTCCGGCTCTGCTGTTGAGACATGGTCATTTCTTAACCTACTCACAGGGGTGGAAAAAGTACCCAATTGTCATACATGAGTAAAAGGTAAGATACCTTCATAGAAAGTTACTCAAGTAAAAGTGAAAGTCACCCAGTAAAATACTGCTTGAGTAAAAGTCTAAAAGTATTTGGTTTAAAATATACTTTTTCTACTCCACCCTAGGGAGTAGAAAAACTGTTAGAAATGGCTCGGCTTGCAGAAGATGATGAACCATGTGGCAGAAGGGTGATAAACAATGTATGTGATCTTTGGAAAAATACAGCCCACCTAAAGAGAGCTGGCGTTTCTACTGATGTGAGTTAATGTGTGTGTGTGCTATAAAAAGATTGTGGTCTCATTTTGAAGACAGAGCGCTCTCTGAATAAAGTATTGATCTATTGCAGAATCTGAGGCTTTGTCTACTTTTTTATTAACTGACGCCTTACAACCTTCGGGAAATAGACAAAGCTTTGAGTAGTAGTTGAATTCACCCATTCTTGTGACATATGGACCCTACCCTAGTTTCTGAATTAGGTATCTCCACTCAACTCCTCTCTGTTCCCATGGACACTAGAGCACTAGACGACCGCTCCATTGGTAGAGTTACCCACAGCACTGTTCCTGTTAATCTGCAGGTTTCAGGAAATCACAGTGGGGTCATCCAGCTGCTTCTCATTGAGTCTCCCCATGTTCCTATTGTTTTGGCATTTTCTTGGCTCAAAAAACACAACCCTGTTATTGACTGGACCACAAGTTCAACTCTGGGTTGGAGTATGTTCTGCCATTCCCATTGCCTCAAAGCAGAGCAGCCTTCCCCAGAGAAAAGCAGAGCAGAGCAGCCTTCCCCAGAGAGAAGCAGAGCAGCCTTGCCTCCTCAGGGCTTAAGTCAAGTCTCGGATTTCTCTGCCGTCGCCACAGAGTACCACGACCTCCTGGAGGTCTTCAGCAAGGCACGGGCTCTCCTGTTAACAGGATTTAACCTCACCATTTCCTTCCGCCCAGGGTCCAAGAATGTGAAGCCTGGTGCACTCTCCCGCCTGTACAGTTCGTCTGCCAATCCCTCAGTCTCCGAAACCATTCTCCCTACCTCATGCCTTGCAGCCTCAGTAGGTTGGGGTATTGAGACCCTGGTTCGCAAGGCACAATGTTCCCAGCTTGGACCTGAAGGGGGCACGGCTAACTGGCTGTTTGTCCCAAACTCAGTCCACTCCTGGATCCTGGAATGGGCTCATTCCTCCAGGCTGACCTGTCACCCCAGTTCCCGCCATACCCTAGCATTCCTCCGACAACGTTTCTGGTGGCCCACAATGGTTCCTGACATCTCTGCCTTTGTCGCCGCGTGCACGTTGTGTGCCCAGAACAAGACTCCACGGCAAGCTCCTTCTGACCTTCTTCAGCCACTACCGGTCCCTCATCGTCCCTGGTCTCATATCTCTCTGAATTTTGTCACTGGGCTTCCCCCGTCTGATGGCAACACCGTCATTCTGACGGTGGTGGATCGGTTCTCAAAGGCTGCTCATTTCATCCCTCTGCCCAGACTTCCTTCTGCCAAGGAAATGGCCCAGCACATGGTGCAGCACATCTTCAAGATCCATGGACTCCCGTTGGATATGGTTTCCGACCGGGGTCCTCAGTTTTGGAAGGCGTTCTGCACCCTTATTGGGGAGTCGGCCAGCCTATCCTCTGGGTTCCATCCCCAGTTGAACGGCCAGTCGGAGCGAGCTAACCAGGACCTGGAGACCACCCTAAGATGCCTGGTCTCAACCAACCCCACTACCTGGATCCGTCAACTGGTCTGGGTGGTGTATGCCCAGAACACCCTTCCCTGTTCTGCCACGGGACTCTCCCCTTTTGAGTGCTCCATGGGGTATCAACCTGCACTCTTCCCAGAACAAGAACCGGAAGTCAACGTACCCTCAACCCAGATGTTCGTTCGCCACTGTTGACGTACCTGGAGAAGAGCTCGGGTAGCACTTACAGTGCCTTGCGAAAGTATTCGGCCCCCTTGAACTTTGCGACCTTTTGCCACATTTCAGGCTTCAAACATAAAGATATAAAACTGTATTTTTTTGTGGAGAATAAACAACAAGTGGGGCACAATCATGAAGTGGAACGACATTTATTGGATATTTCAAACTTTTTTAACAAATCAAAAACTGAAAAATTGGGCGTGCAAAATTATTCAGCCCCTTTACTTTCAATGCAGCAAACTCTCTCCAGAAGTTCAGTGAGGATCTCTGAATGATCCAATGTTGACCTAAATGACTAATGATGATAAATACAATCCACCTGTGTGTAATCAAGTCTCCGTATAAATGCACCTGCACTGTGATAGTCTCAGAGGTCCGTCAAAAGCCCAGAGAGCATCATGAAGAACAAGGAACACATCAGGCAGGTCCGAGATACTGTTGTGAAGAAGTTTAAAGCCGGATTTGGATACAAAAAGATTTCCCAAGCTTTAAACATCACAAGGAGCACTGTGCAAGCGATAATATCGAAATGGAAGGAGTATCAGACCACTGCAAATCTACCAAGACCTGGCCGTCCCTCTAAACTTTCAGCTCATACAAGGAGAAGACTGATCAGAGATGCAGCCAAGAGGCCCATGATCACTCTGGATGAACTGCAGAGATCTACAGCTGAGGTGGGAGACTCTGTCCATAGGACAACAATCAGTCGTATATTGCACAAATCTGGCCTTTATGGAAGAGTGACAAGAAGAAAGCCATTTCTTAAAGATATCCATAAAAAGTGTTGTTTAAAGTTTGCCACAAGCCACCTGGGAGACACACCAAACATGTGGAAGGTGCTCTGGTCAGATGAAACCAAAATTGAACTTTTTGGCAACAATGCAAAACGCTATGTTTGGCGTAAAAGCAACACAGCTGAACACACCATCCCCACTGTTAAACATGGTGGTGGCAGCATCATGGTTTGGGCCTGCTTTTCTTCAGCAGGGACAGGGAATATGGTTAAAATTGATGGGAAGATGGATGGAGCCAAATACAGGACCATTCTGGAAGAAAACCTGATGGAGTCTGCAAAAGACCTGAGACTGGGACGGAGATTTGTCTTCCAACAAGACAATGATCCAAAACATAAAGCAAAATATACAATGGAATGGTTCAAAAATAAACATATCCAGGTGTTAGAATGGCCAAGTCAAAGTCCAGACCTGAATCCAATCGAGAATCTGTGGAAAGAACTGAAAACTGCTGTTCACAAATGTTCTCCATCCAACCTCACTGAGCTCGAGCTGTTTTGCAAGGAGGAATGGGAAAAAATTTCAGTCTCTCGATGTGCAAAACTGATAGAGTCATACCCCAAGCGACTTACAGCTGTAATCGCAGCAAAAGGTGGCGCTACAAAGTATTAACTTAAGGGGGCTGAATAATTTTGCACGCCCAATTTTTCAGTTTTTGAAATGTTAAAAAAGTTTGAAATATCCAATAAATGTCGTTCCACTTCATGATTGAGTCCCACTTGTTGTTGATTCTTCACAAAAAAATACAGTTTTATATCTTTATGTTTGAAGCCTGAAATGTGGCAAAAGGTCGCAAAGTTCAAGGGGGCCGAATACTTTCGCAAGGCACTGTATAGACAGGTGTGTGCTTTTCTAAATCATGTCCAATCAATTGAATTTACCACAGGTGGACTCCAATCAAGTTGTCGAAACATCAAGGATGATCAATGGAAACAGGATGCATCTGAGCTCAATGTTACCCCGTACCCTCCGTATTCACCCTACGTTCCATGTGTCTAGGATTAAGCCAGTGTCTCACAGTCCTTTGTCTTCTATCCCCAGGCCCACCCCCATTCCCTGTGTCATTGATGGCCATTCGGCCTACATGGTAAAATGTCTCCTGGGTGTTCGACCACGGGGCAGAGGTTTCCAGTACCTGGTTGACTGGGGGGGTTACGGCCCGGAGGAGAGGTGCTGAGTTCCCGTTAGAGATATCCTGGATCCAGCTCTCATCACAGACTTCCACCGCCGACACCCCGGTTAACCAAGTAGGACGCCGTGTGGTGTCCCTAGAGGGGGGTTACTGTCACTCCCTGATCTGTTTCAACTGTCTTGTAATTGTCTCTTCCCCCTCCAGGTGTCGCTTATTATCCCTGGTGCATATATCCCTGTGTTTCCTGTCTCTCTGTGCCAGTTCGTCTTGTTTTTTAAGTCACCCTGCGTTTTTCCCCTACTCCTGCTTCTATTCTCTTTTGCTAGTCCTGGTTTTTGACCCTTGCCTGTTTTCTGGACTCCGTACCCGCCTGCCTGACCATTCTGCCTGCCAAGATCTCGAGCCTGCCTGCCACTCTGTATCTCCTGGACTCTGAACTGGTTTTGACCTTTTGCCTGTCCACAACCATTCTCTTGCCTACCCATTTTGGATAGTTTAATAAATATCAAGACTCAAACCATTTGCCTCAAGTGTCTGCATCTGGGTCTCGCCTTGTGTCTCCTTCCTGAGCGGTATGATGGCTGCGTGGTCCCATGGTGTTTATACTTGCATACTATTGTTTGTACAGATGAACGTGGTACCTTCAGGCATTTGGAAATTGCTCCTAAGGATGAACAAGACTTGTGAAGATCTACAATTTTTTTCTGAGGTCTTGGCTGATTTCTTTTGATTTTCATATGATGTCAATTAAAGAGGCACTGAAATACATCCACAGGTACACCTCCAATTGACTCAAATGATGTCAATTAGCCTAAAGCCATGACATAATTTTCTGGAATTTTCCAAGGTGTTTAAAGGCACAGTCAACTTAGTGCATGTAAACTTCTGACCCACTGGAATTATAATACAGTGAATGATAAGTGAAATAAGTCTGTAAAGAATTGTTGGAACGATTACTTGTGTCATGCACAAAGATGTCCTAACCGACTTGCCAAAACTATAGTTTGTTAATAAGAAATTGATGTTGAGTTTTAATGACTCTAACTTAATTGTATGTTAACTTCTGACTTCAACTGTGTACAGTGCATTCGGAAAGTATTCAGACCCCTTGACTTTTTCCACATTTTGTTACATTACAGCCTTATTCTAAAATTGATTAAAAATTTAAATCGTCATTAATCTACACATAATACCCCATAAATTTCACTGTATATAATCATTAACCATATTACCCCGGATACCATACATTGCCAGCTGCTACTTCTCTGATGAGTGGGTCTTCTAGGTTTACAAGTGCACAGCAAGTCTGCACCAGCACATTACTATAACAACACAGATAAGGTGGCATGATTTGGAAATATTTTAGTCAAACATTTGCCCTCTCAACATGAATTCTGTTTCTTGCTATTGTCACGATCGTCGTCGTGAGGAGACCAAGGCGCAGCGTGATATGAATACATGTTCTATATTTAATGAAGAAAGAACACTGAAACAAACTTACAAAACAAACAAACGTGACGCTATATAATCTAAATGTGCATACACAGGCAACTAGACATAGACATAGATAATAACCCACGAAATACCCAAAGTACCCACAGAATATGACTGCCTAAATATGGTTCCCAATCAGAGACAACGATAAACAGCTGCCTCTAATTGAGAACCAATCTAGGCAACCATAGACATACATAAACACCTAGAAGGTAAACAACCCCATAAACCTACAAAACCCCTAGACAGTACAAAACACATACATCACCCATGTCACACCCTGACCTAACCAACATATATTTAAAAAAAAACTCAAGTCAGGGTGTGACAGCTATGTTGTTTGTGCGATGTATCTCACGCTCTGTGAAACTTTCGGGATTCAGGAATGGAGGAATGTTTACTGTGACTCCTGCAGACATCAAGCTCTGGATAAAGAAGCCTTTGTCTGCCAAAATCATGTAACCAGACGTTAAGATCTTCTCAAACCCCAACTTCTGGACAATGGCTTTGTCTGACACAGATCCTGGATACAGATCACTGCAGTATGTCATCACCGCATTAGGTGCAACTGCCAGGAGAAAATCATATCAACACAAATGAGTTTATCAGGAAGTGCATAGGAGATGTACCCACTGTGACTATTGAAACCTACCCCAACCAGAAACTGTTGGGGTAGATGGGAGCATTCGCGCAAAACTGAAAGCGCGAACCAACGCATTTAACCAGGGCAAGAAGACTGGGAATATGGAAGAATACAGTGTAGTTTTTCCCTCCGCAAAGCAATCAAGCAGGCTAAATGTCAGTATAGGGACAAAGTTGAGTTCCCAGTACAATGGCTCAGACATGACGTATGTGGCAGGGTCTACAGACAATCACGAAGTAAACCAGCCACGTCTCGGACACTGACATCTTGCTTCCGGACAGACTGAACACCTTCTTCGCTCGCTTTGAGGACAATACAGTGCCACTGACGTGGCTCGCTATCAAGGACTGTGGGCTCTCCTTCTCCGTGGCCGACGTGAGTAAGACATTTAAGCGCGTTAACCCTCGCAAGGCTGCCGGCCCAGATGGTATCCCTAGCTGCGTCCTCAAAGCATGCGCAGACCTAGCTGGCTGGTGTGTTTACAGATATATTACATCTCTCCCTATCCCAGTCTGTTGTCCCCACATGCTTCAAGATGGCCACCATTGTCCCTGTACCTAAGAAAGCAAAGGTAATTTACCTAAATGACGGGGCGTTGCACTCACCTCTGTCATCATGAAGTGCTTTGAGAGACTAGTGTTGGATTCAGGCTAAACTTTGAACATTGAGATATTAAAGACATGATAGATCAGACACATAGTATATAAAGGAGTGAGATCTGTAGAGTGTCTGGAATGTGCTGGGTGGATGGGAGAGAGTCACGGGAGTGCGATAGGTGATACGAGAGGACATCTGTGGATTAGGCGAAGGAGGGGTTGAGGTCAGGAGGTGAGGTCAGATCCCCTGAAGGGACTAATAATGGTTTAGTATCATGTTACCCTGTTACTGTGAAACCATAAGATGTAAGGATTGGCAAGAAGGAGGAGTGTCCAAAGTGGGGTATATATTCTTGTGATGGTTGGAACATGTTTTTGTCTGAATTCCAGCTGTAACGGCCCTTTGAGAAAAATTCAACTTGGTTAAGCTTCTCTAGTGTCCGTGAGTTATTTACTCTAGGATAGGTCCCTGGTGGGGGGTTTCCCCCTGCAAGATCTGTAAAAGGGACAAAAGTCCCAGCTGCAGTAGGTTTTTGTAAGAGGAGAGTTCTAGAAGATAGTGAGTTAAAAAAACAAAAAGAAAAGATGGGATATTCGAACATTGTTTGATTTATGTGTAGTAGCAGTATCAATATGGAAAGAGGTTGGTTTTTGTCTAAATTACAGCTGTAAGGACCCATTTGGAAGAATGTAAATGTGGTTAAGCTTCTCTAGTGTCCGTGAGTTATTTACTCTGAAAAATGTAGAACCTAACACTAGTCAAGGATCATATCACCTCCACCTTACCTGCCACCCTAGACCCACTTCAATTTGCTTGCCACCCCAATAGATACACAGACATTTCAATCGCCTGCACACTGCTCTGTCCCATCTGGACAAGAGGAATACCTATGTAAGAATGCTGTTCATTGACTGTAGCTCAGCACTCAACACCATAGTACCCTCCAAGCTCATCATCAAGCTCGAGGCCCTGTGTCTGAATCCCACCCTGTGCAACTGGGTCCTGTACTTCCTGACAGGGTTGCCCCCAGGTGGTGAAGGTAGGAAACAACACCTCTTTGCTGATCCTCAACACTGGGGCCCCACAAGGGTGCATGCTCAGCCCCCTCCTGTACTCCCTCTTCACCCACGACTGTGTGTCCAAGCACGCCTCCACCTCAATCATCAAGTTTTGCAGAGGACACAACAATAGTTGGCTTGATTACCAACAATGTTGCGACAGCCTGCAGGGTGGACTTAAGGAAACAGCAGAGGGAGCACCCCCCCCCCCCCCCCCCCCCCCATATCCACATCGATGGGACCGCAGTGGAGAAGGTGGAAAGCTTCTCCGCATTGGAGAAGTTCCTCGGCATACACATCGCTGACAAACTGAAATGGTCCATCCACACAGACAGTGTGGTGAAGACGGTGCAACAGCGCCTCTTCAACCTCAGGAGGCTAAAGAATTGTGTATTAAAACACCTAAAACCCTCACAAACTTTTACAGATGCACAATTGAGAGCATCCTGTCGGGCTGTATCACCGCCTAGTACGGCAACTGCACCGCCCACAACCCCAAAGCTCTGCAGTGGGTGGTGTGGTCTGCCTAACGTATTACCGTGGGCAAACTTCCCGCCCTCCTGGACACCTACACCACCCAATGCCATAGGAAGGCCAAAAAGATAATCAAGGACATCAGCCACCCGAGCCACTGCCTGTTCACCCCGCTATCATCCATCAGGCGAAGTCAGTACAGGTGCATTAAAGCCTTGAACAGAGAGTCTGAAAAACAGCTTCTATCTCAAGGCCATCCGACTGCTAAACAACCACCACTAACATTGAGTGGCTGCTGCCAACATACTGACTCAACTCTAGCCACTTTAATAATGGAAAAATGTATGGATAAAATGTATCCCTGGACACTTTAAACAATGCCACTTCATATAATGTTTTTATGCCCTACATTACTCATCTCGGTATAGTATATATATATATATATATATATATATATATATATATATATACTATACCATCTACTGCATCTTGCCATCTTGATGTAATACATGTATCTCTAGTCACTTTCAACAATGCCACTTTTATATGTTTACATACCCTACATTACTCATCTCATATGTATTTACTGTACTCGATACCATCTTGCCTATGCCGTTCTGTACCATCACTCATTCATATATTTTTATGTACATATTCTTCATCCCTTTACACTTGTGTGTGTGTATAAGGTAGCTGTTGTGAAATTGTTAGGTTAGGTTACTCGTTGGTTATTACTGCATTGTCGGAACTAGAAGCACAAGCATTTTGCTACACTCGCATTAACATCTGCTAACCATGTGTATGTGACAAATAAAATGTGATTTGATTTGAGATGTTATAACAAAATGAGATGAGTAAGGGTTTACACATTTTTTGAGAACTTCCGGAAGTGAACGATGGGATGTGAACAATGGTAGACGACACACCCCCTTCAACATGCATACTATAAACAGACCAAACTCATCTTGTCTTCTCTTACTATCTTTGGTTTCTGTGAGAGAAAAAAGCATTGCTGCGTCCAGAAACGACCCATCGTTGGATTACTTTCGATTTCTAGAAAGTGTTGTACTCAATTACTTCGTTCAATGGTGAGCTCACCCGTGATGAATTACAATAGTAATTACTATTAGCTAATTCATATTGCAGTTTATGACAGCCGAGAGTTATAAAAATATGACCGCTTGTATTTTTAGCGCTAGGACAAATGTAGCCTACATTTTTTTTTTTTTGGATGATTGTGTTATGCTGTAGATACTTCTGTGAATGTCTGAACATTGAATCCAAAAATAAACTGCTCACATTCAGGACATAACTTTGTAAGGACTGCGTTTGTGCAAAATGTTTCTGAAAAAACAGTGTGGCTCAAATGCTGATTGCTGCGAAACTGGCTGTTCTATATAAGCTTTCTAATCACACCGGTTTGATCGTGCTAAAGGGACCACTGTAGAATGATCACACCCCTGTGTTGGTACATGTGTAAAGGTTAAAAACAATATGTTACTTATCCTTTTATCTGTAAAATGTATTGTACAACAAGTTACATTTGTTTTTATCACTTTATAAATGTAATTATGGGGTTCCACCCTGTAAATGTAATTTGCCTGGTAATGCACAATTGGAGAAGGAGAGATGACTGAAACAGGAACCAACTTTGCCACGATTCATACAGTGGATACAAATGAATGTCGTATTTAAGGCTCTCTCATACTAATTGATTACACAATGTAAACGCATATGATTCCAGTTTGTCAGTGTGTGGTGGTTGTTTATTTCGACATTATAAAGGAAAACTTTTATAAACGATGACAACACTTCCATGTCGATCTGAACCTTGCTGTTGGAAAACCACATTAGTGCCGACTTTCGGCTGTTGCAAATGCAACTCCCCCGACTTCACTCCTTGACTTTCGTCTACAGTCGGTTGCTTTAGCCTTAAAACTCAAACGCGCAGAGAGTCTCATTTCATACAAGCTCATTTTCAGCAACTTTTGTGCCCTGTGTACACTAGCATGCGGTGCCAGGCGGTGAAACACGGCCTCCCATTCATTTCCAATGGAAGGAAAGCGGTGAGAAGCGGAGAGGGCGGGGAACAGTTGGGCAGTGCGAACGTGGCGTGGGAGGTGGTGAAAAAGTTCAGCATTTCCCAACTTTATGAAAATTACCAGCTGCGACAGCTGGGCGATGACCAATCATACTGAGTGGTTTCCATGACGAAGAGGTTAATAACTCTACCTACATGTACATATTACCTCAATTACCTTGTCTATATGACCCCGCTCATTGACTGTACCGGTACCCACTGTATATAGTCTCGCTATGATTATTTTACTGCTGCTCTTTAATTACTTGTTCCTTTTATTATTCTTATTCTGATTTTTTTAAACTGCATTGTTGGTTAAGGGCTTTTAAGTAAGCACTTCACTGTAAGGTTGTATTCGGCGCATGTGACAAATACAATTTGATTTGTTGTATATACATTTTATTAGTGCAGATTTCTCATGTAGATAACACGAAACGTAAGCGGATTCATATGACCTTATCTCTTCAGCTTCCTCTCTCTTCTGGGAAACCATCTACATACATTTTTCAGCAAGTGTTGCGTTGATCATGAAAAGGATAAGACACATGCCCATGGTCGCAGAAACACACACACACACTTCTAGCCCTTCACTTGAGAATTCCACACTGTTGGCATAGGTTGTTTTTACACCAGTCTTAAAAGGCCCACGTCGACCACCGAACGCCGCCCAAACAAGGAGAGGAGCCGACTTCGGCGGAAGTCGTGACACTTCCTGTGATGTAATAATTACCATGGTAATGTAAAATGTTCATTTAAATTATTCTAACTGACGTGGCTCATGAAATGGAATGTATTTTTTTCCGTAATGTAATTTGAGTTGGTTCAACAAATCACAACAGATTGATGGGAACACTTCCTGCTTTTACTTCCTGCCTTTACTTCCTGCTTTGCGCTTATGGGTACACGCGTTGGCCGCCAGTCCACCCGTTATGCCATCATTCACTTGAATGGGGACACCTGTTCTATTCATTCTTATGTCTATGGGGTCAATGCTCAATACTTCTGTAAATGTGCCATTACATGAATTACATGAACAAAGGGGGAAAATAATAGAACATAGGCAGGGGATGGCCAGGGATGTTCTCTTGATAAGTGCGTCAATTAGACCATTTTACTGTCCTGCTAAGCATTCAAAATGTAATGAGTACTTGGTGTCAGGGAAAATGTAAAGAGTAAAAAGTAGATTATTTTCTTTAGGAATGTAGTGGAGTAAAAGTTGTAAAAAAAATATAAATAGTAAAGTCAAGTACAGATACCCCAAAAAACAACTTAAGTAGTACTTAAAAGTATTTTTACTGAAGTACTTTACACCACTGGAAAAGAAGGAGATGTGAGATGGCCATAGAATCACATTGTTGCATCACCAGCTGTAGAATCACCCATTACTCTAAGTTCTAGATTGCCGATGATTGGAAGTACGGAATCACAGAACTCAAACGTGTCACAATGGACCAGAAGGTACTAAATCCTGTTAAGATGTTCTGTGGCTTCACATTCAGAAGAACCTCCCCTGCCCTCGACCTGGCTTGCTGCTCTCCCTCGCAAGCAGCATGTCCTCAGCAGCCTGTGTTTCAGAGAACCCAAGGCAAAGCCCTTTCACGCCAGGACGCTACCCAGACATACCCATGTCTCCAACTGCCCTCTCTAAAGGCGACACACTGAGTTGCCAGGATGGGTAAGACTTTAGATGATCAACTCACATAGAAAACATTGTACCTTGTTGATTGATATTGCATAGGTCTGTAGCGAATCAGAATGTCAAAGCATATAGAAATAATGTAGTTTGTATTTGTGTTGTATATTGAGATGCTAAGAGAAACTAATTGTCCCATAGGCTCTTCACTAAACTTGCTAGCCAATCGGCGGAGTCCTCCAGCGTGACATCAGGGTCATGTGACCTGAGCAGGCAGATCGTGTCCCAGTTGGAGTGCTACCTGTCCAATGAACACCTGGCAGAGGATGGCTTCCTGCTCAAACACGTCCAGAGGAATAGGATGGGATACGTCAGCCTCAAGCTGCTCACCTCCTTCAAAAAGGTAATGCCAGCTTTATGAGATCAAGGTGGTTCCCTCATTTGCTATTTTATTAGGACCCCCTTTAGGCTGTTACAAAATAATCAGCTACTCTTCCTGTTTCAAAACATGAAACATGACATAATACAGAACAGTAGTAGACAAGAACAGCTCAAGGAGAGAACTACATACATTTATTTCTTAAAGGCGCACACAGCCTACATATCAATGCATACACACAAACTATCTAGGTCAAATAGGGGAGAGGCGTTGTGCCCTGAGGTGTTGCTTTATCTGTCTTTTGAAACCAGGTTTTCTGTTTATTTGAGCAATATGCAATGGAATGGAGTTCCACACAATAATGGCTCTATATAATACTGTACGCTTTGTTGAATTTGTTCTGGATTTGGGGACTATGAAAATACCCCTGGTGACATATCTGGTGGGGTAAGTGTGTGGGTCAGAGCAGTGCGTAAGTTGACTATGCAAACAATTTAACACATTCATGTTTCTTATAAAAAGAAGAAGTGATGCAGTCTGTCTCAACTCTTAGCCAAGAGAGACTGGCATGCATAGTATTTATATCAGCCCTCTGACTACAATGAAGAGCAAGACATGCCACTCTGTTCATTCACTCCAATGACTCTCAAAATTCTAATTCAAGAATTCCTTTACAGCCAATTTACTATGATGGTGAATATTATGTAAGCCTGGTCTGAAAAATATTTTGCTGTCTTGCCAACTACACTGACCAAAGGAGTTGACAAGACCGTACAAACAGATCTGTGACCAGGCTATGTAGATATTGGTAAGGCTTGAAAACACAACCCAAAGCAAACCTGTTGTACGTATGGCATGTTTAACAAACCAAACCTGGGCCATGTTTAGTAGCCAAATGTTGAACACTGCAGATAGAAATGCCATGAACCGATGCCAGGAATAGAACAAACATGCTTCACTGACATGTAGACGTGGAGGATGATCATTGTCATGCAGATGTGAAGGATGATCATTGACATGTAGATGTGGAGGATGATCACTGACATGTAGATGTGGAGGATGATCACTGACATGCAGATGTGAAGGATGATCATTGACATGGAGATGTGAAGGATGATCACTGACATGTAGATGTGGAGGATGATCACTGACATGTAGATGTGGAGGATGATCACTGACATGTAGATGTGGAGGATGATCACTGACATGTAGATGTGGAGGATGATCACTGACATGTAGATGTGGAGGATGATCACTGACATGTAGATGTGGAGGATGATCACTGACATGTAGATGTGGAGGATAATCACTGACATGTAGATGTGGAGGATGATCACTGACATGTAGATGTGGAGAATGATGTGATTCTTTATTCTACATGTCAGAGTGGCATGTTCGCTCTACGTTCCAAAACGTTGCACCTTGCTATTTTGTTTTTGTAAATAATCAGTTGTACTTGATTAACCTGCCTGGTAAAATACCTGTGTGTCTCAGATGAAGGAGCTGACGAGAGACTGGCGCACCACCCTGGCCGCAGCGCTGTGCTCTGATTCGCTGGAGGTCAACAGGGAAGGGACCAAAGTGAGGCGCAGAGAGCCTCTGCCTGATTGGCTGTTGAGTGCCCCTAACAGCAAGCTGCTACTAGCCTGGAACCTGTTTGGGGAAAACACAGGAAGTGACATCTCTACCCTCAGCAGCTTGGACCAACAGGTAGTCCTAGAGAAAGCTCTGAAGCTGTTCAGTGCCCATGCTGCCGTGGCCTCGCTGCGTATCCTCCGTCCTGGGAAAGAGCTTCCTGTGGAGCTGAGACGCCATGCCAGGAGGCATGCCGAGCTGGGCCGCAGGTAAAACCAAAGGCAGCGTTTGTTGACTATTGATCATCAATATTGTCCTCAATTAGGGCAGTCTCTATGAAGTCCCGACATTTCTTCTCACTTTAGATACCTGTTAGTGTAATTTTACAGGACTGACAGACATGGGCGCTGTCCTATATACAGTGCCTTGCGAAAGTATTCGGCCCCCTTGAACTTTGCGACCTTTTGCCACATTTCAGTTTTCAAACATAAAGATATAAAACTGTATTTTTTTGTGAAGAATCAACAACAAGTGGGACACAATCATGAAGTGGAACGACATTTATTGGATATTTCAAACTTTTTTAACAAATCAAAAACTGAAAAATTGGGCGTGCAAAATTATTCAGCCCCCTTAAGTTAATACTTTGTAGCGCCACCCTTTGCTGCGATTACAGCTGTAAGTCGCTTGGGGTATGTCTCTATCAGTTTTGCACATCGAGAGACTGACATTTTTTCCCATTCCTCCTTGCAAAACAGCTCGAGCTCAGTGAGGTTGGATGGAGAGCATTTGTGAACAGCAGTTTTCAGTTCTTTCCACAGATTCTCGATTGGATTCAGGTCTGGACTTTGACTTGGCCATTCTAACACCTGGATATGTTTATTTTTGAACCATTCCATTGTAGATTTTGCTTTATGTTTTGGATCATTGTCTTGTTGTAAGACAAATCTTCGTCCCAGTCTCAGGTCTTTTGCAGACTCCATCAGGTTTTCTTCCAGAATGGTCCTGTATTTGGCTCCATCCATCTTCCCATCAATTTTAACCATCTTCCCTGTCCCTGCTGAAGAAAAGCAGGCCCAAACCATGATGCTGCCACCACCATGTTTGACAGTGGGGATGGTGTGTTCAGCTGTGTTGCTTTTACGCCAAACATAACGTTTTGCATTGTTGCCAAAAAGTTCAATTTTGGTTTCATCTGACCAGAGCACCTTCTTCCACATGTTTGGTGTGTCTCCCAGGTGGCTTGTGGCAAACTTTAAACAACATTTTTTATGGATATCTTTAAGAAATGGCTTTCTTCTTGCCACTCTTCCATAAAGGCCAGATTTGTGCAATATACGACTGATTGTTGTCCTATGGACAGAGTCTCCCACCACAGCTATAGATCTCTGCAGTTCATCCAGAGTGATCATGGGCCTCTTGGCTGCATCTCTGATCAGTCTTCTCCTTGTATGAGCTGAAAGTTTAGAGGGACGGCCAGGTCTTGGTAGATTTGCAGTGGTCTGATACTCCTTCCATTTCAATATTATCGCTTGCACAGTGCTCCTTGGGATGTTTAAAGCTTGGGAAATATTTTTGTATCCAAATCCGGCTTTAAACTTCTTCACAACAGTATCTCGGACCTGCCTGGTGTGTTCCTTGTTCTTCATGATGCTCTCTGCACTTTTAACGGACCTCTGAGACTATCACAGTGCAGGTGCATTTATACGGAGACTTGATTACACGCAGGTGGATTGTATTTATCATCATTAGTCATTTAGGTCAACATTGGATCATTCAGAGATCCTCACTGAACTTCTGGAGAGAGTTTGCTGCACTGAAAGTAAAGGGGCTGAATAATTTTGCACGCCCAATTTTTCCGTTTTTGATTTGTTAAAAAAGTTAGAAATATCCAATAAATGTCGTTCCACTTCATGATTGTGTCCCACTTGTTGTTGATTCTTCACAAAAAAATACAGTTTTATATCTTTATGTTTGAAGCCTGAAATGTGGCAAAAGGTCGCAAAGTTCAAGGGGGCCGAATACTTTCGCGAGGCACTGTACATAATTACAAAGAAATGCATTGCAAGACTATTGTGCACTGGGAAAATATGGCAAAATCTCTCAACTGTTGTTTTCCATATCATCAGGACGTGTGCTGTGGTGGAGTTTGAGACCCTGGAGGGGGCCAGGTTGGCCTACCGAGCACTGCAGAGAGGAGGAGCAGAGGGGGCCGTGGTTTGTGTCGCCAGCCTGGGCAGCCCTGGCACGCGCTCACCCCCCTCCTCCTCGTCCCACCCCACCAACCGGCAGGCGGAGAAGGAGGGTGAGGAGGACCCCAAGCCAGATGGAGGCCCCGAGGTGACTAAGGTGTCCCAGAAAAATCCCAAGGTGAAATCGAGATGTTTCACCAACAGCTCCCTGAAGGATCCAGTCCCGTCTAGATGTTTCATAAACGACTCTATGAAGCATCCGGAACTACTGAAGAGCTTAGAGTCTGACCCTGCCCAGGCCACAGTCCCAACCCTGGGTTCAGCCCCAGCCAGGCTTTCATGCAGAAGGATCCAGCGCCATAAGTCCCTGGACAGCCCCCTGGGCCAGGAGGGTCATTGCCAAACATCACAAAGGGATAGGCCCTCCTCCTCGGACAGCCATGCGTCCCGCGTCCCCCTGGTCCTGTCTAAGCTCCGGGACTTAAGGTCTGGAGGTGTGGGAAGGAGCAGGTGCTCTGGGGACAATGTACAGGAGAAGGTGGCCTGCCCCTGGGTGCAGCGCCAGAAGGTGGCTACTAGCGCGGCCCTACTCCACCCGGAAACCCCGGGCAAGCTGCGGAGACAGACTCTGCCCCTGAGGGTGGTGCGTCTGCCCCAAGGACCCTACGGGACCAAGGGCTTCTATGGAGGCAGGGGAAGAGGGAAGCTAACTCAGCAGCAGTAATCTGTCTGTCTATTGAACAACAAACCTCTTCTGGATGACACCCTGTCTGTCCCTTTAAATGTTTCGACTGATGAAATTAAATATATTGTAGTGACGATTGTTGCCATGATAGCAAAAAAAGAGTTAAGTCATCGAAATGAAAGAGAAATAAAATATTTTGTCATATTAAACACACAGTATTTGTTGTGAAATACATGTGAGAACTCTCCCTGAGAGCATCAGTTGATGTCTGTGTTATTACTCTGTTATTCACTGACACTTGTGATGTAGTACCAGATCTGAAGCCAGGGGCACTGTTGTCCTGCTTTATAACACAGAATGAAGATAAATGAGTTACACTTTTTCTTTATAGTCAAATAGCTCTAAATGGCCATTTAGATGTGAAAATGTAATGACCATGTCATGAGCATTGTTACAGTTACCTCAGGGCTCTCCAACCCTGTTCTCGGGGAGCTACCTAGTTGTAACTAACTTGATTCAGCTTATGAACCAGCTAACTATTAAAATCAGGTGCAGTAGATTAGGGATGGAGCGAAAACCTACCAGACAGTAGCTCTCTAGGAGCACGGTTGGAGAGCCCTGCCCTACATGCCTGGCTCTGGTGAAAAGTAGTGTACTATGTAGGGAATAGGGGGCCTATTGGGATGCAGATGTCTCTCCCAACAAGGTTGAGCCTTTACCAGATGTCCCTGTGTAGGATACTGAGTGATCATCTTAGTATCCACCTCTTTGAAACATACTCCATTGATTCCAATGACTCATTTGGTCCAGACAATAATCCACGTGTTGTGGGATTTTCAGGAAGACCTATCTAGTTTCTACAGTACAGCTTTATCCCAGACGTTATCACTGTGCCTTACAGACAGCTTGTTTCACCTTAAGCCCAGCGTTCAGTCTGGTTCAACCACCAGGCTATATTACAGATGTCACCTGACTGACAGTGACACGTTTATAGAAGTAGTGACTGAACACTTCCTCACAATCAAGCCCAAACCTAAACGATGTACAATATAAACCTGGTATAAAACCCCAAATGTAAACAAAGGCTTATTCAGTATTCCATCTTAACCAATACATTGCACAGTATGCTGTGACAGCATGGACCATATGCTGAACATTCCCCACACTCACTAAGCTAAGGGTGTACCCCAAATGGCAGCCTATTCCCTACGTAGTGCACCACTTTTCACCAGGGCCCAAGTAATGCACTATATAGGGAATAAGGTGCCATTTGGGATGCAACCCAAACCTCGATGGAAAGGATTCCCCTGTATTTCCTACTTCTCCACCAGCAGCGCCCAGCCTTAACAGGAAGCCATTGTGAGGGTCAAATTACCAAGGTTAGAGCTTCCAAGCCCATTCAATTCATTCTTATTTCCATGATTGACAGTGTCAAATAAATATAGTAAAGTATACTCATTGTGGTAAGAAAATCCATAGCTATGAAGGCACTTTCCTGTGAAATGTAAGTAAAATCTGTCACAGCTTTCAGAAAGTATCCACAGCCCTTTACTTTCATCACATTTTGTTGATTTGTTGTCACTGGCCTACGCACAATACAACAACGTTAAATTGAAGTTATATTTTTAGAAATGTTTAGAAATGTATTAAAAATTAAGAGCTGAAATGTCTTGAGTATTCAACCCCTTTGTTATGGCAAGCCTAAATAAGTTCAGGAGTAAAAGCATCTTTTCACTTTGTCATTATGGGTTATGGTATGACAAAAACATATTTTTAATGCATTTTGAAAGTATCAATCAAAAGTTTGGACACCTACTCATTCCAGGGTTTTTCTTTTTCTTTATTTTTACTAATTTCTACATTGTAGAATAATAGTGAAGACATTTAAAAACATGAAATAACACATGGAATCATGTAGTTACACAAATAAAAACATATTTTATATTTGAGATTCTACAAAGTAGCCATCCTTTGCCTTGATGACTGCTTTGCACATTCTCTCAACAAGCTTCTTGAGGTAGTCACCTGGAATGCATTTCAATTAACAGGTGTGCCTTGTTGAAAGTCAATTTGTGGAATTCTGTTCCTTCTTAATGCGTTTTGGCCAATCAGTTGTGTTGTGACAAGGTAGGGGTAGTATACAGAAGATAGCCCTATTTGGTAAAAGACCCTAATATGGCAAGAACAGCTCAACTAAGCAAAGAGAAACGACAGTCCATCACTACTTTAAGACATGAAGGTCAGTCAATCCAGAAAATGTTACCAGTCTCAGAAATTGCATTCCATATAAAAGCTTCAGAAATCAGAAATCTGTCTTTTGGTCTGATGAATCCAAATGTTTGATTTTGGTTCCAACCCCCGTGTCTTTGTGAGATGCAGAGTAGGTGAACGGATTATCTCTCCATGAAGCATGGAGGAGAAGGTGTGATGGTGCTTTGCTGGTGACACTGTTTGTGATTTATTTAGTATTCAAGACACACTTAACCAGCATGGCTACCACAGTATTCTGCAGCAATATGCCATCCCATCTGGTTTGCACTTAGTGGGACTATCATTTGTTTTTCAACAGGACAATGGCCCAACACACCTCCAGGCTGTGTAAGGGCTATTAGACCAAGAAGGAGAGTGATGGAGTGCTGCATCAGATGACCTGGAATCCATAATCACCCAACCTCAACCCAATTGAGATGGTTTGGGGTGAGTTGGACTGCAGAGTGAAGGAAAAGCAGCCAACAAGAGCTCAGCATATGTGGGAACTACTCCAAGGCGGTTTCAAAAGCATTCCAGGTGAAGCTGGTTGAGAGAATGCCAAGAGTCTGTAAAGCTGTCAAGGGTGGCTACTTTGAAAAATATAAATATATTTTATTTGTTTAACACTTTGCTTACTACATGATTCCATATGTGTTATTTAATAGTTTCGATGTCATTACTATTATTCTACATTGTAGAAAATAGAAAAAATAAAGAAAAACCCTTGAATGAGTAGGTGTGTCCAAATTTTGAATGGTAAAATGATCGTATTTTCCATGACAACATGTGGAGCCTCAAATAGAATTAACAAACAAATGCTCAAAAACTAATATTTAGCTGTTAGCAAGGCAAGTTGTTGTATTTTGAGACGTTTTGTGGTTAGAATTGCAGTATGTTGTGATGTGTACCCAGGTGCAGAGAAGAGACCAGACGAGAAATCAGCGGATAAACATAAAACTTTACTGAGAAACGGTAATGGAAGGATCACAGTAACACTAGGAAAACAACAAACACCAAGACTCGAAAACTCACTCAGGAGACAAATGCACATGGCAGATAATTCCAGCTTCAGCAAAGGACAACAGAAAACACACCTCTGTTAACCTGTTGAGTGTAGGGGGCAGTATTTTGATGTTTGGATGAAAAACGTACCCAAATTAAACTGCCTATTTCTCAGGCCCAGAAGCTAGAATATGCATATACTTGCCAGATTAGGATAGAAAACACTCTAACGTTTCCAAAACAGTCAGAATATTGTCTGTGAGTATAATAGAACTAATATTGCAGGCGAAAACCTGAGGAAAATCCAACTAGGAAGTGCCTCTTATTTTGAAATCTCCCTGTCCCATTGCATGCCTTCCCTCCATTTAAAGGGGTATCAACCAGATTCCTTTCCCTATGGCTTCCACATGGTGTGAAAAGTCTTTAGACATAGTTTCAGCACTTTATTCTGAAAAATGAGTGAGAACAATCACATCGCGTCAGTGGATGGCTGGGTGTCCCTAGAGTTTTGCATGCGCCAACAGCTTGGGAGCAGACATTTTCTCTCTCTCGCTCCTATTGAATAAGCTACAGTCCGGTTAAAATATTATCGATTATTTATTGTAAAAACAACCTGAGGATTGATTATAAAAAAACGTTTGACATGTTTCTACGAATTTTACAGATACTATTTGGAACATTTATTGTGTAACTGGGAGTCTCGTGAGTGCAAACAGCCGAAGATCATCAAAGGTAAGAGATTAATTTTATTGCTTTTCTGACTTTCGTGACCAGTCTACTTTGCTGCTAACTGTTTGTAATGTTCTGTCTGCTGAGAGAGATGATCTCACATAAACGCTTGGTCTGCTTTTGCTGTAAAGCTTTTTTAAAATCTGGGACGACAGGTGGACGCCAGCTAAACTGTGCTTTGCTGTATTGAACTTGTGATTTCATGAAAATTAAATATTTTTAGTAATTTAATTTGAATTTGGTGCTCTGCAATTCAGCGGATGTTGACAAAAATTATCCCGCTAACAGGATGGGTGCGCCAAAAAGTTAACAGGGAAATCATAACGAGTAAATAGGACAGAGCTCTCTGCTGCCCTCTGGTGACAGGTGGAACCATGATATATTTTAGACATGAGCTATTAACTTTTGACGGACAGGTTGTATCTGGACGATCAAAAACGGTTGCTTAGCAACTGGTATCACCGTATCACCAAAATAAGTTCCAATCATTGTAATTGGAGGATAGCTGTGAGGGTGATCGAATCAGAATCAAATCCTCTGTTCTCCTCGAGCTTATTGATGAAAGAATGTTCATATTTGAAGATGGATAAAGGCCAGTATTTTTGGCACATGACATGGGATGGATTAGCTAATGAGACTGGTACCCAGGCTAGGAAAACCCTTTCTCAGGTGCCGCTCCAGTCTCCATAAATGTTGGGTTGAGATCTGGTGAAGGAGACGGCCATGGCATATGGTTTACAGCAGCGGTTCCCAATCTAGGGGTCGTGACCACATGTGGGGTGCCCTGACATGAAAATGGGGTGGCGGGACAATTTCCAAAAACCTGGTAAAAGTAAATAAGTTGTTTTTGTCTCTTAAAATCATTGTAATGTGGTTAACCTTAAAAATCTAACTGAAAATTGGTGAAATCTAAACTTTAAATTTAGAGCACCTTTAGAGCTGGGGAAAAGGCTGCAATTGACCATTGGACTTGAATCATTCCCACGGTGAATGGCTAAGCCTGCTACGCTATACAACTACACACTATTGCAGTGACTAGTGATATGGTGAAAACTAGGCACACAAACTCACATCAATAGCTTTGTCAGATAACACTGTGAAACTAAGAATTGATGCTATAGCTAGCAATCAAGAGGACACTGACTGAACGACTCAAACTCCCCACCTTGTGCTCTTCCAATGGATTTTAGCTGTGAGGGACAAGATGCATTGACTTTTGTTTGCTACATGTCGTAGGATGCTATTTACGAGGACATACAGTGGGGAGAAAAAGTATTTGAGACACTGCCGATTTTGCAGGTTTTCCTACTTACAAAGCATGTAGAGGTCTGTAATTTTTTTTATCATAGGTACACTTCAACTGTGAGAGACGGAATCTAAAACAAAAATACAGAAAATCACATTGTATGATTTTTAAGTAATTAATTTGCATTTTATTGCATGACATAAGTATTTGATTCATCAGTAAAGCAGAACTTAATATTTGGTACAGAAACCTTTGTTTGCAATTACAGAGATCATACGTTTCCTGTAGTTCTTGACCAGGTTTGCACACACTGCAGCAGGGATTTTGGCCCTCTCCTCCATACAGACCTTCTCCAGATCCTTCATGTTTCGGGGCTGTCGCTGGGCAATACGGACTTTCAGCCCCCTCCAAAGATTTTATATTGGGTTAAGGTCTGGAGACTGGCTAGGCCAATCCAGGACCTTGAGATGCTTCTTATGGAGCCACTCCTTAGTTGCCCTAGCTGTGCGTTTCGGGTCGTTGTCATGCCGGAAGATCCAGCCACGACCCTTCTTCAATGCTCTTATTGAGGGAAGGAGGTTACTGGCCAAGATCTCCCCTCAATATGGTGCAGTCGTCCTGTCCCCAAAGAGTGATGTTTCCACCTTCATGCTTCACGGTTGGGATGGCGTTCTTGGGGTTGTACTCATCCTTCTTCTTCCTCCAAACACGGCGAGTGGAGTTTAGACCAAAAAGCTGCATTTTTGTCTCATCAGACCACATGACCTTCTCCCATCCCTCCTCTTGATCATCCAGATGGTCATTGGCAAACTTCAGACGGGCCTGGACATGCGCTGGCTTGAGCAGGGGGACCTTGCGTGCGCTGCAGGATTTTAATCCATGACGGCGTAGTGTGTTACTAATGGTTTTCTTTGAGACTGTGGTCCCAGCTCTCTTCAGGTCATTTACCAGGTCCTGCTGTGTAGTTTTGGGCTGATCCCTCACCTTCCTCATGATCATTGATGCCCCACGAGGTGAGATCTTGCATGGAGCCCCAGACCGAGGGTGATTGACCGTCATCTTGAACTTCTTCCATTTTCTAATAATTGCGCCAACAGTTGTTGCCTTCTCACCAAGCTGCTTGCCTATTGTCCTGTAGCCCATTACAGCCTTGTGCAGGTCTACAATTTTATCCCTCATGTCCTTACACAGCTCCCTGGTCTTGGCCATTGTGGAGAGGTTGGAGTCTGTTTGATTGAGTGTGTGGACAGGTGTCTTTTATACAGGTAACGAGTTCAAACAGGTGCAGTTAATACAGGTAATGAGTCGTGAACAGGAGGGCTTCTTAAAGAAAAACTAACAGGTCTGTGAGAGCCGGAATTCTTACTGGTTGGTAGGTGATCAAATACTTATGTCATGCAATAAAATGCAAATGAATTACTTAAAAATCATACAATGTGATTTTCTGGATTTTTGTTTTAGATTCCGTCTCTCACAGTTGAAGTGTACCTATGATAAAAATGACAGATGTCTACATGCTTTGTAAGTAGGAAAACCTGCAAAATCGGCAGTGTCTCAAATACTTGTTCTCCCCACTGTACGTGACCCGTTTCAAAGCTAGGCATATGTTGACATCACTACTTCACAGGGAGAAATATAAATGTTTTTATCAAAATGTGTTTTTTGGCAGAAATGCCATGTGAACATTCATGTGCCTCAACTAAATAGTATTCCATCTGTAAATACAAATAAGATTGTTAACCACTCGGGCATCACAACTTTCTCAATTAGCTCAGACAAAGACAAACATGTTCTGAGCACTTGAATCACTGGACAAGTCCATGTATTAAATAGATTATCCATATCAAGTCACCAAGGACGTTCAAAACACTGGTTTATCATAGCACTGCGAGCAGATTTAAACCCTGCGCAAGAAGACAACATTGGATTTCAAGTCCAAAGCCTTAAAATGACTGCCATCAAAACTTACTCTGTTATCTTGCAGTCCTTAACAGCTCGGCTATCTCACAACCAGCAGGATCTGTACTGAAGAGCCTATTTGAATTCTTTGTCTTCAAAGAAAAATTCTGAGCACTTGAATCAAAGGACAAGTCCATGGATTAAGCACATTA
Source organism: Oncorhynchus mykiss (assembly GCF_057628025.1). Taxonomy (NCBI): domain Eukaryota; kingdom Metazoa; phylum Chordata; class Actinopteri; order Salmoniformes; family Salmonidae; genus Oncorhynchus; species Oncorhynchus mykiss. Next base: position 5,421,808 of record NC_143049.1, read on the forward strand.
TCCATATCAATTCACCAAGGATATGTTCAAAATACTGGTTTATCATAGCACTGTGAGCGGAGTTCAACCCTGCGCAGGAAGACATTGGATTTCAAGTCCAAAGCCTTAACCACTCTGCCATCAAAACTTACTCTGTTATCTTGCAGTCCTTAACAGCTCGGCTTTCTCACAACCAGCAGGATCTGGACTGAAGAGCCTATTTGAACTCTTTGTCAAGGAAGAAATATTCTGAGCACTTGAATCAAAGGACAAGTCCATGGATTAAGCACATTATCCATATCAAGTCACCAAGGATACGTTCAAAACACTGGTTTATCATAGCACTGCGAGCAGATTTAAACCCTGCGCAAGAAGACAACATTGGATTTCAAGTCCAAAGCCTTAAAATGACTGCCATCAAAACTTACTCTGTTATCTTGCAGTCCTTAACAGCTCGGCTATCTCACAACCAGCAGGATCTGTACTGAAGAGCCTATTTGAATTCTTTGTCTTCAAAGAAAAATTCTGAGCACTTGAATCAAAGGACAAGTCCATGGATTAAGCACATTATCCATATCAATTCACCAAGGATATGTTCAAAATACTGGTTTATCATAGCACTGTGAGCGGAGTTCAACCCTGCGCAGGAAGACATTGGATTTCAAGTCCAAAGCCTTAACCACTCTGCCATCAAAACTTACTCTGTTATCTTGCAGTCCTTAACAGCTCGGCTTTCTCACAACCAGCAGGATCTGGACTGAAGAGCCTATTTGAATTCTTTGTCTTCAAAGAAATATTCTGAGCACTTGAATCAAAGGACAAGTCCATGGATTAAGCACATTATCCATATCAAGTCACCGAGGATATGTTAAAAATAAAAACTGGTTTGTCATAGCGCTGTGAGTAGGGTTCGAACCTGCGCGGGGAGACCCCATTGGTTTTCAAGTCCAACGCCTTAACCACTCGGCCATCACAGCTTGCTTTATTAATTACCAGGCCTTAACCAGTCGGTTATCTCATTCTGTCAATTTTACTTCTGTAAAGAATAGACTGTCTACTGAAGAGCCTATTTGAACTGTTTTTTAAGGAATACATATTCTGAGCACTTGAATCAAAGGACAAGTCTACGCATTAAGCACTTCATCAATATCAAGTCACCAATGCTATTTTACAAATAAAGACTGGTTTGTCAATGCGCTGCGAGCAGTTTTAAAAACTGTACGGGGAGACAACACTGGAGTTCATTTGCAATGTTTAAACCACTTGGCCATGGCAGCAGTAGGAATCTAAGGAAAGTGATGAGGAGAAAGAGCAAGTGGGCTATTCGCTTCGAGCAATGTTAAAACATGGGTGGGGAAACCCCATTGAAATTCAGGTCCAACGTCTAAAGAACTCGGCCATTGCAGCTGTTGGAATGCAAGTAAAGGGATTGGGATTTGGAAACAGACATCATTGGTGTAAAATGGTAAACTTGATGGCACGACATATTGATCTTATTGCGCCAAATCACGTCTTAACCACTCGGCCATCACAGCTTTCTGAATTAGCTCACACAAAGACAAAAGTATTCTGAGCACGTGAATCACTGGACAAGTCCATGTATTAAAGAGATTATCCATATCAAGTCACCAAGGATAAGTTCAAAACACTGGTTTGGCAAAGTTCTGTGAACAGGGTACAAACCTGTACTGGAGAGAGCCTTCACTGGTTTTCCAACGCCTTAACCCCTGGGCCATCAAAGCATGTTACGTTAACTACCAAGCATTAACCAGTCGGCTATCTAATTCTGTCCATTTTACATCTGTAAAGACTAGACTATCTTCTGAAGAGCCAATTTGAACTGTTTCCCAAGGAATTTGTATTCTGAGCACTTGAATCAAAGGACAAGTCCATGGATTAAGCACATTATCCATATCAAGTCACCAAGGATATGTTCAAAATACTGGTTTATCATAGCACTGCGAGCGGAGTTCAACCCTGCGCAGGAAGACAACATTGGATTTCAAGTCCAAAGCCTTAACCACTCTGCCATCAAAACTTACTCTGTTATCTTGCAGTCCTTAACAGCTCGACTTTCTCACAACCAGCAGGATCTGGACTGAAGAGCCTATTTGAACTCTTTGTCAAGGAATAAATATTCTGAGGACTTGAATCAAAGGACAAGTCCATGCATTAAGCACATTATCCATATCAAGTCACCGAGGATATGTTAAAAATAAAAACTGGTTTGTCATAGCGCTGTGAGTAGGGTTCGAACCTGCGCGGGGAGACCCCATTGAATTTCAAGTCGAACGCCTTAACCACTCAGCCATCGCAGCTTGCTTCGTTAACTACCAGGCCTTAACCAGTCGCTTATCTCATTCTGTCAATTTTACTTCTGTAAAGAATAGACTGTCTACTGAAGAGCCTATTTGAACTGTTTTTTAAGGAATACATATTCTGAGCACTTGAATCAAAGGACAAGTCTACGCATTAAGCACTTCATCAATATCAAGTTGCCAATGCTATTTTACAAATAAAGACTGGTTTGTCAATGCGCTGCGAGCAGTTTTAAAAACTGTACGGGGAGACAACACTGGAGTTCATTTGCAATGTTTAAACCACTTGGCCATGGCAGCAGTAGGAATCTAAGGAAAGTGATGAGGAGAAAGAGCAAGTGGGCTATTCGCTTCGAGCAATGTTAAAACATGGGTGGGGAGACCCCATTGAAATTCAGGTCCAACGTCTAAAGAACTCGGCCATTGCAGCTGTTGGAATGCAAGTAAAGGGATTGGGATTTGGAAACAGACATCATTGGTGTAAAATGGTAAACTTGATGGCACGACATATTGATCTTATTGCGCCAAATCACGTCTTAACCACTCGGCCATCACAGCTTTCTGAATTAGCTCACACAAAGACAAAAGTATTCTGAGCATGTGAATCACTGGACAAGTCCATGTATTAAAGAGATTATCCATATCAAGTCACCAAGGATAAGTTCAAAACACTGGTTTGGCAAAGCTCTGTGAACAGGGTTCAAACCTTTACGGGAGGGAGCCTTTACCGGATTTCCAACACCTTAACCGCTGGGCCATCAAAGCATGTTACGTTAACTACCAAACATTAACCAGTCGGCTATCTAATTCTGTCCATTTTCATCTGTAAAGACTAGACTATCTTCTGGAGAGCCAATTTGAACTGTTTCTCAAGGAATTTGTATTCTGAGCACTTGAATCAAAGGACAAGTCCATGGATTAAGCACATTATCCATATCAAGTCACCAAGGATATGTTCAAAATACTGGTTTATCATAGCACTGCGAGCGGAGTTCAACCCTGCGCAGGAAGACAACATTGGATTTCAAGTCCAAAGCCTTAACCACTCTGCCATCAAAACTTACTCTGTTATCTTGCAGTCCTTAACAGCTCGACTTTCTCACAACCAGCAGGATCTGTACTGAAGAGCCTATTTGAATTCTTTGTCTTCAAAGAAAAATTCTGAGCACTTGAATCAAAGGACAAGTCCATGGATTAAGCACATTATCCATATCAAGTCACCAAGGATATGTTCAAAATACTGGTTTATCATAGCACTGCGAGCGGAGTTCAACCCTGCGCAGGAAGACAACATTGGATTTCAAGTCCAAAGCCTTAACCACTCTGCCATCAAAACTTACTCTGTTATCTTGCAGTCCTTAACAGCTCGACTTTCTCACAACCAGCAGGATCTGGACTGAAGAGCCTATTTGAACTCTTTGTCAAGGAAGAAATATTCTGAGCACTTGAATCAAAGGACAAGTCCATGCATTAAGCACATTATCCATATCAAGTCACCGAGGATATGTTAAAAATAAAAACTGGTTTGTCATAGCGCTGTGAGCAGGGTTCGAACCTGCGCGGGGAGACCCCATTGGATTTCAAGTCGACCGCCTTAACCACTCAGCCATCGCAGCTTGCTTCGTTAACTACCAGGCCTTAACCAGTCGGTTATCTCATTCTGTCAATTTTACTTCTGTAAAGAATAGACTGTCTACTGAAGAGCCTATTTGAACTGTTTTTTAAGGAATACATATTCTGAGCACTTGAATCAAAGGAGAAGTCTACGCATTAAGCACTTCATCAATATCAAGTCACCAATGCTATTTTACAAATAAAGACTGGTTTGTCAATGCGCTGCGAGCAGTTTTAAAAACTGTACGGGGAGACAACACTGGAGTTAATTTGCAATGTTTAAACCACTTGGCCATGGCAGCAGTAGGAATCTAAGGAAAGTGATGAGGAGAAAGAGCAAGTGGGCTATTCGCTTCGAGCAATGTTAAAACATGGGTGGGGAGACCCCATTGAAATTCAGGTCCAACGTCTAAAGAACTCGGCCATTGCAGCTGTTGGAATGCAAGTAAAGGGATTGGGATTTGGAAACAGACATCATTGGTGTAAAATGGTAAACTTGATGGCACAACATATTGATCTTATTGCGCCAAATCACGTCTTAACCACTCGGCCATCACAGCTTTCTGAATTAGCTCACACAAAGACAAAAGTATTCTGAGCATGTGAATCACTGGACAAGTCCATGTATTAAAGAGATTATCCATATCAAGTCACCAAGGATAAGTTCAAAACACTGGTTTGGCAAAGCTCTGTGAACAGGGTTCAAACCTGTACGGGAGGGAGCCTTTACCGGATTTCCAACACCTTAACCGCTGGGCCATCAAAGCATGTTACGTTAACTACCAAACATTAACCAGTCGGCTATCTAATTCTGTCCATTTTCATCTGTAAAGACTAGACTATCTTCTGGAGAGCCAATTTGAACTGTTTCTCAAGGAATTTGTATTCTGAGCACTTGAATCAAAGGACAAGTCCATGGATTAAGCACATTATCCATATCAAGTCACCAAGGATATGTTCAAAATACTGGTTTATCATAGCACTGCGAGCGGAGTTCAACCCTGCGCAGGAAGACAACATTGGATTTCAAGTCCAAAGCCTTAACCACTCTGCCATCAAAACTTACTCTGTTATCTTGCAGTCCTTAACAGCTCGACTTTCTCACAACCAGCAGGATCTGTACTGAAGAGCCTATTTGAATTCTTTGTCTTCAAAGAAAAATTCTGAGCACTTGAATCAAAGGACAAGTCCATGGATTAAGCACATTATCCATATCAAGTCACCAAGGATATGTTCAAAATACTGGTTTATCATAGCACTGCGAGCGGAGTTCAACCCTGCGCAGGAAGACAACATTGGATTTCAAGTCCAAAGCCTTAACCACTCTGCCATCAAAACTTACTCTGTTATCTTGCAGTCCTTAACAGCTCGACTTTCTCACAACCAGCAGGATCTGGACTAAAGAGCCTATTTGAACTCTTTGTCAAGGAAGAAATATTCTGAGCACTTGAATCAAAGGACAAGTCCATGCATTAAGCACATTATCCATATCAAGTCACCGAGGATATGTTAAAAATAAAAACTGGTTTGTCATAGCGCTGTGAGCAGGGTTCAAACCTGCGCGGGGAGACCCCATTGGATTTCAAGTCGACCGCCTTAACCACTCAGCCATCGCAGCTTGCTTCGTTAACTACCAGGCCTTAACCAGTCGGTTATCTCATTCTGTCAATTTTACTTCTGTAAAGAATAGACTGTCTACTGAAGAGCCTATTTGAACTGTTTTTTAAGGAATACATATTCTGAGCACTTGAATCAAAGGACAAGTCTACGCATTAAGCACTTCATCAATATCAAGTCACCAATGCTATTTTACAAATAAAGACTGGTTTGTCAATGCGCTGCGAGCAGTTTTAAAAACTGTACGGGGAGACAACACTGGAGTTCATTTGCAATGTTTGAACCACTTGACCATGGCAGCAGTAGGAATCTAAGGAAAGTGATGAGGAGAAAGAGCAAGTGGGCTATTCGCTTCGAGCAATGTTAAAACATGGGTGGGGAGACCCCATTGAAATTCAGGTCCAACGTCTAAAGAACTCAGCCATTGCAGCTGTTGGAATGCAAGTAAAGGGATTGGGATTTGGAAACAGACATCATTGGTGTAAAATGGTAAACTTGATGGCACGACATATTGATCTTATTGCGCCAAATCACGTCTTAACCACTCGGCCATCACAGCTTTCTGAATTAGCTCACACAAAGAGAAAAGTATTCTGAGCACGTGAATCACTGGACAAGTCCATGTATTAAAGAGATTATCCATATCAAGTCACCAAGGATAAGTTCAAAACACTGGTTTGGCAAAGCTCTGTGAACAGGTTTCAAACCTGTACGGGAGGGAGCCTTCACCGGATTTTCAACACCTTAACCCCTGGGCCATCAAAGCATGTTACGTTAACTACCAAACATTAACCAGTCGGCTATCTAATTCTGTCCATGTTACATCTGTAAAGACTGGACTATCTTCTGGAGAGCCAATTTTAACTGTTTCTCAAGGAATTTGTATTCTGAGCACTTGAATCAAAGGACAAGTCCATGGATTAAGCACATTATCCATATCAAGTCACCAAGGATATGTTCAAAATACTGGTTTATCATAGCACTGCGAGCGGAGTTCAACCCTGCGCAGGAAGACAACATTGGATTTCAAGTCCAAAGCCTTAACCACTCTGCCATCAAAACTTACTCTGTTATCTTGCAGTCCTTAACAGCTCGACTTTCTCACAACCAGCAGGATCTGTACTGAAGAGCCTATTTGAATTCTTTGTCTTCAAAGAAAAATTCTGAGCACTTGAATCAAAGGACAAGTCCATGGATTAAGCACATTATCCATATCAAGTCACCAAGGATATGTTCAAAATACTGGTTTATCATAGCACTGCGAGCGGAGTTCAACCCTGCGCAGGAAGACAACATTGGATTTCAAGTCCAAAGCCTTAACCACTCTGCCATCAAAACTTACTCTGTTATCTTGCAGTCCTTAACAGCTCGACTTTCTCACAACCAGCAGGATCTGTACTGAAGAGCCTATTTGAATTCTTTGTCTTCAAAGAAAAATTCTGAGCACTTGAATCAAAGGACAAGTCCATGGATTAAGCACATTATCCATATCAAGTCACCAAGGATATGTTCAAAATACTGGTTTATCATAGCACTGCGAGCGGAGTTCAACCCTGCGCAGGAAGACAACATTGGATTTCAAGTCCAAAGCCTTAACCACTCTGCCATCAAAACTTACTCTGTTATCTTGCAGTCCTTAACAGCTCGACTTTCTCACAACCAGCAGGATCTGGACTAAAGAGCCTATTTGAACTCTTTGTCAAGGAAGAAATATTCTGAGCACTTGAATCAAAGGACAAGTCCATGCATTAAGCACATTATCCATATCAAGTCACCGAGGATATGTTAAAAATAAAAACTGGTTTGTCATAGCGCTGTGAGCAGGGTTCAAACCTGCGCGGGGAGACCCCATTGGATTTCAAGTCGACCGCCTTAACCACTCAGCCATCGCAGCTTGCTTCGTTAACTACCAGGCCTTAACCAGTCGGTTATCTCATTCTGTCAATTTTACTTCTGTAAAGAATAGACTGTCTACTGAAGAGCCTATTTGAACTGTTTTTTAAGGAATACATATTCTGAGCACTTGAATCAAAGGACAAGTCTACGCATTAAGCACTTCATCAATATCAAGTCACCAATGCTATTTTACAAATAAAGACTGGTTTGTCAATGCGCTGCGAGCAGTTTTAAAAACTGTACGGGGAGACAACACTGGAGTTAATTTGCAATGTTTGAACGACTTGGCCATGGCAGCAGTAGGAATCTAAGGAAAGTGATGAGGAGAAAGAGCAAGTGGGCTATTCGCTTCGAGCAATGTTAAAACATGGGTGGGGAGACCCCATTGAAATTCAGGTCCAACGTCTAAAGAACTCGGCCATTGCAGCTGTTAGAATGCAAGTAAAGGGATTGGGATTCGGAAACAGACATCATTGGTGTAAAATGGTAAACTTGATGGCACGACATATTGATTGTATTGCGCCAAATCACGTCTTAACCACTCGGCCATCACAGCTTTCTGAATTAGCTCACACAAAGACAAAAGTATTCTGAGCACGTGGATCACTGGACAAGTCCATGTATTAAAGAGATTATCCATATCAAGTCACCAAGGATAAGTTCAAAACACTGGTTTGGCAAAGCTCTGTGAACAGGGTTCAAACCTGTACGGGAGCCTTCACTGGATTTCCAACGCCTTAACCACTGGGCCATCAAAGCATGTTACGTTAACTACCAAGCATTAACCAGTCGGCTATCTAATTCTGTCCATTTTACATCTGTAAAGACTAGACTATCTTCTGAAGAGCCTATTTGAACTGTTTTTTAAGGAATACATATTCTGAGCACTTGAATCAAAGGACAAGTCTACGCATTAAGCACTTCATCAATATCAAGTCACCAATGCTATTTTACAAATAAAGACTGGTTTGTCAATGCGCTGCGAGCAGTTTTAAAAACTGTACGGGGAGACAACACTGGAGTTCATTTGCAATGATTAAACCACTTGGCCATGGCAGCAGTAGGAATCTAAGGAAAGTGATGAGGAGAAAGAGCAAGTGGGCTATTCGCTTCGAGCAATGTTAAAACATGGGTGGGGAGACCCCATTGTAATTCAGGTCCAACGTCTAAAGAACTCGGCCATTGCAGCTGTTGGAATGCAAGTAAAGGGATTGGGATTTGGAAACAGACATCATTGGTGTAAAATGGTAAACTTGATGGCACGACATATTGATCTTATTGCTCCAAATCACGTCTTAACCACTCGGCCATCACAGCTTTCTGAATTAGCTCACACAAAGACAAAAGTATTCTGAGCACGTGAATCACTGGACAAGTCCATGTATTAAAGAGATTATCCATATCAAGTCACCAAGGATAAGTTCAAAACACTGGTTTGGCAAAGCTCTGTAAACAGGGTTCAAACCTGTACGGGAGGGAGCCTTCACTGGATTTCCAACGCCTTAACCGCTGGGCCATCAAAGCATGTTACGTTAACTACCAAACATTAACCAGTCGGCTATCTAATTCTGTCCATTTTACATCTGTAAAGACTAGACTATCTTCTGAAGAGCCAATTTGAACTGTTTCTCAAGGAATTTGTATTCTGAGCACTTGAATCAAAGGACAAGTCCATGGATTAAGCACATTATCCATATCAAGTCACCAAGGATATGTTCAAAATACTGGTTTATCATAGCACTGCGAGCGGAGTTCAACCCTGCGCAGGAAGACAACATTGGATTTCAAGTCCAAAGCCTTAACCACTCTGCCATCAAAACTTACTCTGTTATCTTGCAGTCCTTAACAGCTCGACTTTCTCACAACCAGCAGGATCTGTACTGAAGAGCCTATTTGAATTCTTTGTCTTCAAAGAAAAATTCTGAGCACTTGAATCAAAGGACAAGTCCATGGATTAAGCACATTATCCATATCAAGTCACCAAGGATATGTTCAAAATACTGGTTTATCATAGCACTGTGAGCGGAGTTCAACCCTGCGCAGGAAGACAACATTGGATTTCAAGTCCAACGCCTTAACCACTCTGCCATCAAAACTTACTCTGTTATCTTGCAGTCCTTAACAGCTCGACTTTCTCACAACCAGCAGGATCTGTACTGAAGAGCCTATTTGAATTCTTTGTCTTCAAAGAAAAATTCTGAGCACTTGAATCAAAGGACAAGTCCATGGATTAAGCACATTATCCATATCAAGTCACCAAGGATATGCTCAAAATACTGGTTTATCATAGCACTGCGAGCGGAGTTCAACCCTGCGCAGGAAGACAACATTGGATTTCAAGTCCAAAGCCTTAACCACTCTGCCATCAAAACTAACTCTGTTATCTTGCAGTCCTTAACAGCTCGACTTTCTCACAACCAGCAGGATCTGGACTGAAGAGCCTATTTGAACTCTTTGTCAAGGAAGAAATATTCTGAGCACTTGAATCAAAGGACAAGTCCATGCATTAAGCACATTATCCATATCAAGTCACCGAGGATAAGTTCAAAACACTGGTTTGGCAAAGCTCTGTGAACAGGGTTCAAACCTGTACGGGAGGGAGCCTTCACTGGATTTCCAACGCCTTAACCCCTGGGCCATCAAAGCATGTTACGTTAACTACCAAGCATTAACCAGTCGGCTATCTAATTCTGTCCATTTTACATCTGTAAAGACTAGACTATCTTCTGGAGAGCCAATTTTAACTGTTTCTCAAGGAATTTGTATTCTGAGCACTTGAATCAAAGGACAAGTCCATGGATTAAGCACATTATCCATATCAAGTCACCAAGGATATGTTCAAAATACTGGTTTATCATAGCACTGCGAGCGGAGTTCAACCCTGCGCAGGAAGACAACATTGGATTTCAAGTCCAAAGCCTTAACCACTCTGCCATCAAAACTTACTCTGTTATCTTGCAGTCCTTAACAGCTCGACTTTCTCACAACCAGCAGGATCTGTACTGAAGAGCCTATTTGAATTCTTTGTCTTCAAAGAAAAATTCTGAGCACTTGAATCAAAGGACAAGTCCATGGATTAAGCACATTATCCATATCAAGTCACCAAGGATATGTTCAAAATACTGGTTTATCATAGCACTGTGAGCGGAGTTCAACCCTGCGCAGGAAGACAACATTGGATTTCAAGTCCAAAGCCTTAACCACTCTGCCATCAAAACTTACTCTGTTATCTTGCAGTCCTTAACAGCTCGGCTTTCTCACAACCAGCAGGATCTGGACTGAAGAGCCTATTTGAACTCTTTGTCAAGGAAGAAATAGTCTGAGCACTTGAATCAAAGGACAAGTCCATGCATTAAGCACATTATCCATATCAAGTCACCGAGGATATGTTAAAAATAAAAACTGGTTTGTCATAGCGCTGTGAGCAGGGTTCGAACCTGCGCGGGGAGACCCCATTGGATTTCAAGTCCAACGCCTTAACCACTCGGCCATCGCAGCTTGCTTCGTTAACTACTAGGCCTTAACCAGTCGCTTATCTCATTCTGTCAATTTTACTTCTGTAAAGACTAGACTGTCTACTGAAGAGCCTATTTGAACTGTTTTTTAAGGAATACATATTCTGAGCACTTGAATCAAAGGACAAGTCTACGCATTAAACACTTCATCAATATCAAGTCACCAATGCTATTTTACAAATAAAGACTGGTTTGTCAATGCGCTGCGAGCAGTTTTAAAAACTGTACGGGGAGACAACACTGGAGTTCATTTGCAATGTTTAAACCACTTGGCCATGGCAGCAGTAGGAATCTAAGGAAAGTGATGAGGAGAAAGAGCAAGTGGGCTATTCGCTTCGAGCAATGTTAAAACATGGGTGGGGAGACCCCATTGAAATTCAGGTCCAAAGTCTAAAGAACTCGGCCATTGCAGCTGTTAGAATGCAAGTAAAGGGATTGGGATTCGGAAACAGACATCATTGGTGTAAAATGGTAAACTTGATGGCACGACATATTGATTGTATTGCGCCAAATCACATCTTAACCACTCGGCCATCACAGCTTTCTGAATTAGCTCACACAAAGACAAAAGTATTCTGAGCACGTGAATCACTGGACAAGTCCATGTATTAAAGAGATTATCCATATCAAGTCACCAAGGATAAGTTCAAAACACTGGTTTGGCAAAGCTCTGTGAACAGGGTTCAAACCTGTACGGGAGCCTTCACTGGATTTCCAACGCCTTAACCACTGGTTCATCAAAGCATGTTACGTTAACTACCAAGCATTAACCAGTCGGCTATCTAATTCTGTCCATTTTACATCTGTAAAGACTAGACTATCTTCTGAAGAGCCAATTTGAACTGTTTCTCAAGGAATTTGTATTCTGAGCACTTGAATCAAAGGACAAGTCCATGGATTAAGCACATTATCCATATCAAGTCACCAAGGATATGCTCAAAAGACTGGTTTATCATAGCACTGCGAGCGGAGTTCAACCCTGCGCAGGAAGACAACATTGGATTTCAAGTCCAAAGCCTTAACCACTCTGCCGTCAAAACTAACTCTGTTATCTTGCAGTCCTTAACAGCTCGACTTTCTCACAACCAGCAGGATCTGGACTGAAGAGCCTATTTGAACTCTTTGTCAAGGAAGAAATATTCTGAGCACTTGAATCAAAGGACAAGTCCATGCATTAAGCACATTATCCATATCAAGTCACCGAGGATATGTCAAAAATAGAAACTGGTTTGTCATAGCGCTGTGAGCAGGGTTCGAACCTGCGCAGGGAGACCCCATTGGATTTCAAGTCCAACGCCTTAACCACTCGGCCATCACAGCTTGCAATGTTAAGTACCAGGCCTTAAACAGTCGGTTATCTCATTCTGTCAATTTTACTTCTGTAAAGACTAGACTGTCTACTGAAGAGCCTATTTGAACTGTTTTTCAAGGAATACATATTCTGAGCACTTGAATCAAAGGACAAGTCTACGCATTAAGCACTTCATCAATATCAAGTCACCAATGCTATTTTACAAATAAAGACTGGTTTGTCAATGCGCTGCGAGCAGTTTTAAAAACTGTACGGGGAGACAACACTGGAGTTCATTTGCAATGATTAAACCACTTGGCCATGGCAGCAGTAGGAATCTAAGGAAAGTGATGAGGAGAAAGAGCAAGTGGGCTATTCGCTTCGAGCAATGTTAAAACATGGGTGGGGAGACCCCATTGAAATTCAGGTCCAACGTCTAAAGAACTCGGCCATTGCAGCTGTTGGAATGCAAGTAAAGGGATTGGGATTTGGAAACAGACATCATTGGTGTAAAATGGTAAACTTGATGGCACGACATATTGATCTTATTGCGCCAAATCACGTCTTAACCACTCGGCCATCACAGCTTTCAGAATTAGCTCACACAAAGACAAAAGTATTCTGAGCACGTGAATCACTCGACAAGTCCATGTATTAAAGAGATTATCCATATCAAGTCACCAAGGATAAGTTCAAAACACTGGTTTGGCAAAGCTCTGTGAACAGGGTTCAAACCTGTACGGGAGGGAGCCTTCACTGGACTTCCAACGCCTTAACCCCTGGGCCATCAAAGCATGTTACGTTAACTACCAAGCATTAACCAGTCGGCTATCTACTTCTGTCCATTTTACATCTGTAAAGACTAGACTATCTTCTGAAGAGCCTATTTGAACTGTTTTTTAAGGAATACATATTCTGAGCACTTGAATCAAAGGACAAGTCCATGCATTAAGCACATTATCCATATCAAGTCACCGAGGATAAGTTCAAAACACTGGTTTGGCAAAGCTCTGTGAACAGGGTTCAAACCTGTACGGGAGGGAGCCTTCACTGGATTTCCAACGCCTTAACCCCTGGGCCATCAAAGCATGTTACGTTAACTACCAAGCATTAACCAGTCGGCTATCTAATTCTGTCCATTTTACATCTGTAAAGACTAGACTATCTTCTGGAGAGCCAATTTTAACTGTTTCTCAAGGAATTTGTATTCTGAGCACTTGAATCAAAGGACAAGTCCATGGATTAAGCACATTATCCATATCAAGTCACCAAGGATATGTTCAAAATACTGGTTTATCATAGCACTGCGAGCGGAGTTCAACCCTGCGCAGGAAGACAACATTGGATTTCAAGTCCAAAGCCTTAACCACTCTGCCATCAAAACTTACTCTGTTATCTTGCAGTCCTTAACAGCTCGACTTTCTCACAACCAGCAGGATCTGTACTGAAGAGCCTATTTGAATTCTTTGTCTTCAAAGAAAAATTCTGAGCACTTGAATCAAAGGACAAGTCCATGGATTAAGCACATTATCCATATCAAGTCACCAAGGATATGTTCAAAATACTGGTTTATCATAGCACTGTGAGCGGAGTTCAACCCTGCGCAGGAAGACAACATTGGATTTCAAGTCCAAAGCCTTAACCACTCTGCCATCAAAACTTACTCTGTTATCTTGCAGTCCTTAACAGCTCGGCTTTCTCACAACCAGCAGGATCTGGACTGAAGAGCCTATTTGAACTCTTTGTCAAGGAAGAAATAGTCTGAGCACTTGAATCAAAGGACAAGTCCATGCATTAAGCACATTATCCATATCAAGTCACCGAGGATATGTTAAAAATAAAAACTGGTTTGTCATAGCGCTGTGAGCAGGGTTCGAACCTGCGCGGGGAGACCCCATTGGATTTCAAGACCAACGCCTTAACCACTCGGCCATCGCAGCTTGCTTCGTTAACTACTAGGCCTTAACCAGTCGCTTATCTCATTCTGTCAATTTTACTTCTGTAAAGACTAGACTGTCTACTGAAGAGCCTATTTGAACTGTTTTTTAAGGAATACATATTCTGAGCACTTGAATCAAAGGACAAGTCTACGCATTAAGCACTTCATCAATATCAAGTCACCAATGCTATTTTACAAATAAAGACTGGTTTGTCAATGCGCTGCGAGCAGTTTTAAAAACTGTACGGGGAGACAACACTGGAGTTCATTTGCAATGTTTAAACCACTTGGCCATGGCAGCAGTAGGAATCTAAGGAAAGTGATGAGGAGAAAGAGCAAGTGGGCTATTCGCTTCGAGCAATGTTAAAACATGGGTGGGGAGACCCCATTGAAATTCAGGTCCAAAGTCTAAAGAACTCGGCCATTGCAGCTGTTAGAATGCAAGTAAAGGGATTGGGATTCGGAAACAGACATCATTGGTGTAAAATGGTAAACTTGATGGCACGACATATTGATCTTATTGCTCCAAATCACGTCTTAACCACTCGGCCATCACAGCTTTCTGAATTAGCTCACACAAAGACAAAAGTATTCTGAGCACGTGAATCACTGGACAAGTCCATGTATTAAAGAGATTATCCATATCAAGTCACCAAGGATAAGTTCAAAACACTGGTTTGGCAAAGCTCTGTGAACAGGGTTCAAACCTGTACGGGAGGGAGCCTTCACTGGATTTCCAACGCCTTAACCGCTGGGCCATCAAAGCATGTTACGTTAACTACCAAACATTAACCAGTCGGCTATCTAATTCTGTCCATTTTACATCTGTAAAGACTAGACTATCTTCTGAAGAGCCAATTTGAACTGTTTCTCAAGGAATTTGTATTCTGAGCACTTGAATCAAAGGACAAGTCCATGGATTAAGCACATTATCCATATCAAGTCACCAAGGATATGTTCAAAATACTGGTTTATCATAGCACTGCGAGCGGAGTTCAACCCTGCGCAGGAAGACAACATTGGATTTCAAATCCAAAGCCTTAACCACTCTGCCATCAAAACTTACTCTGTTATCTTGCAGTCCTTAACAGCTCGACTTTCTCACAACCAGCAGGATCTGTACTGAAGAGCCTATTTGAATTCTTTGTCTTCAAAGAAAAATTCTGAGCACTTGAATCAAAGGACAAGTCCATGGATTAAGCACATTATCCATATCAAGTCACCAAGGATATGTTCAAAATACTGGTTTATCATAGCATTGTGAGCGGAGTTCAACCCTGCGCAGGAAGACAACATTGGATTTCAAGTCCAACGCCTTAACCACTCTGCCATCAAAACTTACTCTGTTATCTTGCAGTCCTTAACAGCTCGACTTTCTCACAACCAGCAGGATCTGTACTGAAGAGCCTATTTGAATTCTTTGTCTTCAAAGAAAAATTCTGAGCACTTGAATCAAAGGACAAGTCCATGGATTAAGCACATTATCCATATCAAGTCACCAAGGATATGCTCAAAATACTGGTT